>NC_061494.1:3181845-3506845 GCF_022539355.2 Hippoglossus stenolepis
TAACTCATCTTTTACGTCTTACTGTTTTGGAAAAACACACTTCTGGTAACCAGCATTTCTAAATGTTTTCGTCAGGTCCTTGGTGGACAACTGCAGTCATATGTCTGTCTGTTTGGGTCTTTCCTGGACGGGGATTCTCTTGGAGCACTTTGTGTTCCCCTGCTATAAATTCAAACGGAGGGCTCTTGGATAAAAAACTGAACTTTTTTCCTCACAGTGGATCTTGGCAGCCAGCACTGGAACCACCGCTTGTGTCAAGGCCTATGGTTTTGGACTGTCCTGAGACATATGGAGGAATGCTGGAATCACACAAAGCCCTTTAGCTCGTTGGGCTCAACCGCACATCGTCTCGGGTTTCTTCAAGACCACATTAAAGTGGAGCGGTAGCGCCAAGTGTGGTCGTTTTGATGGAACTTTTACTGAGTTTTATGCAGGCTTGTCGCACATGACTCCCAAGCCATCAATCAATCAAATGCAGTGTTTGTTCTACACTTTTTTCCACAGAAACATTGGTCCCAAAGCAAACTTGACCACGAGTGGCCCAAAAGTGCCAAAGCAATGAGAAACTAAATTATATGGACAGCTGTTGCTGCAAATGATCTAAGGTGATTTACAGCCTGGATAGCAATCAAGACCTAATGGTTGTGTTGATATAATAAGATCGTGCAGTCTACACAATCCAATTGTGGCAAAAACCAAGAAAACACAACAAGGCTATATCTCAAATAAGTCATATAGCTTTCACAGGGAAAAGCTTATGAAACATTAAGCTATGGTGAAATCTTCAGATGTAAACCTTTCTCAAAGAGTGTTGAACTGTCTGGCTGGCACGAGAAAACAGTGGCAGGAGTTTTTGGAAGGGTGCTTACATGGCTGGATTAACTTGTTAGGGGGGGGCAGGAACAAAAATATGCTTTTGGGCCCCTCACACCCTGGCGCTGCTGTCTGTGCTTTGTTTATGTACCCTTTTTGCTGCCAAGTACCAAAGTACAGTGCACATGGCAGTCTGTACATGAGCGTTTCATTATTTGCTGAGTAGCAGAGGCCAGAGGCCAGAGCTCTGTGGCTGGAATAAAGCTATCTGGTTTTTCTGAATGTCAGTCCGTTTGAAGCCACTTTGTTGAAGACATTTTTATTTAAAACGATGCACCTTGTCAGAACAACATCAAGATAAATGACAATGATGCTAAAACGAAAAATGTCCATTTAGTAGTTGTTTGGGCTCTTTATCGTATTACATGGTCAGCTGTCAAACTGACAAAGTATCTTGAATTATGTGGCTTGAAAGAAGTGGTTCAAAGTTTTTGACTCTGGAAACAGCAGTTGGGTAAACAACCTCAACAGTATCCATGTACTAGTTGTTTCCGAATGGACGTTGCTTTAAGATGTTTTTGCTCAACTTTATTCATCATAATATACCATATGAGCATTAAAGTCCCCTTTTAGAGTCCTAAACATTTCTCTGATACGCCCACACCCTGACCTGACACCACACAGGGAGTTCCAGAGGCCGTCAGATGACTCTCCACCGGTTTGTTTTTAACATACTGAGGCTTTGGAGGTCAAGTTCCAACGACGTTTCGATCCATTGAACACCAAACCATCAGTTCATGCTCTCAGATTCCAGCCATGCTAAATCCTCTTAGGCCTTCGTGATAAACGACTGTGATCTCTGGACTAACCCAACACTTTGCTATTGACTGCAGAGAGTAAAGGATCCAAACTATAATTGCTGACCGTATTTAAGCCCTATTACAATGAGACCCTGACTGCCCTGACACCGCTCAACACCATCCATTGTCTTATGTCCCAGTTCCCTTTTTAACATTCCATCTTATTCAATACCAACCCTGATGATTTGGCATTCACACCAATTTGCCATTCACAACTCCGCTAATAACTCCAGCCTTTTTATTGCATTAGCGATTCACCGCCCCGCTGTGGAAGTCATAGCCTGGCTGTCCTCTCGCTACCGTGTTAGCCCCCTTTGATTTCCAGTTGCATATATCAACCTGCAATTACAGGACTTGGTCTGGAAACTGTCAAGCATGACTGCAGAGGTATTGGAGTTATTGCAATTACACTCAGGTAATTGAGCTGCCATGGGTGAAGATGTAAAATGCTCTGTCTATAGTGGGAGTCCATGTCTCCGCCGTCTCATTCCATTTCACATCGTTTTTCTTAGCGCAACTGTGTGAAATGCTGCTTTTTCTCTGATAAACCAGTCAAGGATACTAAACTGTAGAACAATATGCAAACTGAATTCTCTTTCTGCTACGACTCACTGTTAGATGCAGTGCATCGTAACGAGGGAATGCATAGTGAAAAGCGTCTTTGTACGTTAATTAGCTATGACAATAACTCACTAGTCAGACATTTTTCACAATAAAATGAAATGAAAACATTCCTGTGTATTTTCTGAAATTACTGAATCAATATTTCTTCAAAGAACATTAACATTGTGCCTACAAGAACCTATCAGTTATATAAAGTTAGGGTGTCGGTAAGTGGGCACGCCATTGCTTCAACTACATTATGATTTAGTTTAACTGCAATTTAAGTGTTAGAGACTCATTCATCACTGTGTATTGCATTTAAATTGCACTTTTGAACCCATTCCATCTACGTTCCTCTCATCTTTTATGAACATCTGTGTTTGCATTTGATGCTTTTTTTTCACAATAAGGAGCTTTTTGAAAAACAAAACACAATGTGATGCCAACTGATTTATGTAGAATGTACTGTATGTTCACTAAGAAAAGCCCTATGCCAAAATACATTCATCAGAGAAGGGACATCCGTATAAGGAACAATTTCTAATAGCAATAATGATGCAAGTGCAAAACCAAACCTGATATGCATCTTTTGCATGGATCACAGCGGGGGGGCAAGAATAATAACTGAACTTATTACGGGAAAGGTTTATTGATAGGTTCGTCAACTCTAGCATGTAGCATGTCAGGATTGGTTCACACATAAGCCTCAGTCAAGCCTTTAAATAGCATCCATTACAATGCACAAGCATCATGTGCACATCACTGGACACAGCACATACATAGCACATACTTAAGTCTTTCTTTTTCCTCCTGTTATGTTCTTTGTGTGTTCCTGCTGGGTGTGTCTCTCAATCCACCTGCTTCCTGCACACGAGACTCACCGGTCAATCGGCTCCACAACCCTCCTGCTCTACTTATACCTGGCCCATTACACCTGACTCTGCTGTGGTGCAGTCACATTTAGTGGTAGATATGCTACCGCCAACATATAGATGTGTGACAAGGTCTGTTGTGTTGCTTTTGACCTTTGTCTAATACCTGTTTACTGTACCTCAGGTCCAGCTTCTTTCACCTGCTTTTCCTCATCAAGCTGTCTTATTATTACATTTGTTGGGGCATTGCACCTTCATTGATGGGACAGACATGCAGCAAAGGGCTTGTTTGGAACCAAACCTGCTCCCGCTACAGCAAGAACCCTCATATGTCCAGCTGTCTCGTCAGAACCCTGGAAACCTCTTCTCACCTGCCTGTCCTGCTATCTGGAATCAAACTCCAGAATCTGACCACAACATTTCACTTGAACCTACATTTATCTGTGCTCTTGTGTTCTGCTTTTTCACAGTCAAAGCCCAGTAAACATATAACTCATGTTTGCATCAGTCACAAACAAAACTATATGTTGAGTTGAAAACCTGTACCTCAGCACCCAGGAAATACCCCCACAAAAAGACTGGTGAGACCCTTTCTCTCAGCACCACTGTCCTCTGCATTAATACAACTCACATTCCTATGGTGGCATTTTATTCTCATCTATCTCCTTCTGTCATGACCAGACCAGGCCTGTAGCTAATCGGGGTGAGGAACAGGCAGATGGTTCAAAGGGTTAAACAGTGGCCAGATAGAGTTATTATGTGTCAACCTGTTAAAAGCATTAACATGAATGTTGTAGAATTCCACTTCTATTTTTGGGTGCGTTCACATAAACCTCCAACATGTTCTGTTCCACAACCCCTCAGTTGAGCCACAGAGTGAGAGGGAAAGTTGCTGAGCTCAGTTGTTCCCCAGTGGGGCCTATCACTGCTGTGGAGCCCTCCTGTCAGCTGGCTTCTGTCAACTTCCTCCTCTCCACCTCTTTCCCTTTCTCACACTCTCGCTCTCTTTCCCCCCCTATCCCTGTATGAACTCAGCTTTACCTCATCGTTGCATCTGTCTGACCATCTCCCCTCTCTCTCTTTCTCTGTCCTCCTATACGTGTCATTCAGTCTGTCTATATACACTAACCCTGTCCTCATTACCGTCACAACACTGCAGCAGCTGGTTGCCTGGGTCACAGCCACCATTGTCGATTCCTTACTCGTCCCTCTCGTCCGTATGAGGTGGAGAAAGAGAGAGAGAGGAAAACTGGTGGAAAGAGGAGGGAGAGTGCAAAAAGAGAAGGAAGGTGACAGAGATGAAAGGAGGCGAAAGAAGAAAGTGAGAAGAAGAAAACGGAAAGTTCGTCAGCGGTTTACTTATAGCCCTGGTTTAAGAGAGACATATTCTCTTTGACAGCTTCATCTGAAAAAGTGTTTTTGGTATTCTCCATAGCGACACAACACGAGGTAATGTGACCTTTGGTCAACTTTACATTTGTCTTTTCAACAAAATCCTCTCGAGGTGGGCTGAGTAGACAAAGAAAGGAGTTCCACCTGGCTAGAATTAAACAGCAGCAGTCACACATTCAAGGGTTCGTGGAAGTGTGTCTTTTACCCCAAAACTACACAGGTGCACATGAAACGAGCGCATGGAAGACATATCTGTGTAAGACATGTGTAACACACATCTTTGCAAGAAAGCATCTCTGTGCAAATGCAATCACTTGAGGACGGAGCTTCGATGAGCGCTCCTTCGACCTTCCATGCATGCTTGCAAGTGCTTCAGGGTCCACATGACCTCTTCTTGTGCTTCGTAACAACACATGTGTTACAGTTTGTGTTACAACTTGAACAGGTGTAGTGCAAATGCATTATTGGAAGGGTAATGGTTATGAGTGTTTTATTTATTTTTTTACTTGACCTGTAAAGGAGACAAACTCATTATGATTCTCTAGACTATGACACAAAAGCACATGAGAGCTCCATTACACTGTTCGAAAGGAAAATTGTAAAATACAGTAACCAAGTGTTTATTAGGGGATGCCAGTGGTAGCTACAACATCTCAGCATATCTCTGCAGGACATGGATGACTCATGGTCGATCCAGGGTCAGTGCTCTGTCATAAATTGCTGACGTTATACAATATACAATAAGGCTGGTCCTAAATCAGCTCTACAACCTTTCACTAGTGTGGAAAAACCCCCCTTTAAAATATGACATGTCCAAAGTTAATATACATTTAGGGGATTTGATCATACTTCAAACTAATGTAAACATTACTCTACATCTGGCAGCACTACCTTGGTGCAACAGGAAACCCCTTTATAAGTGTTCCATGTGGCACCAAAGACAAGTTTGGTTCTCGGTAGGAGGCTTGAAGCGAACTGTAATAAAAGAACACCGTAGATACAGAAAGACAGCAGAGAAGACACACTAGGTAATACTGTTGCAAAGGAGGCTGAGATTGTGACAGCGTGTGTTTGTGTGAAGGGGAGTAAAAGGGGGTGGGGGGGGGGGGGTGGAGAAGGGGGGTTTGCTGGCTGAGCTTAGCCAATCCTGTGCGCGGCACACTCATCTGAATTAAGCTGTGCAAAACAGGCCCCAGGGCTTGGTTGCTAAGCAGTGAGATGGGCTTGCCGATTTCCACAGAGACCTCGGTGGCGAGAGCCTCTCTGATGGCCTGAACCAGACACCCCATAATAATGAGCAGCGCCACGGCAACAATAGAGACCCCAAATAACGGGGGCCTCACACTGCTCGTTTGCTGTAACGAGGGGAATTATGCATGTTATACAGGATAATTCCATTGTACTGCTTTACCTCATGTTGCGATACGGACAGTGACCTCCTAAATGTGCCATATGGAGAGGAGCATGTTATCTCAGTCTATCTGCTCTTTATTTTTCTAGCCATTGAAATATGTCTTTATGCCAGTGTTTGGTAATGCACTCAGCAAGGGATAGCAAGTTCAGTTCCTCTTCCTCTTTGTTTGCTTCTCCAGCTGAGGGGGGCGCATTTCTAGCTATTTTATAATTTGTAGCCATAGAGACATGTTGGTAAACTTGGTAACCGTGGCAGCAGGGATTCTATTTGTTTCCCTGAGAGCTCTCGAGGTCCGCTCGTAAGGGTATTTTCCTGAGGTCTTGTTTTTTTTTTCTTTTTCTTCTTCTTCTTCTTCTTCTTCTTTTTATTTTGAGGGGGTACGGCTAGGGGGAGGACTAGCGGGTGACCTTTTAGATTTTAGAGAGTGGAGGAAGCTAAACAAGCCAAAGTCTGTTTGTCTGTCAACAAACACTTAAAGGTCTCAGGAGAAGTTGGGAGCCTCCAGGGGCCAGGGAATGCTATTCATCTGGAGTGTAGGCAAGCACGACCAAGGATGCTTCAGCAGGGCACGTAAACAAGGACAAATGCCTAGCCATTCTCGTAATAATCTGGTACCAATATGCAGACACTGACTGGGGCACTGTATGGGACTGCATGTTAAAGGTTAAGTGAAACATATGAATAATTATGTGCTGTCTCACTGATTCCCTTGTTTGGAGGTGCAGAAGCATCCGCAAATGTTAGCGGTGGCATTGTAGATGCATTTGTAGATGTGACGGCAAAGTCATGCTGTAGTTTTGTGTGTGCGTGCTGCGTGTGGATGCATGCGTGGGAGATGAGATGACTGACGGTTGCTTTGACATTTTTTGGTTGATTGTAATAGTTTTTTTTCCTGATTAATATAGATTTGGACATTGCTGCCTGGAGGCAAACTAAAATGTCATAACTGAATCATAACTGGTACTTTAGCATCTCACGTCTTGTTTCCTTTTTTTTAATATGATGATACTTGATCATACATATAGGTTTATTCTATATATATATATATAGATATATTTATAGATATATTTATATATATATATATATATATCTATATTATAGATATATATTATAGATTTTCACATGAAATTACACTTCAACTGTCTCTTTCTTTATGGCCTGGAATCATTCATGTATTCAAAGGCTCACTGGTGATGCATTAGGAGACACTTTTCCTTCCTCTCATGATGCCTCTTCAATTGTAAGCAGCTGCTTTTATACCTTTAAACATGACCATTAGCATAATACGGCGTGTAAAAACCTCTCAAGAGCAAAGTTCATGCTTTTAAAGTAGAAGTTTGTCGACCTTCACCTGCACCTTCTGTCACTTCTCCAAACAAGAGCATGATCTGTCAGCTACAGTGCCCTCACTGGGTTACTATTTACAGTCTACCCTTAGAGAAATGTTAATTAACCAAATTATATATATATAAAAAAACCTGTAGAGATAGAAAAAATAACACATTTCAAATGACAGTGTTAGTAGTGGCCAGGCAATTAGCTGCAGCCAAGGAAAACGACTGTGGCGATTTTTCTTGCTTAACTCATTAGAAGGGTCTCCGACAGTGTGCTCACTCATCTCAGGCCCGCATAATTACTTTAAAACAAGGGTGAAAAAAAGAAATCAAAGTAGCCACTGCCTGGCATTGTTCGCTGCCCCCTCATCTTGGAATTTAATTAGGCGTTCATTTTAATAAAAGCCCATTTGGGATGAAACGTGGCGTTGATAGTGTTCTGGTCCCCTGACGGCTGTCACATGTTTGATGGCTTAGATGGACACTCACAGGTGACATCATTGCTCTTTATAAGCAGATATCTAAGTGATCTGATAAGATGAAGGAACAGTGACGCACAAACCTGGATGGAGCTCAAATTCGCAGCAAATAAATTATTAAACCCACGCTTGGATTTAATAGGTAGAGATTGTACATTTTACATCACTGTGCTGTGTGCACAACACCTGTCTTGACTCCAAAAAAATATATAATTTATAATCTTGATTCAGCCATTTGTCACTGCTGGGACAGAGAAGCAATAATGCTCTCTGGTTTGACTGAAGTGTAATTTTTCAGCATTCTTGCCGCAGGACAGTTTATAGTGACCTCAGAATTGTGTCTTCTGTGGGTTATTAGTCCCTGACTCTATGTGTTTGTGTGCTTCAGGAGGTCCAGCATCATGACACAGTTTCCTCTTAATGCCACCGCTGTGTCCTCACACAGGTCCACATTAAAAACCCTGCCACACGGGGTCTCACCGACCAATCATCCCCTTTTATTCATCGCCCTGCCCTGCTGCAATCTGATGTCTAATTGGTCACCGGTGAGTTGCCCTCTTCCCAGGACTGCTGATGACCGTGGGATAGTCCAGTTCCTGTGAACCTTTGCTGATCCTCAAGGAATTCCAACTTCTATCTTAACTCTACAACCTGACACACACACACACACACACACACACATACACACACACACCATAAATACATATTACAGATGTGAAACAGGACAGTCTGACCTCCATAATGACCCATAACCTTTTGTTTTCCTGAGCACTGCAGCAAGGCAAACTGGGGATGTGGGTTTAATTGTAATGGTTGGAAACTGGTGAGGTTGAGAGAATAGAGAAGCAGCTGCCTTCGCATTCCAGTTGTATTTTTGCATCAACTGTTCTGGAAGCAATATTTAAAAGCATTACTAACCAGTAAATGATAATTCCAAACAAGTCAATTGTTTCTCAAACAATTATTCTCTAATGGAATAAGTCCATATTGTCTCTGGACAGAAAATGGAGTCGAAAAGCAGCCAAAAGTAAAAGCAGCTTTCAACAATATTTTTATGTTGACAATGGATAAAATGAGTTTGTGTTGTACAATGTGAAAGAGGTCATTCATAGTGATGAGCCCACAGGATGTTATCACATAATTCTGCAGTTCCCATTGGCTCTACAAGGCTTTTGTAGCCTCCTTCAGCTAATTTTGTTTTTTTACAGTTGGCAACTGTACTCTTTTGGTTGACTCTCGGCAGCCTCATCAGGCTTGTTGCCTGCTGCACGTGCTCTACCTGCCCAGTACCACATGACAGATAGACAACCGGCTGGTGAACATCGCCCAGCGTTTAGCTAAAATGTCATATCAGGAGTCTGTGGAAACAATCCAGAGGTAAAAGAAGAGGGAAAACTGGACTTGCATAAATTTGTCAGGGAGAAACCAACTATAAATAAATGCCTACATTCCTGCATTTCTACTGTAACGGTGTTAATAGTACAGTATGTCAGTATTGTGTTTAGAAGTTGTTCCAAGTTTGTAGAAGTTGACAAAAACACGATGCAACCTTAGCATATCCAGAAACTAATAAAATGAAACCTGAGTCCTGACTTAGTCTCACTCACGGGAACTGACACAAACCACATGATCCCACATGGTCATTAATGCACCAAACTTTGTTTTGAGTTGCCAATGTTTCCAAAATGTCTTGTTTGAAAATGGGACATGAAGGCCTTTTCAAGTCTTTTGAACAGATTTACACTTTATCATCACTCTTGACGTTTCTGATTCTGACAGATGAGAGATTTCTACATCTATAAATCACAGAATCACTACTGTTCCTCTGTAAAGTACAAAATCAAACCCCTAATTTGGCCATAAACCGAAGGCATTATAGCCTATCATGTATTCAAATGTAAACTCTGTGATACTTTTGACATGTAAGACCATGGTCAGAATCTAAATTCAGCACAACTACTGTGGTTTGTTGGGTCTGTCAACCCACCCCTGTAACACCAGTGTGTTTATCTTTAGGTGGTGTTATATGTCCATGATACAGTATTTCCACTATATATCAGGAATGATGAAACAACAAATGAGATGCGACAAAAAAACAAACATTCTGAGTCAATAATAAGTCTGATTGATATCTAATCCGTTTGTCTCTTTATAAAAGCTTATTGTACTTTTGACTACTCTAATGGCGCATTCAAACCGAACCTGATGCGGGTCGAGGTTAAATACAAGGTCAATGCAAAGACATTAACCAGTAATCCCCCTGCACTATGCTCACCAGCCAGTTGCTGACTTTCTGACTGACTTCTTTCAGGTAGTCGACCATGTTTTTCACTGAAAACAGCTGCCTGCTACTAAGGACAGAGCTGATTGAGTGCGGGACAGTTTCGGTGAAACAAAACAGCTGCAGGCAGTAAAAACCAAAAGAAAGATGCTAAAATGCTCCAATGAACTGAAGGGATCCAGGTTGTCATTTGATTTCTCGTCGTGATACAATAGAGTAGCTTTGACAATTATAACTTTCACTTCAAAAATGTCACCAGTTTAGCCTGGGCTAATGGTACGGTTGCCAAAGTCAGTTAAGTAAAGACCCAGATTCGGTCCTAAGCAGCAGTGCTCGAAAAAACTGGTGGGATGCCAGTGAGGGATCCCGTCCCTCTCACTGCACTAGGTGCTTCTAATTGTTCTGTCTCACAGCCTCACAGGACCAACAGTGGGAGTTGGCAGTTGAGGGAAGAAGTAGACATTACAGACTCTAAGAGAATGGATGAGAAACGTTGATGCAAGTTTCAGTATCCAACATTGATTTGACTTTCTGGAGGTGTTTTTGAATATGACTATGTAGTTACGTTGTTAATTGGAGCATTGGTATAGTCTTTAAAAAGGCCCTTGAGTACATTATGTCTAATTATCCAATCAGATCCCACATGCTGCATGCACCCATATTTACATTGTCACCCTGGCTTATGTTGGCAAGTGTCATTACAGTGTGAAGAAGATGGGGGAAGGCAGAGAGAGAAGGGGAACGCAGGGAGGCTGAGGAGGAGTGAAAAGCTAATTAAAAAGATAAGTGACCAGCAGTCGTGGCCTGTCAGGGTGCAGAGCCGCCGCTCAAGTTAACCCGCTTTGTGCTGGATGGCAGCAGCTGACAGGCTCGACCGAGTCTTTGTATGGCCTCACCTGTGATGGAGGCGCTCTCTCTTCGCAGGTGAAGGCCTACATGGGCTGGGGAGGCACTAATAGAAGGAAGCGCACTAATAGAGGGACACACACACACACACACACATCTTTGTCTTCCTTTTTCACACTGTCTCCCTCCTCTCTCTGTAGTCTTCCTCTTCCCCTTCCCAGCCTCTTGCGACAGATCAGGCGGTGGGTGGTGGCGCTGGCACATTGTTTCCTCCTCTCTCTCTCTCTCTCTCTCTCGCCTCTCTCGTTCTCCCTCGCACACAGATCTACACCCACACATGGGGTTATAATTAATACTTCTCCCATATCCATATTTCAAACTGTTTGCTTAGAAAAAGCCCGAGATCTGGGGCTGGGGAGGGTAAAGGGAGGGATGCTAAAAAAGATCTCTAAGATTAATTAATGGTGGAAGAGGGGAAGAAAAGGGATGTGTCGTGGGAAAGCAGCAAGCTCTGCACAATGCGGCACACTTCATTTGAATAACGGAGCAGCGTGCTTTTCTTCTGTGCATGTGTGTGTGCGCGTGTCACCACAACACCACTCTACCTGAAATGAAGGATAACTAGCCCACTGGATTGGAAAACGCACCATCTATCCTCTGCGACCTCCCCTCCCTCGCACCCCACCCCGTTCTCCCCATTATTTGTATTCAAGGTTTTTTGAAATGACATTGCAATCTGATGATGCACCAGCCCATTATATTGTCTAGGAGGACAAATACCCCAGCGTTTTTCTGTGTAGAACTAACACAATTTTTCCATGTCAGGGTGTGTGCGCGTGTGTGTGTGTGTGTGCGGGGTGCATGGTGGTAATATTCTGCCGGTCCAGGGTGGAGGCAAGGCCCCGGGAATGCTGTCATTAATCCTGGAGGAGGGCCGTTGCGCACTCGGATTATTAGAGAAATAAATTTGCATGCTGCATATGAGCCAGGTGAAAAGCACTGAAGGCACAAATTATATTTCCCTGACAGGCTGAGTGGGAGAACGGAGGCTGCCACCATATCATTCCAACACACACACACACAGACACACACATGCATCGACATTCCTGCTGCTATACACAGTCACCCAGCAAAGCTGTACATATGCAAAGATAGAGGGGACGCTCAGGGATTATACATGCACTGACATATTATGGGACAGAATATGCCAGGATGTAACATGTAACTACCACTGTTTCCTATTCAGGGAGAAATGATTGCACACACACACACACACACACAAACAAAAGTACTTAGTTTGTGTGTAAATTCAGACAAAGCCCTTAGGAAAGAATGTCAAGTGTGGCCATAGTGTGCATTATCATTTCTTCCATGTGTGTTAACCTCCCTCTCCAGTGTGTGTGTTTGTGTGTTTGTGTGTGTTTTCCATGGGGTCCTCTGGCTCTGGGCTGTCCTCTCACCCTGCCTGTAATGGCCCATGCAGGCCCAGCCTAATGGGGTGGACAGTGGTGTCAACTTCATTACTTTACATCTCCTGCCAAGATGAAAAGTCTCTCCCTGCCCGCACTTTGCCCACGCTTCGTTAGCGCTCTTGCCCACTTTGCCTCTCGCTAACCTCGCAAAGGAAATGTGAAACAGTTCCAAAACTGCATTGATGAAATAATTTTGTTTAAGGGAAAAGAGAGGGGATGGGGGTTGTTGGAGAAGTGCAATCACTTGGAGTGCGGATGTTAGTGGCTGTTGCTGAAGTCTCTGTTATGCGCTGTGTTTATTCATATACGCCATTTCTGAATGAGTCACTAGGAGCTTTTTAGCATGGCAGAGTGCTTTTATAGACCTGAAAATGTTCCGACCAAAGTGTGCCGGGCTGCTTTTACAGGGATTTGGATCAAAGTGCAAATGTCTGGCAAGAAAACCCCAACATTTTCTTTAGAAATTACAAGACCTACCTGGCATTCACAAATGAAACCCGACCCCGTAATCACTTTCCATACATGGCTCTTCGGCAGCTCAATAAGTCTCAACCAGGCTGAATAGATGTATTATCAACATTATTATTGCGATCATTGTCGAAGGTATCGTCAGGCTAGCATTTACTTGTGCAGACAAAAAGAGACCTAGATTGGGAACTATCCAAAGGCAACCTGAGGGCAGTTCTTGCCCTGACCCGTCTGTTTCAGACAGTTACAATAAAACTATTTGCTGGCGGGAGATGATTACATTTTGATCACACTGCTACGCACTACTTTTGCATTAGTCTAAAATGTTAACGAGCATTAACAACCTTGGTTGTGATTGGCCAATGAGTTCCAGAACACGCACACTGCACGCTCTCATGCACATTGATGACAGGCGCAGAGAAAAGGCTGGTAGATAGACTTAAAAGGCTGATAAAAAAAAACAACCCAAATTTTGGCAGCCTCACAGTTTCATACAGCTGCTCGACTCATGGTGACACATGAACCCCAGATCGACAGCCCACTGAGCCTGAAAGCCATTTTAGAGCGACATTTTTTCTTTTTCAACAAGCGGCCACTCCCTCACCCTACATGGATATCTGCGTTTGGCTCATTAACTGTCTGTTTGCCCTGTAAACAGCCTGTTTTACATCTCACAGTTTCATACAGCTGCCGGGCTCACTGTCCCCCCCCTTGCTTTTTTCACCTCCAGATCTAAACTGATCTAATAAATGGACACACACACACACACACACATAAACACACATAACACACACACACACACACACCTTCAAGGCTCTGAAATCCTTGTGACTGGCCAGCATGCATCTTCTGCACAGTCGGACCAAGATCCAAGAAAACCCTTCAACAAGACATGTGAGGAGCTCTCCTGCACTGGACGCCATTCAGACCCAGGGACTTTGGCCTCTTCATTCAATATATTCATATTTTATCTTTATCATTTTACATTTCTTTGTTCACCTATCTTTAGTGTTTCCTCATTTCATATTTATGAGACTTGCGACAGTGTTTCCTCAGTTCCTATTAACGTTGTCTTGCTCTGGATGGGGTTGGGTAGAGGGGTGGGGGTATTGTTTTTTACTGCTTTTAGTTTGTTGGTCCAGCAAGAATCATTATTACCATAGTATCCTGCATAGATCTAATATGAATTATTCTGCTGGACACGTTATGTTATATGTGAGTTATTTACAGTATTTTTATACACTGGCTTCTGTCAGTCTGATAGGCAACAACCAATTCAGGAGTGTTTCGGGGCCTCTTCATTCTCTGTTCCTCCTGGATTTGTATGGCACATTAAATTAGGTCTTATTGATCTGTCTGGAGAATGTGTAAGTAAAGAAACGCTGCATTTATTCCCTTCTAAAATCTCATATTTCCCTCTAGTGCCAATAAGAGTCAAGTTATAGCAGCTGTCATATGCTATAAAGTCAATAAGTTGTTAACATATAATATAATATACATTGGCAACTGATAATGTTCATCAAGCCATTGTGTAGGATTTATTTAATTCAGAATGACTGCTTGGTTTATAGCTCTGATTATCTGATATTTCGAGTAGAACCATAAACAAACCAACAAGTAAAGAAGTGAACTGTGTTGATCGGTATGATGACAATTCAAAATAAACAAATTAGAAACAAGTTAATGCCTCATCCCTGACCAGATGTTTGTGGCTATTCAGCATACGCTACTAGAAAGTTAATTAACTTAATTGAGAGTCAGTTTTTTTTTAAGTTAAGATAATACAGAAGCATCCCTGAGGACAGTAGTCATTTTTAGTGTTCCCTAAGATAGATGAAGACACTTGGCTCTATATGTCCACTGCAGAGTCTTTGTCAGTCATCTTTCATCTCTTGGCGTGCGCCTATAGGCAGAGCGTGAGCAGCAGGCGGTGTAATTCTGTTCTAAAGCCCCTAGTTAGACATGCATATATTCCTATTATAGTCAGCGCTCCCGGAACAAGACAACAGAGAGCAAACAGAATGACCTTGAAATATTTATCCCCAGCCTCTTCGGAGAATTAAGTTTGGTGTCAGGGCAACTCGCAGCTATCCAGCTCCACTTTGTGTGGAAGTATGCATGCCCACACACACTTGCAAGCAGAAGCACACACATGCACGCATGTAGAGTGGAGACAAATGCCTCATGTACCATCTTGCAGTGTTGAATATTAAAGGCGGTCAGGGAGGCAAGGCTTTGATTGGGACAATAAAGGCTGATAAACAGGATCTTAGAGCATGGGAGAGGCGAGAGAGAGAGAGAGAGAGAGTGTGTGTGTGTGTGTGTGTCATGGTGCAAGGGCTACAGCCAAAACCATGAAGTTGAAGCCAGGAGTTGTCCGGCCCAGAATGCTGTGTGTGCTTGTGTGTGTGTGTGTGTGTGTGTGTGTGTGTGTGTGTGTGTGTGTGTGTGTGTGTGTGTGTGTGTGTGTGTGTGTGTGTGTGTGTGTGTGTGTGTGTGAGGGAGAGAGTGTAAAAGTGACTGACTCTCCAAGCAAATGTGGGTCAAAGTTCTGATAAGAAAGAGGTAAATATGTAGAAGAAGAAGAAAGTTTTGTTGAATATGCAATATTGCTCTATCTCTGTTTTGGTCTCCCCCAACTGCTCAAACAAAAAAAGAAAAGGATTTGAATGCTTCACTGTCTTCAGCTTGTTGCTATCTTTATCTATTGATTGGTGCTGGGCAAGAACAGTGTATTTATCTGACCTTTTTAGGTCAGCTTCCTGTTTTTGTTTGCAGGCATGGGCAACCAAAAGCTTCAGAGTTCTCCAGGGCATCACCTTTCATATTTCATAAACTCCTTTGATCCATTTAAAAACAATTGGTGCAGCTTAAGTCTTTATTGTTAATCATTATGTTTTTATTCGTAAATCCTCAAAAAGTATCGTCAAAGCATTAAAGCACATCATTTAAGTCACAAACATAGAAAGATGCGTTTCCACCTATGCATGCGCTTCTGCCAAGTCTGAAATTCATATCTGACATTATTATTCTTCCACTTCAGCTACAGATCAAATAGAATCACAAACAACTTTTTGAAATATTCGGAGATATTCTGGCTAATGATCCATTACAGAATATCTAAAGGGACGCCTTTTGTGATTGAGGCTTCGCCATAAGCCTCTTTGTTGTACTTATGTAATTGTCATGTTCATAGGGAATTTTTATTGAAACAATAACAAAGCACATGTCCATAAATAAGCTTCACTTTCTCCCATTTAACTTCTCATTGTGTCCAATGCCTGTGAGGGCCTACATTAATGGTTGATTGGAGGGAGAGAGGAAAAGCAATGGGCTGTGTGTGTGTGTGTGTGTGTGTGTGTGTGTGTGTGTGTGTGTGTGTGTGTGTGTGTGTGTGTGTGTGTGTGCACACTCCTGTGTGTGTAAAGGGAAACACACGTTGGCAGTGTTGTAAAGAAAAGCCTGCTGGATTGCTGGAGCACAGTGGAAGGATGCCTGCCAGTTTCTACGCCACCGGGACTCTCTGACATGCGCTTGTGCCTGCATGTGTGTGTGTGTGTGTGTGTGTGTGTGTGTGTGTGTGTGTGTGTGTGTGTGTGTGTGTGTGTGTGTGTGAAACCGAACTCAACAACAAAAGACCTTCCTGCATGCTTACACACAGTGTTTGTTTGCTCGTCCACCGTTTGAAAATGTGTGTGCGTGTTTTTGCCCTGCACACAGTGTGTTTCAGCATACATGTGAATCTGTACAATGTGTGTGTGTGTGTGTGTGTGTGTGTTTGTGTGTGTATGTGTGTGGGAGGCGAGCAGATGAAGACGGTGCTTGCCTCATATTTGATGTGATCCGCAGCCTCACCTCTGTCATTATATTTAGCATACAATCCAGCTCCGTGTTTCATTATGCATTCCCATCTACTGCTCTGTGGTGTGAATCTTACATCTCAATTAGCCTCTCTGTTCTGGACATAAAATGTATTGTTTGTGGCAAGAAATGGAAACTGTAGCATTCCACAGTGATATTCACAACAGGTGACTTGCATGTGATTTGAACAGTGTAATGTCGCCTGACCCCATCTGTCATTCGGAAAGGTCCTGGAGTCCTTACTTTGTGTTAATGAAGTCCTTTTTGGAAAAAGACATATTTTGCACGATTAAGCAAAGCCATGTTTTAACTGAAGAATGCTTAGCTCCACTCAGACGGATTAAACCACAGGATGATTTAAAATGGGAACTGAGGCGACAGTTGACTGTACCTGGACCTGCATTTGTTATATTTGAGTGCAAATGGAGTCACACTTACTATTTTAATTGTGTTTGATGTCCTCTATATCCTTTAATCATTTACATCATCATCTTAAATATTCATTTTTGTATGTTACCTTAATCATCTTTGTTTTCTGTTATGAGCATAAACCATGAATTCAATTGTAAGATGAACCTTTGACTTATTTTGTAAATATCAAAAAAGAAAAAAGAAAACCAGGAATCCCTCCGACTCTAGGACACTTGTACTCTTTTTTCTGTGAACATATTTTGGAGCATTAAAGCAACATGATGCAATTACCTAAAAAATACAGCCTCAAAAACATTAATACAGCCTCAACAACATTTTGATGGTATTGACTTGCAATTATTAAAAATGGATGATGGTCAAAGGATTTATTTCTGTCTCCTACAGAACTGTATCAATGTTAATGCATCAACTAAAAAGACTTAGACATCATTAAAAAGCATCGTTCATCTTAGATATACAGTGAAGAGACTTAAAATGTGAAAAATTACATTTTAATATATTAATATTATAAATTAAACATAATAAGAAAACATTATAAATTGAATTGGTGTATTTGTTACAGTGAATGCATCTCAAACCAGGGATCATGAGGAATATTCACAGTTCAGCAACCAAGATTTCAGGTTTCCTACTTTTTTCTCGCACTTACATAATATGGACTACAGGTTACTGTTCATGCATCAGCTCTCCAAGCTGTGAACAAACTCTGTTTTGCATTTGTTTTTACGGGAACATCTGTCAGAAATGACCTGCAGAGCCCGGTGAATTAGCTGAAACATTTGCTGTGAGGGGACACAGAGGTAAAGCATTAGCACAAATGTTTCTTTGACCCCACTAACTGCATAAAATTAAGTACATTTTGTGCATTATGTAGTTGCATTAATCTGTGGTGAAAGAAAACAAACTAGAAGACCTCACCAGTCAACTGGCTGTCTGACCTAATCACCCTTCATAAACCTGCTCTGAGATGTCACATTCTTTTTATTCTGCAACATGTTTTTTTTTTCCTCTGGCTAGTTATCCTGCACAATTGTGACCTTTTCCTCACCGTTTCCAGGAGTATAACCAGATGCTGTTGTTTATTGCTGGTGGGTCACACATATTGTACATGTTGTAAATGCTTCTCTTCCCGGATGGGGAGCTCAGCATTTGTCCAGCGGGACTCTGTTTGTTCATTTCACTCAATTTGGGGAGAAGACATTAAAGTCTCCAGGACGACAATGTTGATACACACAATGCAAAATCATTTCTTGTATATAGACTGCTGGAATTACTCTCTTAACATTTCCCACTAACTAAACCATACGTTTTTCTTTCTCCGTGGGCTGTGGAGAGCACAAGTGACACCGAGGCTCTTGTTGTCTTCCTGCCTGTTTGATTTACAGTTGCAGTTCGGATAAATATGATCAACCACCGCGGTGAAAGTACTTGCTTATAATAGTCCACAGCACAATCTGCTCTGGCATTTAGCTGTCCTTAATTGCAGCTGTTTTGTGTGCGATGCCTAATTATTCCAAATCTCTACAACAGAGGTGGTGAATGAGAAGTTTACAAAACCCATAGAGCCACAATAGCCATATTTATAGGAAATACACCAGGTTAAAAAACAACAGAGTTGTCCTCTCATGTCTGGTTGAATATCATTTCCTCCAAAGTTGTCAAGACTCAAAAAACTTGTATAATAATTACTTAGTGTCTGTTTACAGTGTAGGGACTATTTCTTTACATAAAGGAGATCCAATGAAAACAGAAAGACATGTAGCTGCTGAATGTTTTTAATAAGATTTCTTTATGTATTACACCACTCATGTAACTTCTGGAACTCAAGACAAACATATCTAAAAGTAGCTCCATGTTCAGCGGTATGAGGTTGAGTTTTGTAATTTGGCTGGACTCATCCTTTAAACACAGTCACAGTGGTTGCTGGCATCAGTCGGGGCAGTGAGCGGCTCCACTAGAACATCAGGGGGATTGACGTCTTGCTCAAGGACACCTTGACAGTAGTTGTTCAAAGAGGAAACAGCTTTACTTAGTCACTCCAGCTTAAAATGCTGCCCACATCATGTCAACATAATCTTGGATCCTTGTCCAGAGAGTTTACTTTAATCTCACATTACCATATCTGCTGTACAGGAGCCTGAAAAGCAGCGAAATGGAAGCGCGCACACACACACACACACACACACACTATATCCTGCTTCTTGTGTCACGGTGCTGTGTGTCTGGACAGGCAGTGAAGGTTTGATTTGTTGCCGTCCCACTGTAAAATGTCAGTGATCTGACAACCAGCAGTTTCTCTTATTGGACCACTGGGCTTCCATACAGACTTCTGACTGATAACACACCGGGTTATTCAACCCCCAGACACACAAACACTTTGTAACAAACTGTCCGGCAATGACAGCAGTGGTTGTTTGTTCAGAGACCTGTGTTTATGACCAGGAAATTGACCTTGGAAAGAATTGTTGGTTATCTGGAGCTTTCAGCAGCACCTCATGGTTGTTTATTTCAACAACTCGAGTTTGCTCCATTTTCATTTATACGCCTCAGTTGGCATCACGTGAGCCAAGTATTGAACTTTGGTTACGTAATAATAATAAAACACAATTTGACATGGGTTTTGTCAGGATCATGAAATTGAGAGCCAGATGTGAACTCACTTTATGACCTTTCAGAGCCATCCTGGAAAAGTTTCAGATCATGAAAGTCAAGCTGATGTTCCAACAAACTCAAATTTATTTCACAAAGGGAAACACTCAAGATTAAACACATCAATTTATCTCTATGTCTGTCTCACACACACACACACACACACACACACACACACACACACACACACCTGAAAACTAAAGTGCATTCCTGAAGCCAACGCAGATTTCTCACTTTGTCTGAATCAATGTGAATAAGCTCACCAGCTCTTCAGCTGTGAGGCCCCATCAACTGAGCCTTGTTGCTTTCTAATCGCCAAATCAAGGGATGTCACCTCACTGGTAAAGCATCAAAACTTTGGGTCCAACTAAAAGGTATTGAACTCTGATATGATACTGCGAGTTAGGCAAAACCTTATCTCTGCTGCCTGTGAAAGGAAATGTTGTCGAATAGGAAATGAGTGAAACTAATGTTCCACCATCCTCTGGTAACCCTGAACCACGATCTGATCAAACATAAGCGATCAGTTCATTATGTAATTAAATGATCAACATTATTTGTGTTTGACTCTGACCTCTTTGTTGCGCGTTACTCATTTTCCATCCTTAATTTATTCGGTACCTTATATACATTTAGCCACGGCGACAAATATCCTCATTTATTGCCAAGTCGTGGTCTTCGAGCAGAGACAGAGATCCCTGTGTAGAGTTTACAAAATGCAAATGTGCAAATTTACATTGAAGAGTAGTAGTTGCAACATAAAAGATATATTTGTGGATGTGTTTGTGGATGTTTGAATGTCATATATGACACAATGTCACTGGCACAAGGGAATACAGTATGTTTACATGTTCAATTATATGTGGGTTTTTCTGTTGTGCAAATAATTGTAGCTCCCTGTGGGCAGCAGAACAAGTATAAATAAACCATTAAGATGCCATCACCATATTAAGTTGATATTGCAGACAACTGTTTATTTACCCATCGAGCATTCACATTAGTATACAAAATGAGATCTTTTTCTGGTTTATGATTCATGATAAATACAGTGTTCACTCTGCTGTTATCTGTGCTTTGGTCTCCTAATGTTAACCCATCCATCCATACATCATCTCTACCTTTATCCTTTTGAGGGTCACAGGGGGATGATCCATGGACATAAATGTACAAAGGGATTCAACTTTAGTACAATATCTGGTCTTTACGTTGCTCTAGGTTGTGGAGAGAGGTCACAATGGTAAATGTCTTTATTTATATAGCGCTTTCCTTGTCTTGATGACCACTCAAAGTGCTTTACAGTACAGTATTACAATCACCCATACTCACACAGTGCATCTACGTGCGGCACTTCCTCTATGAGGAGGGGCAATTTGGGGTTCAGTATCTTGCACAAGGACACTTCGGCATGTGGAATGAGGAAGACGACCACTGTAACAATCTGAATTAGTCAAGGTCAATTTAACTCCTGGAATGACCAGACAACTGCAAGTCTTCTGCCTCATTATAATTCAAAACATTGCATTGCAGTTAATTGGCTTAATTTAGTATTGACAGAGTGGGAGAGTCATATTGCCAAGTCTCTTGGAAGAATTGCAGTGATATTGCAGCAGATTCAATTCAAATATGACTTTTCCACAATAGTATAATGTTTCTAAAGAAACATTAAAGGAACGACAGAATGAAATAGATCTCTAACACTGAAACAATCGGGATGGTGATAGGAATGTGATAGTGCTATAAGAAAAAGCATATTAACAATAATAAGGTTATTATTCTGTATACTCACTCTTGAGGCCCACATGCATGTTAAGTACCTGTTGGAATATTCTATGAATATTAAAGTGGTTCTTTCTCAGGGATCAGATGGATTTTACTCTTTAGGCTGAATGAGAGACTGGCTATCCAGCATGGAACGAGAGACTGTTGTTTGATTACTGTCCAACCAAAACGTACCAAAAGCAGATGTGTGGACACAAAATAAAGAGAGTCTTTCTTGCCTGTGGATGTGCAAGGACAACAGACCATAGTGGAAACTTAATCTCTATGTCTGTTTTCTGTCAGTGAAACTCTGGTTGTTAAGCACTCGCATTTATGTGCAAAAGTTCAATCATCCAGTTAGGTGGAAAATATCCAATTTATGAGCCGAGAGCATATTAATGACACTAGATGTTGTTTTTGCTCCTCAAACTCCACAGTAGTTGTCAGACATATTAAGCAGAGGTACGTTTTGACGAGACAGCGGCTGCAATCCGGATTTATTAAATACAAAAGCCCTGAGCACATCATAACTTTGAGTTCGCAAAACTAAAAAGGTTGCTTTTTTTTTATTGTCTAAGATTAGTTGTCTAAAATTAGCCTGAGGGTGTGCAGGGAAGTTAGAGAATCTTTGACAAAATGCTCCCCTAAAAGCCAGTGGGCTACACTATGTCCACAGTGTTTTGTCACCTGATGCCTATATAGTATTTGAGGGTTCTGGGAGTGTTGTGTCGTAAAATAACATGTGGTTTTCTCAAAAAAAACAATTATTGCTTTGTTATACATCAGAGGCACAAACAGGGGCTAACACCAGATTAGCCATACAGCTAAAGGAAGTAGTAAATGTTGGGGTAACAGGGATTTAACTATCTGCAGTGCAAAAGTAGTAAAATCACTGCTTTTTTGAAGTACTGACACATGTTTGTGGTAGAACAGCAGACCATTCTGACACGTCAATGCATTCTGTGAATTTGCATCGAATAAATATCAAGAGTATTTGGACAGTGCTCATGCATAGTCAAGTATTCTTTTTAAATTTAGCCCAAAATCACTGATCAAAACTTTGCCTCGAGGGAGGATCAGGGCGATTTTTACCATCACGGCATATGGCAGCCCGAGACTTTGAGATTAGATTCAGGAAAATATCACATCAAATAAAAAAAAATCACATCCAACTCACAATTTACAAAGTAATAACTTCAACAAAAATATGTTGTTTGCTGAATGTCTCTGTTCATCTTCCTCAAGCCTTTGGCTAATGCTGTTTACTGACCTATCCCATTCGGCCTGGCTTGCTTTCTCAAAGAGGGCTGGACAGCTGACACTACAGTGCACCCCCTCCTCTCCTCTTCCTCTCTTGAGCCATTCGAACGATCGGGTGTATGTGGGCGTACGCTTCACGATCTTTTCCGTGAGAGGGTGATGGTAGCAAGCAGAGGCGCTGACCCCAGGGTGGGGGTGGTTGTGTGCTAACCTGGGCTAAAGACAAAGCCAATGAAAGGGGCCAAAGCCTTAGGACATGACAGCAGTCGTTTCCATGGCTGTTCTGACACACAGGGGCATGTAGTTGCCTGTGGCTGCAGCAGGGATCAGCTGTCCTCATCTATTTCCTTTTCTAACTGCCTGAGCTTCACAGAAGATGATGTTGAACTGGGCTTAAAGAAATCTGTACAGTTCGATACCAAAAAGCAGATGTGTGTGTGATGCAAGAGGATAATTTTCAGCTGATTTTACACTACTCATCCTGAACTTTGACATTAACTCAGCAGAAATCAGTTCAACATGTGAGCGGCTGCACCAGTGCAATGTTTACATGGACTAATTCTGAAGGCTTTCCCCTTTGTCTATAGCTTCTGAGCATGTGGCGTGTGTGTGTGTGTGTGTGCATGTGTATGTGTGTGTGATGCTGGCATGTTGGCCCCCTGAGCTCAGACTGTAAGATGTTGATAGCCAACCTGTAAATGACAGGCTCAGAGGGAGTGTGTTTAGCAGTTTGGCTGGATCTTAAAAAGGTCACGCCCACCCACACACACACACACCTATATGCACACATACACACTTAAAGAAAAGGACATACAAAGATGACCTTCTCTGGCACGAGAACCAAATGTTCTATCCTAGATTTTTGGTTTCAAGTGTTACCATTACCTACTTCAATGCCAGTGAATGATTCAAATTATCCAAATAACAGCCTTTCCTTATGTAGATCTACTTTAACTGTCAAGATAACTACTACCTCCAATTTTGGTGAATTTATTGCAATTGAAGGATTTCATATTTGGCCCCTTTGGTTGAGTACAGTTTGTGACCCTGCAGCACAGTTGCCTTTCAAAAACCACTGGATGAACTCAGAAACGCATTCTTACTCAAGCAAGAGAGTCAGAAACATAATTCCTGTTTTTAAATGACCTTTTTGCCCTCTGTGTTTTAAAGTCTTTCTGCAATTTGAAGCTACAAATCATGTTTGGGTTGTGAAATCAATCAGGTTTTAGTACTGGAGGCAGAACAGCAGTGGTGCACATTTCTTAACGTGGTTTCAATTTTGGGTGCAAACAGTGCAACACAGATTTCGTGGTTTTACATTCCCATCAGTCATTATGTCCAGGTTGTGATTTTCACATTTTCAGGGATGCAATTTTACATTCATGAAATTAGAGTTCTTATCAAAAGGTGTTGCTTTTGATGATGCTTTTGTCACACGATTTATCCTTCACTTTGCTCCAGACTGAAATATCACAAAAGTCTTTCTATGAAACTTCTTCCCAATTGGTAGGAAAGTATTGGTATAAAATGAATTGTTCAAAGAAACTAACAATGACGATCAACACTGAGCTAGAGTGCAGTCACCTGTCAAAGTGACACCGTGACTTCACTCCTCTCTGCCTTTGCTCTTGACTGTCATATCTTACATGGCCACCAGGGGCTGGTTGTACCAACTGGTCTTTACTTAGATTGGTTTTAACTCCTTTTTCATTTTTGATTAAAACCAGTCTTTGAAATGGTTGCACCAACCAAACTTAACTCATTCTTGGCAATGTGCATTCATTTTAACACGCACTTTTGTACCGATTGATTCGATCTCTAATGCCTGACAACGGTCAGAGCGATCGCTCATAGGTCAAGTCAATCTGACTTGTTTCACATCCTTGTATTTATTATTATTGGTTGTCATTTCACTGTGTGTTGTGGGTCTGTGTCCACTGGTAGGGAAATATAAGTTAGTAAAACCTTTGACCTCTTCAAGGTTACTCAGGGTAATAAGGGAACAGTCAATGAGAGAGGGAAAGTGAGAGCGTTGTAAGTCGTTAACAGGGCTGAGGTGAACCAACTACTTCACTACTTTGACTGGCTTAGAATCTGACTTTACACCTGCAATGAAGAGATGTTATAGTTATGACCAGTCTTAGTGCAGAACTTAGAGAAGAAGGCGATTTGAAGCAAATTGGTGCAACTGGCATAACTATGAGGTTGGACTGCCCAGTTGCAACCAGGCGTGAGAGTAATGGTGCAACAGGCCTGAGACGTTCTTGTAAGGAAAACATATACACAGGTTGTTCTGTATGCTTTAACAAACCGAAAAGTGTTTTTTTCCTAGAGAAGACAGCCTCACTTTTTTCTTTGACTGAACTGTAAGAAATGATCACCCGTTGCTCCGTCCAGCTCCTGCACCATTTCCTGTGTGAGTAACTGTAACACAGAGCGGTGGAGCGCTGTGTCCTTCCAGTGAAGCACCTCAGTGTCACATACAATTAACCAAGCAGCTGGCATCTGCACCCTTCCCAGGTCAGCAGAGAGAGGGAGCATGGTTCCACTTCAGATGTAAGACAGGTCACTGACACACACACACACACACACACACACACACACACACACACACACACACACACACACACAGAGACTCTATTACTACTAAATAGTTTTCCTTGTGTTTCCTTTGTCTTGTTTTCCATCATGCAATAATATGAATTTTAAAAATGGCAATTGCTACTTGATCGCTCAAAGGTAGATATCAATGGCCATCTGATCCAACGTTACTGGATCGCAGTAAACTTTTCCTCCTCTGTCTCAGCACTCAGTCGAAAGAGTTGACACTATTGATGTAGCTAATCTAGACAAGTGGGAACGCTTCATGGAAATCAATGTGAGCCAATATCTGATGCTCTGTGACAGTGGCGAATAGTATAGATGCCCCACATCCACGTGCACTTGTGGCTTCAGCCGTCTTTCCCCTGCTCTGTCTTTTAACTTCTGTTTCTTTCTCTTTTTGATCTCCCTTTCTGCCTTCACCATCCTGCCTCCATCTCTCCGGTGCCAGGCCTGAGCTTGGTGGAAGAAAGACAGAAAAAAGAAAGAGTGAGAAAGAGAGAGGGGGGGGAGATCGGATTTCCATTCCACATTGGATCACTGGAGTGGAGTCTAAAACCACAGAGTGTGCTGGCACTGGACAAAGAGGCTGGATTCAATAAATATGTGGACTAAGCTCTCCTATTCAGACCCTGCAGTATTGAATTCCTTATTTAGGTCATTTAAACTGGGCAAAATTGATACAGTATGCGGCTCAAATCTATAGCTCCATTTTTTTCTTCTCCTTCTCTCCCTGTCTTTGCCCTTCTAAATAAAAAAAAAAGAGATGAGAGGGAAGCCAGCATGTGTGGGTGTGCAAGAACGGCTGCGAGTGGAGAAGTAGAAGAGAAAAAAAGAGGGGGATTTATTTTTTCGTTTCCATGCAAGACTGTGAATGTTTGTGCATTTTGTTGAGAATAGCAAAGAGAAAAGGGAGGCAAGAAATTAGACGGGGGGGCATTGGAAAAAAAATGAATGAAAAAGAGTGAGAGGCAAAGTCTGTGTGTGTGTGTGTGTGTGTGTGTGTGTGTGTGTGTGTGTGCTTGCGTGTGAGAGAGGTGGTATTTTGACATTTTATTAGAGTCTCAATGAGGTCTGCACTAGACAATGCTCTCCAGCCTCCTCGTTTAGTGTGATCTTAATTGGCCATTAGATTGAAAAATAGCCCATACCTCCTCTCCTCCTCCTCTCCTCTTCTCCTCCTCTCTTCTGCAGCTTCAGAGCTGATTAGACCTTTGATTTACCAATAAACACAAAGAAACAGATTAGTGGCAGGGCTGAGGTGGCGTCAGCTCTGCAAAACTGCGTGTGGAATAGAAGAATACCAGGTGAGGCCTGACGGTCACTGAAACCCATTTAATTTTACAATGAAGAATTTTGTACTTATTTATTACTGCACTAAAAAACCTTCTGTATATCTGAAATATGGATAAACAGATGTATTAATTCATCTGATACTGTATTTCTTTTTTCTCTTCCATGCTGAGCTTTGCTATTTTTTTAAAATTTTTGGTTGCTCTTGTGTTCCCTAGCTGCACATCACGCATTCTCCATCTCCCCCCCCCCCTGTAAAACTCACACTGGACTGTTACGATAAATAAGACATTAGCCAGAATGAGAGGAGCTCAATCAGTGCTCGCGTTGGCTGAGAGTGAGAAAGACAGGGATAATTACTCACTAAATAGGCAATCACTGACGTGGCGCCCACACAATCAGGCCTGCGTGTGTATTTTGGGGAGAATCTGCAGAAAGGCCAGCCAAAAGTCGAGGAAAATGAAGAACCGAGCAATAAAGTACGGGCGAGGTGGTCCCGCCAGGCTAATACTGCAGCCTGGGTCACAAGCAGGGTGCAGAAGTGGTCATTAGAGGGCTGTATATCAAACTGTAATCACGTCCGCTGCAAAATGAAGGGGGACAATCCTGCGCTATAAGTAACAGAAGAACAGCAAGTCCTCTCACATCATTTATTCCAAGAAGAAATTGAGTTTAGGCTATATCTATTCCCTGTTGGTTTGTGTGTTAATTTTCTTCTCCGACAGCTACTGTAAATTTGTTGGCTTTTGTGGTTTCAATGGGATTTCTTTGAATCATAAACTTGACTCATGACTGGATTAGCTACACAACTTCAAAAAAGAAGACGACAACCAGACCTGGTGAGACACCCAGCTCAAGTGCAAGCAGAGTGTAAATTTACATATATTTGAAATTCTAAAGCACTCTGAATCAAAATGTTGCTGTGTAAAAGCTTTTCTTTAACTAAAAAGTCTGCAAACCATCAATAACCAGATTTAAAAAAAATAATAAATAAGTGATATAGTTAATAGTTTAGGTCATTTGCAATGCAAAACAATAAAAACTACCACTAAACTGAAGTATTGATCAGCTCTGTATCATTGGTGGACCTTTGACCTGTCTCTTCTGGTTTTATCGCTCACAATTTTACAGAAATCAATATATTTAAAAAATAAATCTAAAGCTTTCCAGCATCCAATCAGTCCCAGTTAGAAACTAGGTATTAGTACAGTAGAAGTTGCCTACGAACCAATAATATGCTGGTGGAGACCAAAACAGAGCGAAAATGAGAGTCAATATTGGGCTCACATCCAATACATCGGCAACAAAGACAAATAAAATAAATGCCTATGTTTTTTTCAGAAGCCATTCACATAGGCTACTGCAAACTCTGAAATGGTATCCATGCCCTTTATTTGAAACAAGCTTATATTTGACCTTTACCTCTATAGTTTTAATTAAATATAGAGTATGTTTCTCATTAAACGACTTCCAGGGGCTCAAAGGGCATAATCTATTCCTTTGGTGGGCTTTTAATGTGAAGCTTTTTCAGGAAGAAAAAAAAAAAAATGAAAGAAAGAATGACATTACGCTGCAGTTGTAATGAGAGAGTTTGGAAATATTCATTGTTTACCTTTATAATGGCTTTTACACTCCAGACATTATTGTACACCTGTTGCTATGCTGAATTATTGATGACATATAACTGTACACAATTTAGCGGCACAAAAACATATTTTACGAAAACAAAGCTTTGAAGAAACTTAAAGAAATAATTTGGTGGGAAATCATTTTTATTCAGCATACACCATGTCCATCTAATCAACTACTAATGGTGCTTAATGACTTTGACTCAAATATGAATCTATCAAATACAGACGCAGTATCTGCCTTGAACAGATATTTAAGTGCATGCAGTTTAATGACAGTATCTGAATAGAAAGCATATTTGCATACTGTAATGTACATTATTACTTAGCAATTATTAATTGGCATCTTGCCAGAGAAGACAAGTTCCTCAGTGTGGGTGGTAGTGGATGTAGCTAATTCAACTCTGTAAGAGACTCATCAAATTTGGCATGAACACATCATTCACTAAATGGTTATTGATTTGGGTGAAGCTGTATCAGCAACAAAATACATTTCAGTTAACGGTGACAATGCCAATACACTTTTCAGTTTCTTTCTTCGAAGATGCTGACGCCAGAAAAAAAACCTTGGTTCAGAGGTCCGTGTGTGTAGAGCAAGGCAGGATGGCAACGTGGGCCTATGATAAAATTACAATGTTTTTCTTCTTTGCCGCAAATCTTTCTTCGGGAAAACTTGCGCCTGGCAGGGAGAGGGAGCATTTACATGAGATAACGTCTTCAATACAACAAGAATGATATGCTATTCATGTATTTTCTATGCTTTCCCCCTCCACCTCCCCTATTTATGTGTGATATTATAAGACATAATGTAAACTTTTCTACAATGATTTGTTATAGCCCTCAGCAAGTACATTTGTGCTGCAAATTGCATTATCTCTTTCTTTCTGTGTGTGTGTGTGTGTGTGTGTGTGTGTGTGTGTGTGTGCATTAGAGACTCTATAAAGTAGCGCCCTGGTTTAGGTTGTTAAACAGGTGATTAGTTTCACAAGGCAGTACCGTTTATGACTGAGTTTATATAGAGCTGGTACTCTATATAAATATAACTTTCAAGTGTATGGGTGCCTTCATGTGTGCGTGTGTGCGATACAGTATGTTTGTCTTTTTGCTTCAATCCAACCACAGCAATTTAGAGAATACTGAAAAAAAAACTAAGAAACTTAATTTCATTTAAGTTACAACATTTTTTATTTCAGATGTTTGGGAACAGATTGACTCTGGAATTTCAACATAGTCATCAGGTACCTTTCATGAAAAGTGCTTTCGTAATTTATTTCATAAAACATACGACGTGGGTCGTCCTCCATGTTTGTTATTCTTCTGATGTCACGTTCGATCACGCAAGTTTTCCACACTCCAGTTCAGGAGGTGGCGGTAATGCACCTGAAAGTTGTTTGCCAACTGCCATAAAACAGTGAAGAGGAAGGAGAAGAATCTGGCGAGTTTCTGTGAGATTCCAAGTCCCTGGAGTCACCACTGTGAAATTGTTTCCTACAAACGGCAAGTGTGTTGTTTGACGTTCTGGTGAAATCATCTGGTGTGTGTGTTCTGACGAATACAAGATTGAAAATTGGTTAAATCTGTAATTATGTCGTTTTTATAATCAGTCAAGAATTGTGCACCAGGCTTTACCGGAGATCTTTGCACATCAATTTATGTAATTATCTCATTGCTAAATGAAGGTACTTAAGGAGGTTATGAACACAGATCAATGCACAAGTAGAAAGTTATTTTGTTCTAATTTGGCTGTCTTGGAAAGCAGTGTCAGCAATGTTTTTTTCCATTTTCCGTTTTTTTATTTAGATAAATAATTGAAACTGTGCTTTTCTATATTTTCTTATATTTGTTTGTTATTATTCTGATTTAAATAAAACCCCAAATACAACCCCTGTTTCGCTTTTATAATTTACTTCATTTGTTTCATTGCATTTATTAGTTTGATCTCTTGGACATAACTAACTTATTTTTTATGAATAACATCTCAGTTAATGTTGCTTCCCTTTTGCATTATTAGCTGAACCGTAACACTTTCACTTTTTGCATTTGTAATTCGAAGTTTAAAACTTGCATGGAGTGAAATGTGCGGGCAAGTAAAGCCGTTGGCGTAGTAGAAGGTGGAGCATGAAGACCAGGATCCGAAACAGTCATCTGCGACAACATATTGATGCTGGAAATATTATATAATATCAGTAACATCTCGACCAAACTCGACCGTCGCTGTTATCCACCAGTCCGGTGGCAGATAACGCGTAATGAAACACACCCTCATGATGCATTTAAGAGCTACTATCTCGCTTAAATGTATGTCATTAAAATAATCTGAGCTTTACACACCCAGCCTATTTGAATACACCTGTGTGAATGTGCAAAAGCTCTGTCTGTGTGTTTGAGAGAGGAGTAGTTATTATTGAGGAGATCCTTCCCGGGAGAGAAAGGCCAGACCTTGGAATGGTTTAATCAATAGAGGAATGTTCTCTGTAATGAAGTGTGTCAGCTTCTTAGCAGAACTACAACCTTCATCAAGTCAATGAGGAGGGTAGAGTTAAACCTGAGGCCCATCTGAATAATCACGCCGCCGTATCGACTGGCCGCAAGACGAGGAGAATGCCAAACACTGGCATGGTCAATCCCACACAAACAGACTCTACACCTCGATACGCAAATATATGTTAATAAACACACACAAACAAAGGTAAGTTACACAGTGAAATACTGTATGAAACAAATCAATAGCACAACGGTCTTGGATTATATTATAGGGGCCTGTTCAACAAAGCATGTTCAATATACCCAGTATATCTTTTCATTATCTGGCCTCACTGAGCCTAACATTGGAAGTCCTGGATCACCTGGTTGTTAACTGTCTCTGTTAATCCTGGGTTTACCTCTCTTGGCTACAAGCGGGTTAATGTGGAAGAAGCTGAGTTGTCGATTATGAACAACAACGTCATAATCATTAGTAAAGTTCTTAATATGATATGAGAAACTAAAGTGATATTTAACAAAGCGAAATGTAAATAATATCTTCAAATAACCCAAATAGTTTCACTGATAGAATAAGAGTCAGGAGTTCTGTTGAAAATCAAACAATCTTCTTGTTAAATTCAATGTGTCTGTAATAGTAATTATGTATTTATTTCATCTGATAAATGTTCTCTGTTTTTAGAAGTTCTTTTTCACAATGCCATTCATTTATAAAAAAACATCTTAAATGTAAAGTCTTTCGTCCCTGTCAGTGTCCTGTAGAATGCAGACTCTGTTGTCTGCTCTGGAGCTAGTGGAACAGCATAAGCTACCATGGTAATTCACCCTGGTAACAACTAAACCAGCTTTTTTCAATTTAAAACCCAGAATTAAAAGTTACTTTGATGACCACAGATCCTGCTTCGTAGCACAGGCCTGAGGTCCGCGGTTTGTTTCCAGCTGCAAAACACTGAGACTCCATGAATTGTGGTGTCCCATATAACTGCCCACACACACCACGTAGGGACCCATCATCCTGGGAAAATACTGGTGCTGGGAGCCTGATGATGCAGTGACGACCAGCATACATGTGACACAGCTAACATGACTTTGTCTTTGTCTTGACTGATTTCTTCCACTAGGATTTGTTCAATTAGTGGTTCCCTACATTCCCCTTAAAAGTAAGCACCAAGAGAATGTAACTCTAGGGTTAAGCATCACACAAATTCACTTCAACCTTACAAACAAATCCAGTAATTGTGGATTTGTATTGAAACAAATGGCTTTTTCTGGGAAGTTCTGCAGTTATGAAGCCTGACCTAGCCCCATTTTGACGGTCAAAATAAATTACACTTATCAACAAAACCAACTTTTTAACTACTGTCCCAATTTCAAATTTGAAAGCAAACAGCTATTGACAAAACAATCAAAGTCAAGGTCCACCTCGTAACAGAGTTTTTGATTGTACCGCAAAGTCTTCATCAGTGGAGAGAGATGCAGTTGACATTGGAATCAGCTGTTCACGAACGTCAAGGACCACTCTTAAAAGAGAAAAAGAAAAAAAAGAAAAGAAAAAGACAGCAAATGTTTTTCCAAGGATTATCTTTATTTATTGGTTTTATGAGATCGCTGAAGCAGTAGCGCCTCAGCATCTTTTTCCCTTCTTTCTTGATTTCCCATTTTGTGAAGTATTGTCAAACAACACTGTCCATCAACACCTCCTTCCCAAATCTCAGGATTTTTGGCATCAAACCCCTTTAACTTTGCAATGTGGAGGTACTCTACATTCTAAGCATGCAACAATGGGGTAGAAATGTCGAATAGATAAAGCTGGTGTCTGTCACTGTACCTCACCTCTCGCCCAATGCCAGCAGAGATTGGCTCCAGCCCCACCTGTGACCCTCAAAGGAAAACATAAAGAAAGAAAATAAAGGGAGGGAAGACAATCTGGCAAAAAAATTTCAGAAATGGGAAGAATATTTGAAGGGATTTTTGTCGGTGGGAAAAGCAGGGACAGGAAACTAAACAGGTAACAGGTGTGAATAGACCTGAACCAGGAAAAGAAAAGGCAGGGGATGCTAATAAAGAACAAAATAAAACAGGAAATGGAATGTGCGGAAACTTAACGGGTTGTCACTACTGAAAGTTGTCAGCTTTTATTTACCTGGTCACTGTATCAGGCCTTGGAAACACACTCGCACACACACACACACACACACACAGTAATACTTTACATCCATTGTTTGGGCTCTAGTGTATATAAGAAAAACATAGAATACTACCAGTAATGTAGCTTTCTCAAGTCCTTCCATTGATGATAACCTGCGACTGCTGTGTCTGCTTCCCACTCCGTACTTTGATATATCACCAGCAGATGATAGTTATCCAGACAAGAAATCAATGAGATTATAATAGACAAACATGTTTATACGTCTAATACGATTAAGGAAGCATGGACGTTCACCATTCACCAGGTCTGTTAAAGCAGCACTTCACAAACACAACTTGCCTGTTCAGGAGCAAAGCCCCCAACATGGCTGCCAGAGATGGCATTATGTGACATGACAGCTTTAATCCACTACTGTATGTCCACGTAGATAAAGATACACCCAAGCTTGTGAGCGGTGAATAATAACAGCAGCTGATCTGCATATGAAAACAGTGTAATACATAAGCTCTGACTTTCTGAGCCTGCATTACACACACACACACACACACACACACACACACACACACACACACACACACACAAACTCTCTCCGTCTTATCCACACATCCAGAGAGGCTGATCATCACTCCCTCTGTCTTCACTCATCTTTCACCACCCTGCCTTTCTTCTCTCTGTGTCTTTCATTGATCTCTCTCTCATTGGACTCATCACTCTGCATTCTCTGCAGACAAAGAGCAACCGCAGGATGACAATCACATTAGAGCACACAATCTATTTATGGCTTTGCCTCATATTTCAACTCCATTCTCTCTCTCTCTGTCACACACACACACACACACACACACACACTCACACCCACATTTCTTCACACTGTCTCTTTTTTCTCGTACTCTGTGATAATATAAACGCAGGGATTTTAGTGGTAATGAGTTTTTAATGAAAAATGAATTATTTACAGTGGCTGGAGGACATTAGATAAAAGAAAAGAGAGAAGAGCAGGTGATATCAAAGCTGTGAAAACCATGCTCCAACACTGCAGTAAAGTTTGTTAGAGTTTACATATGAAGATTGCTCCATGCATAAATTACAAAGGAGACATTTGATTAAAAAAACACATTTTGTGTCACATGTGTGATTGGCTCAGGTTCACCCAAAATTCAGTAAAGTTAACTGCTGAAAATTTGCCAACATGCAACTCTAAGATCAAACAATTTGCAAATTCACCTCGCAGGTAAATGCCTGGATTGTAGTTCTGCATTGATGATGCTGGCTATTATAAATGCAGGTGTGAACAAGCCCGATACACACACACACACTGCACATCTACCAGTGCCATATCAATGTTTTCATAGCCAGAGTGAGGGACAGCCATCGATCAAACAAATTTGCAACTTGGAAACTACGCTGCCGAGTCAACTTCCACCTACCTGCTGAGCTTTATTGAGACATCTTTATCAGCAGAGGGAGTCACAGTTGAAGGGAGTCACAGTTGAAGGGAGTCACAGTTGAAGGGAGTCACAGCTGCTCATAGAAGTCATGAGGAGTAGATTGATTGGCTTTTACAGTTTCAGAATGTCGTGTACAACCTTCAACCAGTCCGACAGGAGGAGGAGTACGAGACGTCAGGCAGTGTTGCCAGATGTACGATAATTATTGTATTTGTACAATAATTTTGTCTTTTGTACGATCAATAGTGCATTATTTTTTTTTTGGGATCATTTATTATCAATTGCAATCTGGATGGTAAGATATGGATCACGTCTGTGTTTTACGCAACTCTTCTCACATGACGTCTTTCCAGCAAATCATTCATGTTGGGATGATGGACATGACGGTCATGTCGTGATACAGTGACTAGCATCTCGCGAGCTTAACGCAAGTGCTTCCTGTCTCATGTTTAAAAAATAAGAGTGTCTTTCCACTAAATCGCTTAGGAATCTTGACACAGCTTCGAAACCTCAGCATTGAGCCTCCCATCCCTACACTGGTCGCGTACAATCATTTTCCTCAAAATACAATCATTTTAAGCTTCTGGTACGATGCTTCAACATCTGGCAACACTGATGTCAGGTGATTAAACACTATCTGAAGTTGTACACTGTAGTCCCTCAAGTTTTCTTGCAACTCTCAATTCTCATTTCTCAAACGACAATAGACCAAACTGTTGAGTGCAACAAAACTTTTTTTGACTTTTCTTCTTTACTTGCTTGGCAGTAAATTGAAGGAACACACCCTTTAAATGATGATATCCGATGAACAAGTTCTGTCGATCAGTTCCAGCCTGTAAGTATGAATTCAGATTGATGTTTTCTTAAAGGTTATTGTTTGGATCTCAACTTATCCAACTGATCTCATCCAGTCTGAATGTTAAATGTCTGAAAGCATCAGTCAGAGTCATGCATATTTATAACAAGGCTCTGAAAAGGAAAACCTCATCTCTATATACGATCTGCTTGATAACACGTTTGAAGAACATCACATTATTAGGTACAGATCATTCACTCAAGGCAAATGAGAGGTGAGTTAGGCTAACAACCTTCTCTGTGATATTTAGATGTATCTTTGCAGAAACATAGTTATGTCTTTGTGATACTTAATATGTGACACTCGAATAGTTTGAAGAGGAAAATCTGTCCTCAGGAATTAAATCTTTGTACTACTAATTAGCATGAACAAATTGATTGTGAGATCAGACTTAATGATGCCTGAATTACCAGTTTTATAATTATGAAATGTTTTAGTCAACCAATCTGCTAAGGTCAAACAAAGATCCTAGTCTTAAATAAATACTGTAAGATATATTTGAATGAATGCATAATAAGTATAAACCGTAAACTGAAAAGGATTTCCTCGATGGGTATTCAGACCGTTGCTGTAGTCCTCCACCGTTGTGGTTATGTACATCCTCTTTTCCTTAATCATCCTTGAGATAGGTCTACAACTTGACTGACATTGATATTAATTGCGTTGATAGATATAGTTTTAAAAGGCACACACCTGTTTGGTCACACAGTTTTACACAGCACTACATTTCAGGACACAAAACGAGCCATTAAATCTGTAGAACTCTTTGTAGACCTCTGGGTTCGAATAGCCACAATGCTCCTCAGCAGCAAGGACAAAGAGACTTATTGAGCGGAGGATAAACACATCCAAATCCAGAGGGGTCCTTGGAGGGAACATGCTGAAGAGTGCACATGACCTCTGATTGGAGTTGACCCTTCTGAATGATAGTGGCCACGATACAACCAAAACAATGCTGGAATAGCTGGAATCTGGACTGTTCTTCAGTGACCCAGCCCAGACTGAATATCTCTGTCCTGGGCTGACACTTAACCATTCAGTCTGACAACGTTTTTTGAGGATCTGCCAGTAAGAACGAGATAAACTGCCCAAACCCAGGTGTGCACAGATTATGAAGCTGCAATTGCTGCCAAACAAGCCTCTACAAAGCATTGAATTTAGAGTCTGAATACTCTTTTAGATAGAAATTTCGAAAAGAGATTTCATGTTTTCACTTTGCCATAACTTTGGGAATAGATTGGCGAGCAAAAATGCATCTTTGCACATTAACGCCGATTCACATTAAAACTGTCAAAAACATCTGCCATGCAAAACCACACACCTTCCTGTTTTTTTGTTTTTGTTTCCTTGCACCACAAACTGAAAGGCCAATCTCCGTCCTCACTGCTGTCAAGGGCAATTTCTGTTATAGTGCCTTCAGGACCTTTTAGAGGCTCCTCTCCCATCTGATCCTCTATCAGCTCTTCTACTTCCTCCATCTCCTCCATTTCCTCTGCCATCCCCCTTGCCTTGCATCAGTCTGCTGCTCCTCTGTGCAGCCATGTACCTGTGTATAGACAACAGCCGGGGGAAACCCTGGCAATTCAATGGACATTGCGAAACCAAAACAGCTGATGACAACGGACATTATCTTGGTGCAATTTTCTTGTAGATTGAACACGTTTGATTGGTTACGTAAGAAGTACACCCCCCATCTTATTCCTAATAATACAGCTGAGCATCATTCAGACTGTTCTGGGGCATGTTGGGTAATAATTCTATGTTGTTCCGTTAAAACCCATCAGAGGCAACATATCATAAAACAGAAAGAAGTTGATATTTTTACAGTCCTCACTGTGGCCATCTGACCAAACGTGCACAGTGGTAGCCAAAAATCATTTTAAGAGCCGTGTGTCCAGGTTGCTGCAGCATCTTGTCTCTTTACCACAGTTACACCTGGTTTACTTTTGGTCATCATACTGGAAACCGATAGTGCTTGACTGCATTAAAGTGCACGTGTGAATTCACCAAAACCAACTCTGGATGTGGTCAGAGACGCATGGTGACCATATTGACTGAATTTGTCGACCAACATTCCTGAACCGGAAGCATTAAGCATGCATTTTCATGCCAGTGACACGGGCTCTGTTCAGACCTGGTAAGAACACCCGTGGTGAACACACACAAGACTCATTGAGGAAACATTTGAGATCCCATCACTCAGACCAAATTGAGAAGGCGTCTTGGTGTCAGTTTTATGTGTTATCATGTGTGAAAAACACACAACGAACCCCTGACCTGTCTTGCTGATACCCTGGAGCATTGCTGGCCTCTTCTGTCTGTTTCCTCACTCAGACTAACGTGCAAGTCAAACCAAAGAAGTGTTACATTTACAGATGGTGATTGTGTCTGACTTTGAGATTGTCTGAGATTAATATTGTAAAAATGTAGAGCTGTGTTAATGTTGAGGAATTGTTGACCATCCTCACACATTACTGTATATGCCACTATATATTGTGTATATTGTATATTACACATATCTGTACAGGAGAATAGTGCCTGTCAAGTTCCACACACACTCCCTTCTCTCTAAGCAGTACACCAAGGTCAGGTCATTGATAAAGGACCAACCAACAGCACATTGAGTCTATGCTTAGGGACTTTCATATCTAACTCAGATGCTCCAGACAGAGACGCACCAACTTCAACTCTTTTGTGTATTTCCCCAGTGGCAAGACATAAGGACACAATGTGATTTAGGAATGCATACTTCAGGCTTAACTATCCAATAGGATGTGAACACCTACATGTAACATAGAGAGTGACAGCAATTCTAGCCATTCATGGATGTGCTGTTGGAATGGGTGATGCAAGTTTTAGAAGATATATGGGGATGCTGTGGAAGACATCTTCAGACTTGGGGGTGACCATTGCTCATGTTACTGTGTTAGCGTTTGTATATTGTTTCACTTTCTGGTCTCCTTGATGCATCAAGTCCACATTAAAACCTTCTGCATAAGACATCAGCTGCTCACTGAGTTCTCCTTTCACCAGCTTCCAGAAAACTTCCATAACAGTTAATAAACTCTCTCAGTTTCTGTGTTTGGACATTCTGCTTGTGTTTTGTCTTTTCTTTTGTTGTTGGCAGTTGGTTTCAAAGGTTTGTTAATGTCTTAATCTCGATTTTTCAAAGCTTGCATTTCCCTTGAATGCTGTTTTCTTATTTTTTTCTACTCTCCCGCTCACTTACAAGCTGCCACCCCCTTGAAGTCGGCTGTGTACTCTGGCCTGTTGGAATATTTGGCAGTGTATCTACTTGCTGCTACGCTCCCCTGTGTTGTCTGGACCTTTCCTGAGCATCCTCCCAATAACGTCAGTGACACCTCCGGTTCCTCGAATCTAATCCTCCAATTCATCTTACTTTTATGTCTTGAACCGATTTCTTTCACCTTTGTCTTTCTCCCTCCAGAATCTCTCTTCTGCTGTCAGGGCCACTGTTTAATTTCTCTCCTCTCTTTCCTTCACACTTCAAGTGTATCTGTCTTTGCTGCTGCACAGTTTGTTTCCAGCCACAGCACAAATGAAACTAATAAAATGTAATAGAAATCCTATAAAGAATGTAGTAATTTTGGACTAAAGTTTCAGGTTTAGGTTAGGGTTTGGATTCATCAAAAGATTTAAAAATGTATCAGTCCATGTGTCATACAATTCAATTGACCATGATCCAGAAGTGGAGAGACATATTCAGGGTTGTAACTGACAGTGAGATCATTTATTCAGGATTAATTAACAATCTTTACAGACTTGATGCAAAGTGGGGACACAACTTTGATGGTCCTTTATTTCAAACTTTGAAAAACACATATAAATATGTGTTTTGGTATATCACAGAACCATACTACTCTCTTAATATTAACATTTCAGATTTTATTCAGTGTTGCAGCACTTGAGCAGTTTTTACATTGTGACCTTAAGCTGAATGTTTTCGAAGTACAGAAATGCATTTTTACAAATACTTGTAACAATGTTAGGAATTAATGTCATGACTGTACACATTTGTTATACTATTTCATTGTCCTATTGACCTTTAAGAGGACATGGTGGAGGTGTGGAGGGGACTCAGTGTGTGGTCCTGAGGGCTGAATGACAAGTTGGGGATTGACAAACTTCAATTACATCTTCATGCCACTCCATTTTTATTTAAACCCGAGAGCCCTGATCAATTGTGGAGACACCTTCCCTACCTCACCGGATCTAAACATGGAACGTCATCAAACTTTGATCAAAGGAAAATCACAGTTTTATTGGGGTCGGGGGATATGATAATTAAAACATAGCTGTAAGCTTATAACCCTCTTCAACAAATCATGATGACTGCAGTTAATGTGAATTGTTTCTAAGCACTGTTTTGAAAGACCAGCGTTTTGGTTATTTGACAGTTAACACCCCTGACCCTTTTTACTTTCTATAATCTATACTGTTCCAGGCTGAAAACGAGGCGCACTCGTTTTGACAGTACTCAAAATCCATATTACAATATTTGGAAAACATGTATCAGTCTTACAACAGTCACTGAGTTAAAAAAAAAAAATGCCTACAACAAAATGATCCAAACACTAACTGAAGCTCCTGACATGTAACTGCAGGATTGTATGTGTTGTACTGTTGCCACCTGATTGGCTAATAAGATAAATAGGCAGGTGTACAGATATTTCTACTAAAGTGCCGAGTGTATACTAGCCCCGCTCCTGGGCTCATTTATCTGGTTGTCTTTGTACTTGTTTAGTTGTAGCTTTCCAATGCTTTCAAGTTCCATTTTCCTGACCTTTGCCTGTGTCTGTTTTAGTCTACCTGCTTCTAATCTCTTGTGTACGCCTTCCCTCATTTCTCCGCTTAACCCAACCGGTCGAGGCAGATGGCCGCCCACATTGAGTCTGGTTCTGCTACAGGTTTCTTCCAGTTAATGACAGATTTTTTCTATCTCCACACTCACCAAAGAACTGCTCATTGTTGGAACTGTTGGGTTTTCTCTCAAATTTGTAAGGTCTTGACCGTCTTTGTAAAGTGCCTTGAGATAATGTATATTACGATTTGGCCAGTGTGCGAAATACCCAGTGGCAATCAGGGGGGGGTCCCCCCTACCTAGTGCTCCAATGTCTGATTATAGACTTTACAATATCCGGGTGGCCCCGCAGGTCAACAAGTGAGTCTGCTCCTCTGCTCTTTTCTAATCACTCACATGTAGGACTGATCTTTATAAAAACCTGCTGAATTCATATTCATGTTCCTGGATAGATTCTTTGAAAATGAAGTTAAAACACTGCGTTCTGTCTTGATCTGCGGAAATAACTTCTCTCCTGCAGGAGTGTGTGTGTGTGTGTGTGTGTGTGTGTGTGTGTGTGTGTGTGTGTCGGCTCCTATCTGTCGCTCTTCACACAAACTGACCATCACATGTATTTAGTAAATAGTCGATGATGTCGGATCATGAATCCGAAACGTTCCGGTCACTTTAACCCTGATGTCCTGGCTGTGAGTGTCACATCTCATGTGTGGCAGTGGAACTTAGTGGGTACAAAAATGTGGACGTTTTGTGTTGTGTTTAAATACGTATCTTAACTTCTGATCCTAATAACATCTGATTAGTGTCGGGGTTTATTGTTAACGGGTAAAGTAAGCACAGGTCCGTGGGGGAGTGAGGAGGAAGGACATGTGGCAGGGTAATACAGCATGTTACAAGGACAGAGATGTGTGGCTTCCCCAATACTGAAGATTAAAATAAACGTAGCGGAAACCCTGCCTACCTAATACTGGACGTAGTAAACTTTTAAAAGACATTTTAATGACAACTATAAGTGACAAGTAATTTTTAAATGTATTTTCCAGAGCCCCCCCAGAATTTTACTATGGAGGTTTTTAGGGGGTCTCAAGTGTCAATCAAGTACTACACCCAGGATTAAAGTCTCTGAACAACTGCTGGTTACTAAACCATCCTCACTTTAGTAAAGCGCATTATGACCATCTGCCCTGTCCCATGAGTCTTGCCTTCGGGTCCAAAGTTTTGTGTCATAAATGTTACAGCTGATGAAATTCCCTGAAATACCAAAGACGTATGAAGCCCTCCCTTTCTGGATAATGAATTATTAACATTTTCATGGATATCTTCGGCCATTGCACAGACATGGATAAAGAGCTCATTTAGCTACATCAATAAATTGATTTAAAAAGACTGGAATAATATCTCATTATCTTCACAAAAGCTGGTACCATCAACTGCTGCATTTCAAATTTGTCCATCAACTTTACTTAACCCTAAGGAAAAGGTACTTAATGAAGCTGGCATTGTCTCCTAATTGTAATCTTTGCCAGTTAATTCAGTTAGGAGGATTTCTGCATATAATGTGGGATTGCCTCCCAGTTAAATACTTTTGGGAACAGGTTTGTAAAATCATTAAAAAAGTTATTGGACTGTCTTACCCTGTTCCTCACAAGGAATGTTATTAAATGATGATTCTAACTTAAACTTTGATATATTTCAGTGGAATCTTGGCTTGATCTATACTGCAGGAAGAATTGTGACAAAAACTTAATGGCAACTCTTAAATTCACTTTAACTCTTGTCGGTGTTTCTGTGCACATGAAGATACTGTATAGTGGATTTTTTACGGAGCTAAATGGAAAAGTGAAAACAGTGCTTACATTCCTCAGATGTACGAGATATGACCCCAACTGGACACCAATGTTGTTCTGTGTCTGGTGAATGTGTAAGTATGCTAACATGATAGCTGTAGCAACATTCACCAAAAGGTAATGTTGTGTTTTTAGGTTGTTCTGCTGCCTGAATTACATTCATACTGATACATTTAAGTATTAAAACTGAATTTAAAAGTTAAAACTATGTCCGGCCAAACTCTGTGTTCGAAGTTATCTGTGTACTATCACACCTGGAAATAGATATCACAGTCTCCCAGTGCAAACAGGAAACACACAGTCCACTTTGCAGTTGGCTGCTTAGTTGCACAAAATACTTCAAATTAGAAACAGCAATGGTGAAAAGTAAGAGGAGGGATTTATTTTCTTGGAGCAACGACGAGGTGGAACTGTTACTGACAATAACTGTTAGCAAAGCTTTGCATTCACCGCTGGTAGTCAGGAAGTGAGTGCAGGTGACTGTCTCTAAAGGTCTCAGCTTGGACCAACTAAAAAGCAGCCCTCAGAAGCAGTGTAGACAGCAGATGTAAACGTAGCAAAATGTATGCGTTTTTCAAACTAAAACACATCAGCCTGGGTGTAGCCTAAGCAAAGATGCTATAAAGCTTTACATCTTCATCAGAAAGATGGGTTTGGATCTTAGCGACAGAAGCTTGGTGCCGTTTGTAAGAAAGAATTCATATTTATATGAGAGGTGGACAAAGATATTGTTGGTTTTAGCGTTTTCACATATTGTTTTCACAGTAAGTGAGATATGAAATAGCTGTATCCTTTAACAAGGTGTTATGGTTACGATTCTGGTCAAGTACAGCTTGTCAAGAGATTTGCCCTCACATTAAAACATGCATTTCTGTACCAAATTCCGCACTCTACATTGTAGCGAATGTGGTTAGCAGAAAGAGCTTTGTAAAGAAATGTTACTTGTGTGTATGTAATGGGAGAAGGGACCATCTATTCCCTGAAGAAATGCCATGCGATGATGGTAATGGCAGGAGCAGAGAGTAATGAAGGAATTGATCTCCACTTGGCTGTAAGCGCTTGACATTTCAACCAAAGCCTTGAGCACCTAAACGCTCCCCCCCCTCCCACACTTAAACATCTCTCTCCCTATCTTTGTTTCTTTCTCTGACCTGTTAGCACTTTGCAGTCATTGCAGTCAACTCTGTCCACGCTGTCCCTCTCTGTTGTCTCAAACTGCCGTTATTGTAATGTGTAGGACCATTATATACAATTTATTTTTATTCTGTTCTCTCTACCTGTCACATTTTCATGCACAGTCCCTTCTCTCTCCTCCCCCCATCTTTCTATCTCTATCTTTCATTCAGTCACACTCAAACACCCACACATACCTCAAGCCAGTGGTCCCATGGGTCAGCCCATATTAGCTTACTTGTTAATACTTGGACAGCTCGGGATCAATACTTAATCAACAAGTAATGGGATTCCTCAGTCATCCCATATGATCTTTCAATAAAGACTTGAATCTGCCTCAACCAGACCCTCCCCAACACACACACACACACACACAGGAGTGAACAAGAGTGTGAGAGAGTCAGCTCTTTCTTGTTCTCACCAGGCAGGTGGAGAGTGGAGCTGCAGGTAGGTGTGAGTCAAATAAGGATATGTACATCCAAACCAACAGAGTGGGAAATGAGAAGAGTCTGCTGCATTCTATCTTTTGTCTGGTGTAACTCATTGTGTCGGCAAATTGAGCCTGAATCTTTTTAAAATTCCATCAAAAATATCAAGATAACTGAAGAGAAGTGTATGGTTGTACATTTTGTATCTTATGTGCACATTATGGGCAAACAACCTGAAATCAAGTGATAATTCTGACATTTACGTGCTACTGGCCAATTTGCTTATGGTAGGAGATGTTGGGTTTCTCTGTAATTTTTAATGTCTGGACCTCATTATGTAAAGTGCCTTGAGATAATGTCTGTTGTGATTTGACGCTGTACAAATAACAATGAATTGAATGGAATTGAGGTCAAATTTGACATCAAAGTGAAAAGTTGTCCTGGGATTTTTGTAGCCTGTTCTGTCAACAATCACAACTAGAATGGTCCTGGATTTCTATTTGGATATTTCGCAATGTTAAAGAAAGTGAAGAAATGAAATGGGTTGTACTCGGACGCAGACCACATCCTTCCACCAAAAGCCGCTCATCACACACTTTGACCTGTTTCTTGGTCTCTTCACTCTTGCACGAAACATTATAGAACGATATAAAACTTTTAAACCCGCGACCTTTGACCCCTCTTATTCCGTCTCCTTGTAATCTTGAATGATCCAGGAGATTTTTTCTAATGCGGCTCTCATCGTAAGTTGCTCTGAATGAGCACATCAGCTAAATGCCTTGGAGAAAAAAAGCCCCGCTGAAATGTAAATGCACTGTACCAAAAGCTGTATCGCTGTATTAAGTTGAGCAGACTCCGACATGGGTGCAGTGTGATAAATCCCAGCAGAGTTGCATGCTAAACAGTTTCAACCCGGCTGCAGCCAGCCGTCTCCCTGTAAACAGGCTTTGTGTCACCATTGTCATATCGCAGCGCCATTAATAAACATGAGTCTGAGGCCACTAAGACGCTTCAGAGAGAGAGAGAGAGGGAGAGAGAGAGAGCTGGCAGCCTCTCTCTCTTCTCTTTGTTACTATCACTCCTTCTCTATCCCTCCTCTCCCCTCCCTCCTCTGTCACATTCTTTCTCCCTCCTCCAATTTCTTTGGCTCTTTAACTTAAACTTGCACTTTCTTTGCACCTTCTCACTTTTTTTCTCATTCTGTTTCTCTCCTGCTTTTTTTTCCCAACGTGTTGTTATTTTTGTTTTCTTTCTTGCTTCACCATTGTTTGCTCACTTAATGAAACCAATCACCTTTTGTTCTTCCCCCTTCTCCTTGTCTGACCCCTTCTCTTCTCCCGCATCTTTCTTATTTTCTCCTTTTTAGCCAAATGTTCCGACTCCCTTGAACTCAGGCGTGAAATCCAAAGAACTTAAGATTCACAGCAATGTGGAAGTGATGATGTCATATTATTATTAATATGCACAGAATAAGCTATATAACAGTACAGTGGCAGTAACAGCGGTATCAGAGGAGTAGATTTGAGTTATATGACTTGTACTCAAATCAGTTTACAGTCAGAACCTTATGATTTTAGACTCAACTTGACTATGAAAAATAAAAAACAAAGAAAGGTTGCACTGGCCTTCGCTTTAGGCTTTTGAATAGAACTGACTTTCAGTGAATCAACGCTTCATTTCCCTGTTGACAAAACTATTTTCAATCACTCAGACACAATGATACCATCGATCTGGTAAAGGTGCAAGGGGCGATGCACCCAATAGTACAGTGGTTCTAAAGACAGAATTACATTCACAGCCGTAATTACAAATAAGTGACTTTTGACCTTTGAAAAAAGCAAGAGCCACTTATAAGAAATAACTTTTGGCATTCAATATTCTTTTTGGTACAGAAGTATTTCTGGAGTGGTCTGAGAAAGAGGATCTGTTGTGGGAACTCACAGGGTTTATGACGAGTTTGTCTATTTAATGGACACAATACAAATGTACCTGGATTAGCCCCATTTACTTGTTCTCACCTCTTAGTAGGAGTTTAATGAGGAGAGGTCAGCTGGAAGTGTATGGCAGTATTGATGTGGGTGGCAACAGAGGGTTGATTTTTGGCGTCTAGACAATGTAAAGCATCCTCATTAATTGATATGGCCATTAAAGATGGAGGACATGTTTGCCCACCAAAGTTAAGCCAAAGAGCTTCAATAGCCCCCTGGTGGCTGGCTGTAGTATCGGTCATAAATCCTGTCTCCTCCATGCATGTGGATAAGACATTGACCAAAGTCAAAGTACACTCACCCTTTTTTTCTTGATTATAGTCATCTTAGCTACTTCTTAACACTTATGACGAATGTCAATGTTTCTAATAACTTTCCTTTTGGCTGATGGTTTGGTTTGTTTGTACAGTTTTGTACAGCAGACTGGAGACATGTTGTCCTTCTCTATCCACAGTCTATGGATGAGTGAAACTCCCTGGACATCATGGAGGTGAAGGTGTTGACTGGGAGGAGGCCCGTTGCAACACATCTAAAAGACAGAATGACAGAGACTGATTGGTTCAGGGAACACTTGACGATGGCGGTCAAGTCTGGTGATGTGAATATGGTCCCGTTAAAATTGTCCTCTCCTCTCCTCTCATCCCTTTCTCTCCATCGTTTGCGTGCTCTTTCACCACATACGCATTTGTTGTCTTTTACATTTCTCTCCCTTTTTCTTCTCTCCAGCCTCCTTTTGGGACTGCCACTTTTCTCTCCTTTCTTTGCATTCCCTTTTCCCAAAAATACAAGCTCTGATCCAGCATGTACTGTCTCCCTCATTTCACTCTCCACTGCTGTTTGTTCTTCCTGCGTCCTCGTATTGTTTTTACACAACTGAAACCTCTCAAAACCTGGACCTTTTGTATTTCCTCTGCGTATGTGTGTGTGTATAGAATATATATTTGTGAATTTATGAGAGTGCAGAAAACAGACAGATTTTTTCCGACTGTGGATGCCCACTGAGGCTTGCCTCTGATATAGATGTATAAATGCTAAATGTGTGTGGCTGCATTTGTTTACAATGACTCCTACCAGTACGCTACAGTGTGTTACATAACTCTGAATAATGTGGGAAAGAGGTACTCTCTATCACTTCATTTACTGCTCGCTCTCTCTTTCTCACCCGCCCCCACGCCCGCACCCTGTCAGATAGAGTGATTTATACAGGGTGCGTTTCCCTCTCCTTATCTCTCTTCCCTCCCTCTCTTTCTCTCCTGCTTTCTTTCAATCAGTTGCCTGTTGACACTGTTGTAACCCCCACTTCCTTCGCTGTGTGTGTATGTGTATGTGTACGTTAAATCAGGAAGTGTGTGTGGGCATAAAGGAAGCCTGGACAGGTGCAGAAGTGGTAGAGGCGAGTTACTGTTTGTGGTTTCCCTTGCCCAGAGGTCCATGTGTGTGAGACCTTAGCAGGGCTGGACTGGCCATCTGGCATACCAGGCACTTTCTCTGTGGGCTGACGCACTTGTCTTTGAAAAAAGGTTTTTGTCTGATCGGCCCATAAAGCAGGTAAAACGCTTCCCTACTAATGGGCATATATAGGCTACTGGACTTATGAGGAACATTATCATTATTATTAATTTAATTCAAAGTAATAAAAGTATATTTGAAAAAGGGGGGGCAGGGGGGTGGATGGATGTGTCGGTCTGGGCCAAAATGTCCGGGCCGATTAGTTGTCCCAGTCCAGCATGGGACCTTAGTGACCTCACATGTCCTCATTCTATTATCATCCCGTCTTTACAGTGCTCTATAACACACACATGCACAAACTCACACTAACAAAAATACACATGCATGTAAACGTACATGTACATGTTTGCAGTAAATATGAAAAAATGCACAAACCATGCTAAATAATGTGATCAGTGATGTCCTAACTGTGACATATCATCACTGCTGCGTTATTCCATCTCTCTGACTACATCAGATGCAAGTCGTTTTGAAGTTTCAGCTTTTGTGCATACAGTTAGCGACACTGTTTTTACTTGTTACTAGTTTCATCATGGCCACTGTAGTTCCACTGCCATGTTTTTCTTAACAGAATTTGAATCCAACTGGCTGCTTAGCGGTTTACATTTCACTCGTACTCTAAGTGTGTAAACGTAAAACAAAAGCATATTTTCACACTCTCAGCCTATTGTCTTCTGCAAGTACAGCTAACATGATTGTGTATTGGACTGTGTGAAAATGCCCACACTAAATGCTGTACATGACAAATCTTGTGTCACAAATGTGGAGGAGTGAAGCTGCTGCTGCCTTGCCTTTGTGTTGATTTCACCAGTTTACTTGTTTTGCTTGTGTTTGTATTGGAGGATACAACTTTGCCCAGAGATTCAACTGCTGTTACTACAGGGCCCTGTACTATGAAGCGAGTTCAACATACCCAGGAAATCTTTCCCATATCCGGGTGAAATTAACCTAACAATCTCAGTCCTGCTAAGCGGTCACACAAAGCTGGTTATCAACTTGTCAAGTCAACCCAGGTTTGCCTCATCAAGATCTGAGCACATAAAAGGGGCGGGGTTTACTGCATATGACCAATCACCGACATGGAGTGAACTGACAGCAGAGGAGCAAACTGTTACATTACAAAAATACAAGGAGAACAAATACATTATCCAGACTAAAAGAAACACAGTCACAGCTGCTAAATGCAGGAAGGACAGCTTGTTTAAAACTTTCTGATTGTGTGAATGTGTATGTTCCCCCGGTGACATTTGGGGAAAAAAAGTATATTACATGGCTATAACATAATAACGCGTGGGAACGAGCTAAATAAGCACGAGATATTAATCTGTTCTTTACTAACAAGACCTGTGGAACGAAACTGAAGAAGTCCCTTGGATGAGAGATGAAACATTTCACTTAATCACATGATGTAGCCTCTACAATGAACTTTAGTTTGACACACACTGTCTGCACTGACTCTGAGGACACACTGTGGGAGAGACGTTTGCAATTACTAGTCAATAAAAACATATGGGCCTATCTTTGTGCGCCACGGCGTAGGGAACGTGACTGTGCGCATTTGGTATTTTGGTTCATCTGGAAAGAGGGAAAGATGCAGTACATCTGGGTGTGTTAGCGACGGGGATTGACTAAACCCACCAGACATTGTTTAAACTTCCCTTATCCTACCCTTTAAGGAGAGAGTCATTTTGGTGAGGGCTGACTGTTCGAGTCTCAGAGAGAGAGAGAGGGGAGGGAAGGATGGAGGCTGCCACAAGGTAAATCTGTAAACTATCTATCCCCTTTGCAAATAACTATTTCATTTTATAGGATAAACCTACTTAAAGGAAAGGATAAAAGTATAAAACTATGTCTGGTTATCCCGCTGCTAACACACTCAGTATATCAATATCAGTAACTCCCACAAGTAAAGAAACGTAGATCAATGCAGACAGTCTGTGTTACTGTGAGCACATTGCTCCTATATGTGTCAGGTTGGTTATGTTCGGCTCCAGCAGCTGACAAAAGTTTATCATTCCCTCCGATGAGGATCTATATCTTTCATTAAGACACTCATCAGAGTAGGTAAAAGGATTTAGTGGGTCCCTGAAGACCCGTGTCCTCCTCAGAAACTCCATGGGATCCTCTAAGAACGCTGATGTCATCTTTCAAAGGAATTGATTGGTCAGCTTGATCTCTTATCTCTGAGCTCCGGAGCAGGTTAGCCGTTCAGCGCAAGTGACCATGGTGATTTACCCAGATAGGAAGTGAACGATCTTCCTAGGACCGTAAAACCGTGACCTAAACCTGAAGTTCCCCCGATTACAGCAAATCCTGGTTCGTAGTACAGACCCCTGTTCTCCTCAGCTGGGTGCGTCCCATGTGTTCATGGGAGGGTCATAGCTCCAATTCAAGTGAATGGACATGTTGCTTTTCTTGCCTCCTAAACCAGGAGAAGAACTAGAGACCGCTACAGTCTGTGACTACGTATGGTTTCTCATTCGTGCATGTACAGTTGAGCACAGAACAGAACATCCTGTCCTCTGTCTTACAAAGACCTCTGCTCGCCATTCTGGTTATTTTTCTGTTATTCGCTCTCACTCCTTCTCTTGCTCCCATTCCCACCTTGGTTGCATGATCCACGAGGTGTTTGCCTGATCCTGTCCTCTCGCTGAGCCTTCACTGTTGTGACAGACTGCAGTCAGTAATAGAGACCCATAATTGTACAAGCAGTTATATATAATTTGTAAGGCTCTTGATCGCCCTCCCTTGCTTCATCTCCATCCCTGCTGATGTCTACGATTGCTTTAAGACGTGCATATGCTGGGGTTACAGAGAGAGCGGCTGCATGGGAGTTTCTGTATGCATGATTGATGTGTGTGTGTGAGAGTGTGCGTAAGTGTTTGCTTGCATCTGAATTGTTGACATAAGGACATATTGCATGCTTTGACAGCAGTACGTAAAAGTGACCATCGTCATATTTAACCATGGCAATCAAACGTTATTATACTTTAATATCAGCAGCGTCTGAAACAGCATACGTCACTAAGAGCTGTGTTGGAATCATTAAATAATATAACAGTGTTCTGCCATGACGCCTGCTTTTATGATGCCTATAACATTCAGATTTTGTTGTCACTGTCCTACAGGGGTCATAGTTAGTGTGCTGTAATGGACTGCATTACTCTGAAATGTGTTTGCAGTATTTAGCCACCCACATGTGTGCTGACGGAGAACAGAAAAAACCTCTCAACATTATATAGTCAGTGCCTCAATAATTAACACATAATTAAATTAACACATTTTCACCAAGAGCTGAATATTATGTGTTTAGTGAAGTAAACAAGATGTATTTGACTGAGTTAGATTGTATAGGTGTACGTGAGTCCACTGAGTGAAAATTGATTTAACTGTCTTCATTCATTATTTGACTTATTTGTTTATTTTTTTACTGAACCAAAGCAATAGAGAAACTTTTCTTTTAGTAAAGTATGATGCCCGTTACCAAGGATACCTGATATCCTGTTCCCTTAAACTGTGCACTGTTGCAGCGATCTCGTTTTCCCAACAGGTGAGGAGCTGCACATAATTTATTGCTGTTCTCTTAAAGTGTGATTCTCTCTCTCTCTCTCTCTCTCTCTCTCTCTCTCTCTCTCTCTCTCTCTCCCCCTCTCTCTCTCTGTGTGTGTGTGTCTTCCTGGAGTGCTTCAGTATAGTGTTCATATATCTACACTCTAACAATCATTCTTGCTTTGACACTTTGATGGCTTTGTTTCGTCATTGCACGGTTTTATTTACCAACTAAGGATGTGCATAAATCAGAAGAAAATGTCAGCACTCGCCGGACAATTTTAAATTACTGACTTGTGGATTCCTTTAAAGACAGAAAAAATAAAAACATTCCTTTTCCTCATACTAGTCTAGACTTAGATTGTCATCTCAAAAACCTGAAAACATTAAATCACCATATTTTTTTTTTCTTACATAGTACCTGAGTTTTACAAATAATTAACCAATGAAAAGTATAAACAATAGCTTGTGACTTAATTTTTAATTAATTTTTAAATATTTTTCATGGGCTTTTAAGTGTGGACTATATCTTAACTTTTTGCCTTTTACCCAGTTGACATAGAGTAAGTTTCTAGAAACCTTCTTAAACTTCTTTCTTAAGATTTGGCAGAAACATTCATTTGGACTCAGAGATGAACTAATTAGATTTCAGTGGTCAAAGGTCAAGGTCACAGGGACCTCGTGTTTTTGTGATTGTCATATATGAAGAACATCTATAGGGAATTACATTACATCTGAAGCATTCAATTGGACGCAAGAATGACCTGTTTCGACTTTGGAGGTCAAAGGTCAAGTGGTTACTGTGACAAACCCTTTCTCGCCCTGGGAACACATTATCTGAAGAACGGCCCAAGAGAATGCTTTCAAATTTGGCGCAAATGTTCATTTAGATTCAAAGATGAACTGATTCGATTTGGGTGGTCAAAGGTCAAAGTCACGGTGGCCTCCTGAACATTCTATCTCAAGTCTGCTTTAAAAAAGGTCTTCTTTGATCAGCTGTCCCTCGGACTCAAAGATGAATGACACAATGTTATTCTGCAAGCATTCCAAACATTACCAAATGTTCTCGGACTTATATATTGGGGATGAAAATGAGACTCTACCTCACAGTGCACATGTCACTTCCGCTCCAACCCTCCAGCAGTGAAGGGCCTTGGCACTAATATGTAACAGAAGGAGCCCGACAGCCAGCTGTAGTTTCTTCTGGTGCACGCTCTGAGTCAAGCTCATCTTCAATTTCACTTTCACTCACAATTCATTTCCACATTATCCTCATATTCTGAAACATCCTCCTCCTCCACTTCACTGTGTGTCGCGCTCTCTTCGGTATTAGCTCCAAGGCCCTCTGAGCAGAGAATCCTTTGCTCATATTGCAGGTGGAGGATTGTAGTTGAAGTGACTTATACGTTCATATCATGACGTGTTTGCTGTGTGGCTTTGATTGTAATAAGATAAAGGTAAAAAATAATGTCACTGTCAAATCGAACATAATTTCATTTCATTCTTCCCAGAAAAGCATGATTTATGCCACTCTTATTTGTTCATTTATATTTATTAATCACGTAAATCATAACTTTATCACGATACAAATATATATTTGATTGTTAAATTTAATAGATAATAAAAATGTATAATATTTCTTATCTATAGTAAGTAAAAAAAAATGTATGTTGTTTTTATTTCTGTATTGCTTTGAACATAATAACAGCAGTAAAGGGTCCAACAAGTTTACTTAATACAAGGGTTAAGTTTATGAGAAATTTGGGATTAGGTTTTATGTTTGAGTTATTGGTCGTATAGTCCCGTGGTACATCACAGACATTGACTGACATTCCCCTTCATCCCACTTAAATCAGTGAAGTGGCTGAGGAACATTAACTTATATGAATTCCAGAATAACTGCACCTAAATGAAAACTATGAAGCACTTTGATCAGCCATATTGTGAAAATACGTGTGAATAGTAGTAAGATAAAGTGGTGCATTAAATGATGTGATGTGCGTATTAATAGAAGCACTGTTGGCAGTGAAGGTCCTGTGACCTTTTCTTATCCTGACTAGAACAAAGCAAAAGTGACAGCTGGTATAATAAAAAAGACAAAAAAAATCCCAGGCATTTTTAAGCTGGGGATATGAGGGACACGTCCTCCTCACTTTATTGTTTCAGGTTCAAGTCTCTCTCTCCCCGTACTTGTCTCGATGAGACGAGATCTGGGGCATGTACCAAGAAGTGACATTCTTGGATAGGCCAGCTTTCTTTGATTGCTTACCTCAGGTTTACCAATATCACCAAGCTAGCACTCTTTTAATCAGGCTATATTGCCATGGTGACCTATGCTGCAGGGCTCACCTGCTTCAGAGATGATTCATTTGAGAGAATCAGGTCAAAACTTGTCAACAGCCAAACCAGTGAACAGTTAGATGGCTAATTAAACAATAAATGAAGAATACCATTTTTTATAGTTCACTAGAATCATGTTTAATGGTGTTTTAAAACCTGTAAAAACAGTTGTATTCACTACACTAAATGACTGCATAATGATGATACATAGCCAACTACATAGTAACTACATCTGTGCTACAGTTGTGCACTTATATTTTTATTTCCAACATGACTTCTGACAGTGTAGATAATAGTTGGGAATAAAAACTAGCAGAAAACAAGCTCTGTTGTCTTTATTAGAAAAAATTATCCTTTCACTGATTAATATTTCCCATGATTTTGAACACCCAAATTAACCCCACCAGCCATTAAACACTTTTCCGGTATAAACTAGGCTGTCCAACTTGTATCTGTGGACATGTAGTTGCAGTGTAACACCAAACAACCTTAGACTGCTAACAATTCAAACCTGGCTGCAGCAAACCGCTCCTCCCCAACCCTGTGAAAACCTCCGGCTCGTTCCACATTGATTGAGTGTGCTCAACTCGAAATCCTTCCCAGCTCAACTTCTGACGTCCAAGGTAAACAGATCACAGCACCGTTTTAAAGTATGTTTTGGCTTTTGTTGCCTATATCAGACAGCGACAGTGAAAAAGAGACAGGAAAAAGGGTGTGATAGGAGGGGAATGGTCCCGCCAGTCAGGAGTCAAATCAGGGTGGTATTCATAAATAAATGCTAGAATCACACTCGGTAGAGCATATACCTTCGCCAAGGTCCAACAGTCGCTAAAATTCAATCAAGCCGCACCAAATTGCACACAGTTATAGATATTAGTCTTGTTATAGATAGGTCTGTTTTTTTCAGGAATTAGTTGGTGAAAAAAATAAAAATAAAAATCCGATATCCCCAACCCCTTGCCCGGATCCGCCCAAACACATTTTATGGGTTATTTCTCAGCCCATTTCCCATGCTTCCTTCAAGCTTCGTGGAAATGCATTCTCCTCAAACACTATCATCATTACTGATTATACCCTAAAGCTTTTAATGTGGATTTTTCCTTTGTCAAACTTGTTAACGTGGATCGACCTGCAGTGTTTCAAAATGTAATACCCTGAAATGAATCCCCCTGGTAGCAGGGTGTCAGAGACTGTGGGTTCATGACGCTCAGCTCTAACCCTGCTCTCCTCTCGGTCTGTGTTTGTGTAATTGTCCTGTATCAATGTACTGTGCGTCTACCATCTGTTATAATCAGCCATGAATATTGCAGTGGCCCCAGCCCTTTAAATGGCATATATACCCTATGGATGTCGACATGCATGGGAGAAGTTATGTGTGCCAGAGATGCACTCTGTGTGCGTTTACAGTTGGCCCATTGATTTATAATTAACGCCGGGGTTACTGCTCCAGCACATACACAGCTGGCCTGCTCTCTGGGGTCACAGCAGTATGCGCGTGTGTGTGTGTGTGTGTGTTGCTTCTTGTTTGGCCGCCTGTGTGAGGACCAGTTTGAGATTTATACCTTGGGACTGAGGACATGTTCGCAAAATGAGGACATTTTTGCCCCCGTCATTTTCTGACACCGCTTCAAAAGCCTGTTTGAGGGCGAGGATTTGGGTTTTTTAGGTTAAGAGTAAAATGAGGCCTTAGTTAGTGTGCCTGTGGGTTTGTGTGCGTGAATGAGTGCAAATGAGCATGTACAGTATTGTGTGGAGGCTCCTGACTCGAGCATATGTTCCTTTTTAAATAGGTTTATCTTTGAGTGTTTGTGAGCATTTGTGAGTGTGCATGTAGAGAGTTACCATGGTAACCTATTTAAAGGTCCCTGCAGACTACAGACACTTCAGTCCCATCAAATGTATTGATTACAGTGCCCATGTGAATTAGTTGGACGCACACGCTCACGCACACACACACACACACACACACGCACACACACACACACACACACACACACGCACACACACATCTATACATTCCAGTCAGCTGCTAACACCACTAGGCTGCACTCTTGCTTACATGAAACCAGAACACTGACAATGATTTGTGTCTGTGAATGTTTCTGCTTCAGTGATGACACTGGATCTATTCAAAGATTTATATTCAACTTTGCCCTGACAGCGTTCATGATACTTCAGTCTGTTGGTTCCACTTCCTGCTCACAGAAACATCCGGATGAAAGAGTTTTGATTGCATGAATCAACTGGTCATTGTTTTTCGAAATACTATGTCTTGTTATTTTAAAGAAAATGAAAATCCTGGATCTACCCCCTTAATCGAATCTGTCCCAAAAGTGAATGGGTTCTCTCTTGGCCAATAACCCTCCTTTTCACCAGGTTTCTATACAATTCAGTTTCCTGTTAGAATATGAGTAGAACTACTTGTTTGTGTGCTCATAGTTAGCTCCTGCCGAGTGCATGACCTGTTTGCTGACATCAGAATAACGCTATCGGAGCCTCACTATTGCTCAACTAGACACACGCACACAGTGAAGCCCAGCATGACCACTTAATCCCCCTCGGTCCCCACTCTCCACTCTGCATTGCTCTGCACTCACTGTTTACCCTCTCTGCCTTCCCTCCGTCCCACTCCCTCTCCTAAGCTCTCCCTTTCTTTGTCACTCCTTTTCTTTTTGCCTTTACCTTCTCCACTTTCTCTGACCTGTCATCTCACCATCTGATCTCATCTGCTCCCTCTTATAAGGTCATCTCTGCTCTCTCCACCGCTGTAATTTCTCAGGGAGTGAGGGCAGTGAGAGGCCCCCGCTCCGTGATTCATCTCTCCATCGGGAGGTGAAGGGCCCCGGTGTGTGAGGTGACACACTGGATTAGGGTGTTGCATTCAGTCTAGATGTGGGGTCCTTGGCAGGGGTTCCATGGGGGGGGGGGGCAGCTTTTGTGAATTGTCGCCCACTGATCTGTCATGGCCAGCCAAAACACATTTCAGGGCCCTTTTGATCCACCCCAGCACTCTCCACAGGCAACACACTCATGCACACCACATATGAGTGTACAAGCACATTTGTGCAACTGTTTTAATAGGGTTGCCTGTGGGGGCTGTGCAGGACAATGGCAGCATACCATCGGATGGACATTCCACTGTGTTCCCCTGAAAATTTGCCTTCAAAACTGTTCTCACAAAGACAAAGAGATACCATCGTTTGAGACATTAGCAGCTCCAGAGAATACAGGTGAACAAAATGTTACTTGACAAACAACAGAAAGATGATCTAAGAATAATGAACACAATTGGAGATTTGTTGTATTTATAGATTGCCTCTAAGGCCAGTCACTACAAATGCTTCCTGGAGCATTGTCCATTGTCAAACCGTTGTAAAATGTAATCTACATTTTGAATGTCCAGATTCTAGGACAACTGCCCAATGTCCATCTGCAGATGACGCTCGTGTTCAGCTTCATGGACTTTGAGGTGACAATTGGCCAGGTTTGCTATGTTTTGGGAATAAGATATGTCAATAAATTGGAACAATGCAGTGCTGTAGGGCCTGAGCACGTATAATTCGAGGACCTTGTTGGAATTGCTTCAATTATTATTATGGCGTAACGATCACATTTTGGAGGTCCCAAACATGCTCAAAAACTCCTGAAACTTTATAGAAGTCATTTGAAATAGGGGGGGCAAAATGGCTCCACAGTGTCCCGTAAAACGCATCCCCCGTTTTACCGAACTTTAACAATTCAGTACACACATGTATCATACCCAGACAAACAAAAGTCTTAAAAACCAATGTGCTAAACCCAAGAGGAAGTCAGACATTTTGAATTTAGTAGCCATTTTTGCTGATTTACACATGTTGTATTTTAACAAACTCCTCCTATAGCTTCCATCAGATCAACTTAAAATTTGGTTTATGTCATCTTAACCCCTTGGAGGTTAAAGGTTACGTAAAGTGTACGTTTTCGTCACATGGTCTGACTGTAGCGTGCCGTCAAAGTTCAATGACTTGCCATGCAAAAAGGAAGTTGTTGTATCTCAAACATACATGGTCCAATTTACTCCAAGAGCCCCGGCCTGACAAATCTGCACGGAAATCTTGACTTACAATCACAGTGCCCCCTGGTGGCAACAGGAATCTTTTTTTACATGTACTCCAGTGTGGTCTACACTGGATTGCGTGCACTGTGATGCATGATTAGTGAGTGTGCTGCATAAAGTGGTGCATACAATCCTACACAGTGCCACACACTCTCTATTGATCAGATGAGAGGTTTTACAACTTTGTTGAGTGTTTAATAAGTCAGTTTTTCTAATCCCCCTTCTTTCTGTCTCCTAACTTTCTCAGTAAGCTTGTATCCCAAAGAGCTATTTAAAGAAACACCATCTTTATAAATAATATGTGCCGCACACGTGTACTTACAATATAAGTGGTGTTGTGTGGCTGTATGCAGTTTATACATTTATTGATTTATTGTTTCAAAACCACACCATGCTTTGTGGATTGTACATAAATATTGTGCAATACTGGGTCTGCAGAGAAAGTAAAGTGTGAGCAGAGCACCGGAAACTGTGTTTGTCTGCACGAGAGGTCTTCAGTATTGTGTTGTTTGTCAAATGACAGCTGTATTTGGACAGGCTCATAGCCAAAATCACAATTACACATGATAAAGTGAAGGGAAAGATGGCATGTGTCTGGTTGTGTGCACAATTAAAGCGAGAGATGCGGCCAGTCTCCTACGAGATGGATGACAGGGCTAAAACGGTTTCCATGTAGATACTGAATGTATGTACCTATATTTCTAAACATAGATGTATGTTACCCACACTTTGAAAACTTAGTGTGTGTCCATGGTGTATAATGTGTATTTGAAGCTTGTCCGGGTAACCTTATGTGTCCATCTGTGTGTGTGTGTGTGTGTGTGTGTGTGTGTGTGTGTGTGTGTGTGTGTGTGTGTGTCCGTGTGACTTGTGACTTGTGGCCTAAAAGAGCCCTGGCGTACTTTAAGGTGCATTACAGGTCTCAGGCTAATCCGCAGTGATGGCTAAAGTGCTCTGTGTCGACCACAGGAGACCCTGCGTGTGTGTGTTCGTGAGCTTCTGCTTTCGGGGGGCAGCATAGAGAAGACAGCCCATGATGTGTCCACCATACGCATTATTCAGCATAAATTTTGTATTGGGCCACGACTCTCCCTTTGCACATGTGAATGTGCAGAGGATGGAGAGATGGAGGCAGGGAAGAAGAGCACTTGAGTTCAGTGGAGGACAGGATGGGGGCCGAAGAGCAGGCAGGGGGGGAGTTAAGATACATGGAAGAGAGAGGAAATGAGAAAGTTGGAAGAAAAGGAGAGGAAAAGCAATATGAGTATGAAAACATGAAATCAGGAGGTTGGAGGAGAAGTGTGATGAAGGACATACAGGTGAAGGTGGAGTGGTAGAAAGGGAGGGTCACAGAGCGTGTACAGGGATGTAGCTCTGAGACTGTACATTTCTCCTGCATTTGTTATGCAGATTTCATGTTCTTTCTCTTTTTGCTCTCCCGACTTATGTCCAGGTTCTGCTATGCTTAAATGTCAATGGTAAACACAGCCTAGCCATCTGAAGGTGTGTGTGTGTGTGTGTGTGTGTGTGTGTGTGTGAATACAAGTGTACATCTGCACAGATAAAGCGTTTGTGTATGCAATGCATGTTTGTTATCAACAACGAGATGTTAGAAATGTGTGGCTGTGCACTGCACAGTGCACATGTACACTGAAAATGTACATGTGTATTTCTGAATAGCATGTAATCCATTACAGTATCTACATGCTGTGTGTGTGCTGTGAATGCATATGAACTCAGATTATGGGTATGTATTTGCTTGTCTATGTAAAAGTGCACAAGTGTGTGTGTGCGTGTGTGTGTGTGTGTGTGTGTGTGTGTGTGTGTGTGTGTGTGTGTGTGTGTGTGTGTGTGTGGCACTGGGCTGCGGAGGTTAGTCCAGGCTGCAGCGGTGGTGGAGACCTATTTTAATTCTTAACTAGATGGCCATGATTTATTAATCTACGTTTGAAATAACAATTACGGTGTCAGAAGGGATCAGGCCAAAACCTTAATTGCAATGGAAAACACACTTAATATGGAACTTGCCCCAACCAAAGCACACGCATGGCGTCCCCAACAGACCCGAGGAGATGTCTCTCCGACTGCACCCGAGACTGTACATTACACAGTAAGTACGTAAACCAGAGCATGAATGTCAATGCGTCTTCTGCATTAAATTGTATGAGCTATATGTTGCCATATGTGCATTATTCAGACACAGTCTGTTCATCACATGAACTTTAATCCCTGTTATTCAAACATGCTACAGCTTTATTGTATTTTTTTCTGTGTTTAAATGTTTGACATGTAGCATTTTATCCTCCGATTTACCTGATGAATCAGGATCAAATGCCACAACCCTTCATATTTTTTTAAGATGTCAACTGTGTCAGATTAGGTGATTGTAGAATCTTACATTCTTGACATGATTTGAAAGAAAGACAGGGCAAACTACCCGGTCGGCCTGGCCCTCTTTCATGGATGGTGTGACGTACACGATAGGTGATGAGGAAAAAGAAGCCAGGGAGAGACGTCGCTGTTCCGGGATCAGCAACGTCATATCTTTTTCAATTTGCTGTGTGTGGAGTATCGCTCTGTGTTGCCATTGGTCAGGGTCAACAATGTGGAACATGTTATAGAAGTTGCAAAACTAGGTGAAAAAAATAAAAATAAATAACTTCGTCTTGTGTCAGAGGCATCACGACGTGTCCCAGATGATGTGTCCATTGTCTTCAACAATGATTTTCTTTTATCCTTCCATCAACTTTTATTGTGAGAAACTTCCAAGGAGCATTTCTCCATTGTCTCCTTCTCCGTATCTGAGCTGAGAAGCAAGAACATGTTCAAAGAGAAGTCGGTTTGCAAGCTTGGCATATGCAATTAATTAAGATTCAAAGCTGGTCATTTTTCCCACCGTAGACACAGTATTATAGAGAGTATGATTTTACTACAGACAAACTCTGGCATGTACAGCTTCTTGCTCAGACAGATTTTTGATCAAACATTGCATTGATCAGACAGGTTCTTTCATTTTAAGGTGTTCATCAGTCATCTTTATTGTTTTCTCCATTTTCAAACTGAATTTTTTTATTCAAATGATACAGGAACACAAACGCATACCTGCAGTTTTTCCTTAAAGTGTTCATTCCCTTACTGTAGTGCAAACATTTAAATATACTTATTCATTTTAACATTGCAACACATATCATCTGCAAACATTTATTTCTCCTACGTAACATAAAACCACTAGAATGAGGATTTTTATCTAATTTGGGGGAGTTGGTTAGCAGTCATCTTTATGAGGATCACCCACTATCACTTACCGGCCCTTAAACAACTATTTCCTTCTCCAGCCGTGGTGCATGGTTGCTAATGGCATCCGTAATGAGGCTGACCTGAAGGCCTTGTCTAATTTACAGAGCCCGTTAAGTGACTCAATGATTTTAAAGGTAATCTTTAAAAGCCACGTAAAGCTGGGAGAAAGTTGTCGGGAGCCGTGGGAGAGTGGGGAGTTTGGGGCTGCGCAGCTTTTAAGAGTTGGAGAAGAGCAGCAGCAGTGAGACTTTTCAATGACTTGCTTATGATGTGTCGTACTTTTGTATTATCTATATTCTGTCAAAGAGCGCGGAGAGAGGAATGTTTCCACTTTTTAAAAAAGTGTGTGTACATCTCTGCTTGCTTTTCTGTCACTTGCTCCCGAATTTCAACACACACACACACACACACACACACACACACACACACACACACAAACACACACTCAGAAATACTCAAATATCCCCTTTCCTTTTCTCACAACTCCCTTCTCTGTCTCTCCTCTCTCTGTACTTCTGAAGGAATTCTCCATCCATCTAATTCCCCTCCTGGTTCCTTTATATTGAGGCTGGGCCCCGCTCGTATTCCATGTCAAAGGCTTTCTCTTTTATTGAACATCAAATCCTCTGTGTCTCGCCTGGCGCTCTCTTCTCCCTGCTCGACACTATGCATATTCAGGAGCCGCGGCCGCAATATAAGGCCGGCTGGTCCTCCAAAATCCGCGATTGTGGGCATTAGCGTTGCAATAACACTACATGAATAGCCGGCACGCTCTATATTTAGGTGTTAAGTCAACCGTGCCGTAGCCAAGATTGAGAATGCTGGATGGAAGTGCGTGGGGAGACTTTTCTCCTGTCTGGTGATAGATCCTCTCCGTTCCGTCTTTTTTTAATTCTCTCTCTGTATCTGTTTGAGATGCCGCCTCTCTTGGATCTGGGGGTGGCGCTCGGTGTCCAAAAGTTCCAGCAAAGCTTGAGATGTTTTGCTGTGAGGAGCTGCCCCACTGTGACACTTTGCGTACTGATTTGAGCTCTGCTGCTGACTTGAAGGGAGAAAGGAGGAAAGACCTGACTGCTGTAATTGGGCTTTAATGTGCTTGGCTCTGTGTGTCAAAAACAAAAACCGCAGTGGAGATATATATACGTATAAAAATTCAGCTGCTTCTCCGCATCTTGGTTATTTACTTTATTCCTTTAGTCCAAACTTCTACTTGTATCATATGCAGTCAGAGGCATTCTTAATCATTACATTATGGCGTTAAGGATTCACACAATATTACCTTTTCATTTACTGTAAATCGTACGTCCTACCCATAAATCCAGAAATCTCAGTCTGTCGCTCCTTCAGTTTCCTCTACGACCGCACATCCCATTGACTGAGGTTGTTGGATCCAGCTTTGAGCTTGTTGTTGCTTTGCAGCTCAGTGATTTCTGCAACAATGACAGGGATTCAAACTCCGAGAAAGCCCAGGAGACCAGGTGAAGGTAAAATATTTCCGAAGTGAAGAGTATCTTTCTGTCCTTCCGACTTTCGCAAACAACCACAAATCGGATCGACTTTAAACTTGTGGAAGTGTGATGTTTATTTCAAACTTTGAACTATTCTTTCTGGGTCCAACATGTAGGATTTAGCAGTTTGATATTGCATCCAACTGAATACACATTATCTCCCACTTCCCTCCCTAGCATGTAGACGAAACAACAGTTGGCTTCAGTTAACATAAAAAAGTGTCCTTTCTAGAGCCAGTGTTTGTTTTTTCTCTTCTTTACTGTAGAAACATGGTGGACCTGCTCCTGATATAGGCTTGAGTTGTTGAAGTTGAGACATCTGGTCTTCCACCCTGCCAGTTTCCTCTTGTGTGTTGCACATCCCTGTTTAGTCATGGTCTGACATGCGTACAGGCTGATCATCAAGACAACCCTGTAATACTGCCACACTCAGTGTCAGATGTGTCTGCCAGTAGAGCCCTGGAATCTGGACTTCAGATTGGAACCTGGACTTGCACAAAGAACATATGTATCCCCAGCTGATAATCAGCCTGATCTGCACAGGCAGTATTAATATTAAATCAAGAGTTTTTGTATTTTAAACATTTGAAACTACTTTCAGTCTCTGCCACGTGGTTTCAGCTCTTTGGGTCAGATTCCATTCACGATCCTAACATGAACGGCTCATTCTAAAGAAAAGACATTGATTTTTAGTCTCAGGTGATTGTACACTGATGCAAACATTATTATGAATATGAATTCCATTCCTGCCATTAGAACCCCCTAAATCCTACTCACTGCTCCTTTAGGACACAACGCTTTGACACTATCACTGATGAGATCACCAGAGGTCATTCTCCAGCTTGACGGTGTCCACACTAGTGTTTTGAAATTGCTCAATGGTCTGAATGGCCAATCAAAATACACCATACATGTCAATGTCCTATTTCTATTTATGCACGGTTAAGTTAAGTAAAAGTTAAGTAAGTTAAGAAAGTACGTTTTTTTTCTTTTCCCTCCCCCGACAACATACAGTGTACACCTGGTTTATTCTATGTGTGAGAGGCCTCACCATGCAGTCACTTGACATACAGGAAGTAAATAAGGAAACCGAGAACATACATTTATAAAGATTAATCATTTTGATGTAATATTTTGGATCATATTTCTTCACTTTAATGTTTTGTAGTGCACTACAAATGGTGAACACCACATATTCTGCATAGACATCATAATATATATTCTTCCGATACCTTCCGTCCCCAAGGTTTGCGTCTCTGTTCCTTTCCTGTGAATTGTACCATCCTGCTTCTTATTCTACGAGTGGGCCTTGTCAAAATATTGTTGCAGTCTATTCCCACTGTTTGCTGGCCTCCCTTCAGGTCCCATTCGATCTGGTGTAGAATGCAGAGGGAGACAGGAACTGAGAGAAGGAGAAAAAGAGAGGAGCTACTGTACACTACTGGAGAAGTGCAAATAAAGCAAGCATGGAAACTGTAGAGAAGGAAGTGACTGAAGGATGCACTAATGACACAGGATTAAAACACTGAGATGGGAAGGAGGGTGAGGAGGAGGTAAGAATGAAAGGGTGAAGAGAAGAAAGTAAGCAAAGGCAGAATGGGGGAAATGAGTTGAAGGGTGACGTGACAGAGACTTCAGGAAAACTTCAGGAAGAAATGACAAAAAGGGCGAAGTAGAGTTGGAAGAAGGGAAGGGAAGTTTGAATAAGGAGAAAAAAAGGAAAAAGCTGAAATTTGGATGGGGTGAGACGGAGAAAGATTGGAGTTAAAAAGTGAGAAAATAGTGAAGGAGCATGTAAAGAAAAGAACGGGAACTGAAGACGAGAGTTGTTGGCAAAATATACACCGGAAGAAGAAGGGAATGACATTCAAATATGCAAACAATGAATATGGGAAAATAGAAAGAGAAGAAAGCAGGAACAGCAAAAAGAGAATTAATGATTGAAGGTAGAGGAACACAGTGAGAAACATAAGGAGGAATGGAAGGAGAGATGGCTGAGTGGATGGATGCAACCATAAAGGTAGGTGAATGACCAGGAAATAGATGAGGAGGGAAAGACGGAGGAGAGCGAGTAAGTCCGAAAATGAGAGAAGAAGGAATGGAAGGAAAGGAGCAAGAAGGAAATTAAGAAAATAACAAATCCAAGAATGTAGGATAATTATTTTAGTGCACTTATCTGTTCAAACGACATCCTACTAATTCTCCCTCTGTGTGTGTGTTTGTGTGTGTGTGTGTGTGTGTGTGTGTGTGTGTGTGTGTGTTACGGTGTTGTGACGGCATCCAGCAACCTGGCATGGCTTTTTAATTCTACTGAGTAAATAATGCATCCACCACAGTCCATAATTTATGTAAGTGGACATGCAATCACTTCAGATTATCGTGCACAATGCCCCTGTGTGTGTGTGTTTGTACATTTGTGTGTGTGCATGTCTGTGAGGCAAAGGAATCGCTAAAACATGACAGGTCACTGACTTCCTCCTAGTGTAGCTCTTTCCCACTTTGTCTCTCTTGGCTCCTTTTATTCCCTCCTCCTGCTTCCTCTCAAGTTAAAGAGAAAAAAAAAGTTTTGCTTTTTTATCTTTAATGGTTTGCATTCAGACAAAACCTAGGGGGTATGCCTTGCATTTTAATTTAATTTGTTAATGGTGAGAAATAATATAACATTCTACTCCTACTCATTAGGAGTGCATTGAGATTTTGCATACATCATCATATTGTGGCATCACTAATGCAGAACTGTAATAGACACTTAAACATTGCACAGTTGGATGTTTTCCAGCTTTAAGGGGGAATGATGTGGTATATTGATCACATTACAGTTGTGTGGTCATGAGGATCACTAATGCTTGTGTACCCCCGTGTGCTCGGTTGAGTTTACGGTTGTAAGTCGCGCGCCTGTCCTCTGTGATGTTCCTGAGAATGGCTACGTAAAGTGACTGAACGCCAGCACTGTGTCCTCCTCGTCAATACATCACAGAAACTGGCGACGAGAGTATGCACTGAAAACTATTTTGTTCTTCGCATTGTCCAACTGCAGTGTAAGAGTTCCGTTAAAGTGCAGCCATGGAGGATCCAACTGGTGTAGCTCACTGCAGGTTTTCAGCTTCCAGTCATCTTCGGTACGTTGCTACAAGCTTTGCACACCTGCCTTTGGACACTTTATCACACTCTTCCCGGCAGATCCTCTCCGGCTCCATCAAATTGTCTGTGAAGCATCTGTGAATTGTCATCTCCGGGTTTCTCCACAGATGTTCCACGAGGTTTAAGTGTGAGGTTTGGCTGGGTCACTCGAGGACAGTCAGCCTGAAGTCCTGCAGTTTGTCCTGGAGCCACTCCAGCGCTTCTTTTGGCTGTGTGCCTCAGGTCATTGTCATACTGAAAGGTGAAGCTCTGTCTCCAAGTGCACCCTTGAGATTTTCCTCAAGATCCTCCATTTCTTTTGTGGAAATTATCCTTTTTTCGATCCTGGGTTTTCCCTTTCCCTGCTGCTGAGAGGTCAGTCTTTAGTATGATGCAACCACCTCTTGTAACCATTGGGATCTGGAGGAGTTCCCACATGGTTACATTGTTGTCCTATCACACCGCATCTCATGTGCTGACCATTTTACAAACACCAAACAGGCTGTCATATGCATGTTACTTAGTGCAAGCCACTCTTCCATAAAGGCTTGATTGATGGAGTCCTGCCTAGATGGTTTCCCCATTTCTGCAGACACCTTCTGAAGCCCTGTTAGAGTGACCATTCGATTTTTGGTCACCTCGAGGAGGAAGGAAGGATCAAGGCTTCTCTTATCCAGTTACTCGATTTACTTTATTTTGATATAATTGAGGCCACTGTGCCCCGGGGAATCTGTAGAGCTTGAGAAATGGTTGTATACCTTTGCTCTGATCACTGCTTCACCACAATTCTATCACAGAGGTCTACAAGAATTCACAGCTTGGTGTTGTCCTGACATGCACTGAGAATAGTGGTACATGGTTAGCCTGGAATAAATGTATGATAAAAGTTGTGTAAAAGTTACTTTAAATGTTTACCGTGCAGTACATTGGTTTGGGCTTTTACCAACTATTTGCTCTGGTTTGTGGAAATATTGTTGTTGAACTATCATATTTAATTAGGATTTCTCACTAGATTTTTCCAGGAAATGCTGAATCCTGCATTTATCATTACTTTAATGTTCAAAGACCTGGTTATGAAAAAAGAAAATATACAATATTTTGATATCTGAAGCTAGTTTGAGAGTTTGAGTTTTACAGTCAGATGAATAGAAGTGCATTAAATAGTCTATAGTGGAATAAACGGTCTCTTGATGAACATCTGTCAGAACATCTGATGTAAAGCTGTGAAGCTAAAAGCCTTTGATTTATAAAAGGATCCCATACTGATCACATGGTGTCAGAGCCAGTTTATCCCGAGGACTCCAAGCAATTTGAATATCATACTTCAAAACAATGAGCTAGTTCCTAACCAGCAAAAATTGCCCTGAGGGCTCCGTGTCCAGTCTTGCTCCCAACACCAGCTTTAGCCCACCATCACACATTCCAGGGCTATCCCAGCGATAGCTCTCCACTGGGTATTTAATTTAATCCAGACCAAATGCTAATAGGGCTGTTTGGTTACTGGCCATCTGCCTGGGCTGCCGGTCAACTATGGCAAGCTGTGCCGAGCTGTGTGGTGCCGGGCCTCCCTGCCAAAGTCTGAGCTGCCCAGAGACCACTTCATAACCAGAGGACACTTCACGGCCAATCATCCACACTTACTGGGAACAGACTCCATGGCGGGTAATATGATCAAATTGATCTTTTCATGATTTTGGGGGCAACTTGTCCATCTCTCACTCCCACACCATTAAAATCAATATCAGAGGATGTCTTGAAAAATTGAGCACTTGGCTGTCACTAATATAGTTAGCACTGAACATTTATTTATCCCAGGAAAGTCAACTCGGCCAGCTCTTCAAACACTATAACACATCTCCTCATGGGAGTTGCACACTACTGTACAATTAGATGTGTTTACTTTGGGCCACTGGGCCGCTCTGATGGACTCCAGTGCCAACTTTGACCCACCATACTTCACATAGATGTGCACGGACAATGTTTTCCTGTATAATGGAGTATTAATATAAACTTTATAGAAGGATATGTACTTTTGCTTTAACCTCTAATTACAGGTTTAGAAATTCTGGCTGATGTTTTAGCTGTTTCACAATCTGTAAATTCATCTGATGGTTTTTTATTTGTAGTCGAGAATTTTTCCCATTAGCTAATAAGAATTCTATGGATTTGGCCTGTTTTGCACTCATTGGCCTTTTGTGTTTGTATTACATTAGTAAGGAGTTTGTTAGATAGCCTGGCTTTTCTTCCCACAAGATTACACTTAACATGAAACACGGAATGAGGTAAGGAGCTCAGACTTCTGGGGGCGACTCTTTTGAGTGGAAAAGGGCCAATCGAGTTGGTTCAGGCATCTGATCCAATTTCCTCCAACTACTCACTCAATTTGTGCCGCAGAATTATTTGTGTTTACTCACGCTACCTGTGAATATTCACTGTACTTCTCCAGAAACAAGGAGAGGAGGACTACTGGCTAAAGTGACTATACAGTTGTAGCTGTTGTGGAAACGCCAGAGAACCTGCAGAGAAGAGGACAACTGGCTGAATTGACAACAAAGCCAGTCCACAAGGAGCACACAGCTCAGCGGATTTCTGTCGTCTCCTGTAGATGTGTCTGGACGGCTGTCGGAGGCTGACCAGTGGCCGGTTTATTGGTTTATTGGTTTATTTGTTGGGAACTTCCATGCACAACCTGACTTCCGTCGATATTTTAAAATATTGTGTTTGGTCACCCTGTGATTGAAATCATGAAATTAATTTATGAACGCACTAACATTTGGAATAAACAGACATCGACAATGCTGTTGATGTAAGTAGTGCTGGTGCCGCAGAATCTTTTTTTTTTTTCTTGTTTAGATAAGTAGAAAATCTAAATTATCACTACGGACACAGATTGTGTCTTGTATCTCAGCAGAAAAAATTATGATCTTAAAATAATGCATGAATTGTATCTGACTTTGTGGGGAAAGATCTAAATACATAGATCCAAACCTTTTACTCACACATGCTGTGCCCATGTATTTCCTACCTTCATGAAAGCCCACACGCGTGGAGGTGTGTCCTGGTCATGCAGTCTGTCAATGCTTTTATGTTGTGTTATCTCTCCACAATCTAACCTTGACCCTGTGACACAAGCCACAACTACAGTACTGACAATGATTGTCAGCAGTGCGGTGCTAAAAAAAAGCAAAAGAGTGTGTTTTGCACTTCAAAATAAATCTCCAACTGGTCCTTTTTTCATTCAATATGCAGAACACTGAATTCGTCCTCAGAGGGATGGAGAGCTGTGCATCTTTTGTTTGTTTCGTGGGTTGGGTGGGGGATGCAAATCAACAGATTTCTGCGCTCACATAGCCTTATCTTTTGTGTGTTTTGGTTTCTTTCTGCACTCTGTCTCTCAACCTTGTCCTCATTATCCATTCTCCTCCAGCATAATGGTACCCACGTTGTTTAACTTCTTCAGCCCAGGAACCAAATTTAGAAAACCCTGTCTCACTCCAGGACCTGGTCTAATGAGTACTAGTTCTTACTGCACAAACTAGTATTCTTTGCATGCGGGTACTCAGAAACATGCTCCCTAGCTATTTCAGGTCCCGACCTGCCATATAGTTAAAGAAAAACTTGCTTAAAGACACATAATGGTTTCCAAGAAGGTGCTTGACTATATCTGTTTGGTATATTCTCCATGCATACGTGTGTGTTTGTGTGTGTGTGTGTGTTCCTACATAGGCTTTCCCTATATGTTTGTGTGGGAGGGGGGCTCTGACCTTGATTGTATGGGGGCATCTTCCAGCACAAACCACCACATTAATTGCTCTGAAGTGAAATCTATGTTAGGACATCATTAACGAAGACCAGGCTTGCCTTTATAATTGATATAGAGCGTTGCCCTCATACGCTCTGACGGCCATGTTGCTGGAGGCACCCCTGTATGAAGATGGCCCTCCTTGCCTCAGACGCCCACTCCAGCACAGGTGACCTCTCACCTTGAGAGGGCGAGGGTCGCACACACAGGTGCGCTGCAGGGAGGGAAGCTTGACATGTTCTCCATCTCAGCTGGGTCAGATAGGATTTGTTGTTTCTCCCCTATCAATTGTCTCGTTTTAACTGTGTTACCTATTCTGCTAATTATGAGACACACAGTTCAACCTTTGAATGTTTAATGGCTGTGAGCTATTCCCTGACTGAAATATGAATTTTTACAGGAGGAAGCTAACAATATTGTATTCCTCCATCCAGCTGAGGTTAAAGAGACAAAAGATAAAAAAAAGAAAAGTTTATTTTTTCCACACATGATCTAATGTGACTCTTTGCATTGCTGCAAAGATAACGGGGGGCTGACAGCCAGCCAAGGAATAAACAAGCACGGGAGAAGATAAAGAATAATACCTTATGTATATGTTACAGTCGCTTTTTCTAGGGGGCTGTGACACAAGCCTACCCTTAATACCTCGGTGGATCTCATTACCCAAGACACCTTTGGGAAATTAATTTTCATATATCTACACAATCTCAATTATGCCACTTAATTGATATCTTTATTTGCTTAATTGGTGGATTTATTACTCACCGGGAGAAAGGGAAGCGTATGTGTAGATTTTCCCACATTACAAAGGCAGGTTTTTTTTTTTAGCCATTCTTTCATCAACTCGTTATTTTCTTCATGTCAAGGATGTCACAACACATTCGATGCAATTTTAATGAAGAGTGAATATGACATGTTTTCACGGCGTTTTCCTTTTTTTTCTTCAGTCAGAAAAGGTGAGCTGAAATTCGTTAGCTCCCTGACTGAATTATTATACCTCAGCATTACAAACAATTATAATGATGACTTTTTGCTGCAGGGGGTGTTTGATAGTATCTTGATTTTTTTGGCCCGTACAGGTGGAACTTGCTGTTCTGTGAATGCTCAGGATACGGTTTACTCAGAGGTCGCAGTGTTGAAGCCAATGAGGAGAATTCAAACCGGTGTGAACGTGCCGTCGCATTTCACAGGAAGTGTAATTAGCATTTGTGATTAATAGGTGGACAGACAGCTCTGTGCCTAACAGCCCTCTCTGCCTCGGGTTAGAAAACAGCTTAGTGCAATTAAGCGCTGCAAGGTTTGGCCGTGAAGTGTTGCAGAGTAACCCCTGGACATGTTTCCTTTTCTGCCGGTGCCAGAGCCTCCTCTACAATACGCAGCAGCCAAGGCCTACTCCACAGTCTTTTATCCTCAGCGTGTAGTTTCACCCACTCCTATTGATTCTTTATTGACCTAAGGTGTCCTCCAGTGCCACCACTACTCATCCTCCCTCCTATCCACCACCGCCGCCTGAGCCTCCCCCCGCCCTCTCCAAGTGCAAGGTGAAATGGAAGACCGAGCTTGACATTGATTTCTTCGCCGACTTTTCTCTCCCTCTCCCTCTATTTCTGTTCTCGCGCCGACCCTGCCTCCCCCTCTCGTGCGGCCAACCTCTCTGAAAGGGCTGCAGCGCGGTGGACGCCTCGCTGCGGCGAGGAGAGGTGCTGAGGCAGTGTCTGAATAACAGCTCCTACATATGAAAAGAGAAGTAATTCTACCTCTGATCCGCAACTAGAAGACATAATGGTGCAGGTTCAAAAGTACAAGAAAAGACTTGAGTGCCGGAGAGAAAAAAACACATTTGTCGACTGGAAGGAAGCGTTCAGAAAGAGCAAGTGCCTACCAGTTAGGAGTTTTGCCATACAATCAAAGATAACGCAGGAGGAGAAAGAAAAATATGTTTTAATGCATGTGATGTAGGACTGGAAGTCAAAACAGTGTAGATTCTGGCAGTTTAACAATGATATATAAAAAAAAAAAAAATCAACAATTACTCACATTGTCAAGCCAATTATAGCTCAGCCTATTTCCTCTATGGAAATGTGGGGAATATAATTACACAAACAAGGACATGCGCGCGCTCACACACACACGCACACATACACACACATGCTATGTCTCTCACACACAAAAATAATCCGCCCCCCTGGAAGGCTTACCCATACCACCCCCCCCGCCCCCCCCCACCCTGGCCCTTTGGACAGCTCATGAGAAACCAAATCTCTCAAATGGAGAAATAAACAAAACAAACAAAAATACACAAGATGAAAGAAGAGAGACAATAAAGAAAGAAGTGTCCCTGATGGACTGTTCTATCCCTCCTCTTCGCTGTATTAGTTTTTTTTTCTTCTCTTCTTATTATTTTATTTGTTTGTTGCCTGGCCATTCATTACATTTTCTCCTTCTTATTGTTGTTGTTGTTTGTGTCTTCCAGATCTTAGTAATTCTTAAATGGTTTCGACTCGTGCTTTGATCTCATTTAGAAAGTGAAAGAAGCCAAAGCTTTGGAAGTTATTTTGATTAGACTTTTATTAACTTCTGTCTCTGCTCCTAATACCCTCTCTGAAGAATTCACTGGAAATCCTGTGATACTGCGAGGAGAACAAACTAATAATTTACAGAAATGTGTGTGTGTGTGTGTGTGCAGATGGGTAAGTGTGTCAAGAACAAATCCAACCAAATATTAGTTTTCTTGGGGGTCTGACACTTAACTAACCTAAACTTTAATTGTATGGGCCTAAGTGCATATCAAATTATGGTTTAGGATGTAAAATGACTGTATAAAATATTTCTCATTGTGTTTGTATTTTCACTATATGAAAATTAAAGCACCAAAAGCAACATTGCATAAGCCAAACACATTTTAAATGAAGACGTGTTTTCAGTGTTCTTTATTCAGAAAAGGTGAACTGAAATCCATTGGCTCCAAATTACAAAGATGAGGTGGAACCTCCTGCAAAACCCTGTTTGCACTGTAGTGTACATGCATTCTTTTGCTGTGTAATGAACTGCTGACCTCACTGTATACATATAGAATTTTTATCGAAAATGTATATACCATTCAAATCCATTCACTCAGGTGTAATTTAATATACATATTATTTTTCAACTTCCTTGTCTGTCGTTTCACCTGTGACTTTGATTGTGAAGTCTTTTTGTTTCAACTTTTATTGTATTTGTGTTGGTGTCTCTTAATTTAGACCTAAACTTTAATTATGTGGTCGGCTACTAAATGAGGGCAGTATATTATTTTTACAGTGCATATCCAATAATGGGCTGATGGCTACATACAATAAATGCTTCTTAAAATAAAGGGGGTGTCGAATTACTGGAGTTTCATTATTTTGTCTGTATTTGTAAATTTCCATTTAATGCTGATCCACTTACTTCCACGTGCAGCATGAAAAAGTGAGCTTCAGCCTAAATTTGATGCGTTCCAGTTTCCCTGGCTTTAAAAACTGTTTGATATTTTAGGTGTGAGGAAACAAAGAGCGTTCAAATTGGCAGCAATGATGAGTCACATACATACTCAGAAACAGAGTAGTGAGAGACAGTGAGGATGACAGAGAGGGAGAGTCTCTGCAGTTCTCGATAGAATAAAGGCAACTATCCTATATCCTGTAACTATACCTGTTATCTGTGTACAAATACCTGTTATTACATATTTATTTATTTCTTTTATGTATTTGACAATATAGATTGCTTGCAATGATTAAGTCCAAATATCCCAGAACAATATAAATTAGTATCATCAGCAAATTTTAACAAAGTAGACACATTGCAAATATACAAAATATTACCAATAAAATAAAATACAATGAAACGGCAACAAATTATGATCATTATATTTTTCAATATTGAGATTTATACAGAATTATAAGATTTAAAAAATATACGGAAAAGGGCACGATTAAATTATTTTTGTTTTATCTATTTATTTGCAGTACAAATGTACAGCACATTGTAGAAAAAATGCCATTAATGGGCAAACATATCTACAAAATGTATACATGTTCAGGAAATAGCCATATCCTTGTTCTCTAAAGTCAGACACTGACAAAAGCTGTGTTCCTTTCTATCAGACGTTTAGATATTCCCAAAATAAATGCCAGTCACACAAATGAAATACATACGACAACCCTGAACTGTTAGAAACTCATTTGAGCAGTCAGGGGCAGCGCTTGGTTTGCTTTGAGTAGAAGGTAGTACCTGACTGAACAACACATGTCTCCTCAGGGTTTACTGCAGTAGTATGTGCTGCTGAGACTGTTCAGTTCTTCAAACCTGTACAAAACTGTATAGTTGACTCGCCTCGGCCTCTGCTCGTAACAGTCCTCCTACAGACTCGCTGCCCTTGGCGCATCCCTTACATGCTGAACTGCGCCTGTTTACCGAATATTGCTGAGAAGACCGCTGAGGGGCTGTGAGGTTTGAGTCAGACGTTAGACTCAGTGTTTGTTAGCCTCTGGATATTACTACTGACTCCTGCTGCCTGTGGACTTTGGAGACTCGCTACTGCAGTTTGATTAAGTCGCACAAACTGCAATGTTTGTTAGTGTTACTCTGGGCTCGAGTTTTGTATATTAACTGTCACGCAGGTACCATCAACATTTGGGAGAACAATGAATAATATTGTTTAATTTCCACGAGATACTGGCTTATCGTGTTATCCTTTCCTGCACACTTATGGCTTGGAAGTTGCACAACACTTAACACTCGAGAACTCAACATATTCTAAAAAGTGGATGAATTTAAAGTTCTTCATTTGGTACATACCATGCAGCTTATTCTTAAAGCTAAATACTTCCTCTTGCTCTCTCCAATTTTATACATGCATCTACTTTTAAACAGTTAATCTACATTTATACATTTCTCTGTGAAGTTAAAGTCTCCACCCTTAAGAGGAATCAGTGTCAGGCTTCTTAGAGGTTTGTAATTCTCTCTTCCTTTCAAGAAACATTATATTTAATTCAAATAAAATAAAACAACAAAATTGCTTAATGAAAGTAGAAAATGCAAAACATGAGATCTCAGGCAGTAACATTTCAGGTTCAAGCCAAACTTCCTTCATCCATTTATATGTGCAGTAAGTAACAGGAACAGTGCAGCACAAACGTCCCCTTTTAAAGACGTGATGAGTCTTTGCCTCTCAGGATATTTATGACGGCCTAAATGGCCATTGCAGCTTATTAAAGCACCTTATTTGAAGTAGATAATGTGACAGCGATAAGATCAATTAATACTCTGCGATAACTGCAACTGCGAACCCATTGTCGTTTTGATGGCATTTCTGTTTGGTCTGGTAATGTATGTCCTATGGTGATAATTAAGACGCATGGCTTCAGAGGCAGGCATGCTGAATCAGAGAGGAGGCATTAAACCCGGACCTTTTGGCGATTAGCATCTCCGCTCCATCTCACCCGCCCCAAGCTTCAAGTGGATCTTTTGAAGAAGTCCAAATTGATTCCGCATCCCACCGCTGCTGCTGTGCTCAACAATCATTTCTTGATGCCTTGATGTGTGTAATGTTTACAGAGCGTTGGTGAGGGAAAGCACCAAGCAGCAGATTATGGTGGAGTGGGTCGTCTGTGAAGGTATAGCTTACACTCTGATCGCAGAGGTTTCTATAGAGTAAGAGAATACTTTTTTTTCAACAAGCTCAACCCCTGAAAGGTGATAAAGGTTCGACACAATGCTAATGGGTTCCATGTCTAAAGAGCCCTTTAGTGCCTCCTCCTTCCCTGTGAGTCAAATTACCATATTGTCTCTGTATTTTGAATAATAAACAATATATACCAGGGTAACACATTAGAAAGTTCAACTGGTTTCCCTCTTGCACGTTCCCTTTTAGATGATCACCAAACTTGACTTTTATTGCATTTATTGCATAAATATATATATATATATATATATATATATATATACATATCTTTTGGGCAGAACTGAGAAGATTTTGAGTTCCACCAACTGTGAGTGTTTGAGGATGGATCATAAGGCTGTTTTTTGTTGAGTTGTTCGGAGAGCCCCTCAATCTGTTGTTTGCAGAAAGAAATCTGTAGCTTCAGTCATTTATATCTGTCTGATAAAACTCATCAAACTTGTAATAACTTATCAAAATTCATAAAACATCCTGTGAACTAAGATTATCCCCAGTTGTGTAACGTCATTACTTGGACACAGATTGGTCAAAACCTGTTTGACCAATGTTCTAAAAATGTTTCCTTTGCGTATTGTTCAGTGTTTGAAAAGCAAAAACAACAAAAGGAGGATGTGAAGACCTCATGCATCACAGCGGTGCAATTAATTTGCTCCTTTGCAATGGCTCCTCCCAACGTGGCATACAAATGCGTCCTTCCATTCCAGAGGTTCTAACAGGTGGATCCTTTTCGGGCCAACCTAGCCCATGATTCATTGCATCGGGGATGATGCTAACAAGCAAACTATGTGAGCAGCTAGGTGCAGTGGCTCAAAATGGCTAACAATGCAACAGTACAGTACACAAATAGAAAATCCTCTGTGAACCAGACGGTCTAATTTTGGTTTGGCCTTCCAGGTCTACTTGGTCTATGAAGGTGACCTTTGTGTACCGAGTTGACTGAGTCTGCCAAAGGATACGACACATGATGTTAGCTGTGGTGTAGAATAAGGGCCGTGGATTCTCATGATGTTGTCGTGTAAGGAAGGGATGCTTTCATGGCCAGTGGGAATGAATACAGCTACCACAAATTTGTTCTATGTAAAAAAGACACAAAGGAGTGTAATCCTATTTTTCAGGGTGGTCCTCCAATACAATGTAAACTTGTGATCTTGTGAACGATAAATTTGATACTGGTTTTGGACAGCAGTCAACAGCTTACAGTTGTTCCATCATACAAGTCTTTGGTTTGTAAGAAACACAAGTTTTTTAGCTACTTGACGGTGTACTATAGACAGTATTCTTATCTAAATTCACTTCAGGCTTGTGTGGGCATGCTTTGCAGTTATGTGTCGACCATCACTCTAACCACACACACACTGCGGAAGCTGACATAATGATTAAGTTTGTAGGACAAGAGGTTGGTCACTCATCTTCATGTGCTGCTCAATATGCCCATTTATTTACACATGACAAACAGCCAACCATGAAGTGAAAGACATCTCCATGTAGTGGCTCTAATATAGATGTTGGTCAAGCACAGGTTTAGCCATTAAATGATTTCTCGACAATGAACCTAAGTGAGCTAAATTTGAGGTTTCTCTTCATAATAAGGCGTAATACAGCTTACAAAATACAAAGAAAACAAAAATCAATTTTCAACCAGTTGAAAAGAATTGCAGTGAAATATGTTGTGTGAGTTCAGTTCGATGTGTTAGGGTGCCTGCCTCTTGTGTGTCTGTGCAGTTGTGAGTGTGGAGTCTTAAACAAAAGGAATTGAAACCAAAAATTTGTCTTTAAGCTCAATGTAATGTATTTACTCAAAAACTTTTGGCTTGTTCTGCCTCCATAATGATAAATAAGAACATTTACATCCGTCAGTGAACCTCACTATTCTAAACTATTGTACAGTTTTCTCATTACCGACCACACCACCGCAGCAAACCTTGCATATTGGACCTTGCCTGACCTTGGTTTTACATTCAACCCAATCATTTTTCAATGTCTCCATTGGCTTTTGAGTTGTGGATCTTTCAGCTGCAAAACAATTTTGGGCCTTTTGAAAAAGTAGAATTAATAATTCAAGAAAAATAAATGGTGAATGAGGGTTTACACTCAGCCATAACATTCTCATAACCTAGTATATTAGAGTACAACAATATGAAAGAATGGAAAGTAGCAGCAAGTTCATACTTTTTGTACTTTCCTCCCTACACCTCCCTCCCTGTAACAACACACAGTGTTCAATACCTCGCTATAGGAGTTTTTTTTCATATTTGAATATTTCCTTAATGTCCAGTGAAAAATGTCATCTCCGATTTTGACACTTTTTTGAAGTTACATACTTCTTACTTGTTAAAGAGAAGGTGAAGTTTTTCGCATAATACAGCACTCACATGCATGAAGTATGTTGAGAGGTATTAGTTGCTGTAATTGTTTCTCAAACTAAAGTTCCCCTTAATGCTACCAGCCTACTAAGAACCATATTTTTGTTTTTGCATTAACAATACATATTGTAGCTGTGTGTGTACTAATATAATCCACCCCTTGTTCTGATGGATCCATGGAAAGGTATCTCCTGACTTTTAGTTCAATGTTCTATGTTGTGCCAACTTTACTATGAAGAGCACAACTGCTTCTTGAACGATAGCTTTGGAAACATCTTCAACCAAAACCTTTTCCAGCATCAGATTAGCAGGGGCTACATATGATTCTCCAAACCTGACATTCACAACAAGGTTCCTTGACACTGTGAGGAAATGAGAGAGTGCACTGTATCTCAACTTCTCTCCCTAGCTTTCATTTGTTACACAATACAACACCACGGAGAGACAGTATGCTGTTAACACCATTTGTTAACCAATACCACATTTCCACCCTTTCTGTGATGGGTGGCTTTTAACCACACTTGCGAGTGTGATTCTTTGGCTCAGATATGAAAACTTACATTGTGGTGGTTGAGCAACATGTCACTTGTGTCTCGTAATATCCCTTGCATAACTTGGGAAACATGTTTCAGTCTCACTGCTCTCATGAACTGTAACGGCAGCAGGCAGCTGTTTTCAGAAAAAGAAAACCAAACAAACTAGTGAATAATGAAACATTTGGTTGGTGAGACTGAACTGTGCTAAAAAGTGCACTTTCCTATTGACCAGAAACACAAGTCGATATAGTGATGTTATTTGTGTCAGTTGTATGTGTAAGTCCCAACTGTTTGTTAAGATGTTAGCCATATCAAATTTAGAGGGTGATAATATGTAAATGTTGCATTTACAGCTTGTCGTGCTGCCTCCATGTGGCCGAAAATTTAAATAATAAAGTAGATTTAACATTTTAAGTTAACTGCCACAAATTTCACTCGTTTAACTCAGACTTCTGAAGCATTGGGTGAGCTTTGGCTGAACCTTTGTGGAAGTGTTCTCTTGAATCTCTTGAATTGTGGACAAAGTTGTTTTCATCCATCATTAGTCACTTGTCTAACCCATTTTTTCCCCACACCTTGTAGGGGCAACACCACTCTACAGCTTCATGTGAAGGCACTTTGAATCAGATCAGCTGTCTATTAAATCATTTCGACCACTTCTCATTGTTCTAAAGCCACATTCTACATTTCAGACTAGTGATGTCACATCAGCTGTAGTTTCCACCTTTGAAGAGTGTTGCTGTCGCACATCAGCGGTGTCTTCTACAGCATTAATGAACATCTCCAAGCATCTTCAGATTGATCTCAGCTGTCCCATGGGGGGTGTGGGGGGTGGCTCCATGGGGCAGGTTGAGGGAGAGTAGACAACGTGGAAAAAGATAATGATTAGATAAACAGAGGAGGAAAAAAAAAGTTTGATTGACAACCACAGACTGCAATTAGTGTGTTCTCTCAGAGCATCTGTGTATTGGTTGTGTGTGTGTGTGTGTGTGTGTTATTTTCGGTGATGTTTGGTTTGTGCAGTGATCTGGATCTGTAATCTGGCGGTTCTGATCCGACACCCTGGGATGGGTAGCACTGAGTGTGAGCCGCCACTGCCAGATGGCATTTTGTATACCCAACCCTGTCTCCCATGCACACACAGGCATGCTCAATCACACACACACACACACACACACACACACACACACACACACACACACACACACACACACACACACCAGTGGTCTGATGGAATGGTCAACTTGCCAAACTTCAGATGAAATGCATGCTGTTAAAGAAGTGTAAAATTAATTACTCTGTTACTTTTTGGATTGTGGACATTTCTGCATTAAGAGATAGTCCTACATCAACATCTCCTCCACACACACTATATTTATACTACAACAGTCAAATGTATTACAGAAAGAAACATGACATCCGCATGTACTATTGCACCATGCAAGCAACATATCATTTTCACCTGTTTCAATGTTTGGACAAAATAACTCAACAATGCATGGACGGTTTTTCACCAAACCTGGTGGAAACATTACTTGGGAGGGGGAACTCCAGATAATGACTTTTAGAGCAGATTGAAAAAAGGTGAGAGTCAACAAATATATTATCCGAAATAAACATTTTCCAAGATACTTCTATCTCTGTAAATGATAGGGCTAGAGAGACAATTTAAAGCTTATAGAGATCAGAAAATGATTCCCCATCATATATCATAGGATAAGTCATCAAGAAATCCCAGGCAGAGGTCAGAAAATGATGCCAAACAGTTAAAAAAACTATAGACACAATCTTAAGTTTTAAAATAGATAAAAAAGATGATTTATGATCATATGGTTGTCAGAAAGTAAAAATAATAATATTATAGTGAAGTTATTATCTTTTATTTACATCAGAATAGGGTTAGGATTCACAATCTACAGTTTATGATTCGGATAATGTGACTATGACGCAAAAATCTATGAAAAGAATGAAAAAAATATTCACCCTCAGTTTTCTCTGACCTTAAATTCCATTTGTAGTTCAATTAAAAGCCAAAACACAGTGACAAATAAAAATGAGTCTTAGAAAATACATTTGCTCATGTGGACTGGGCCAAAGAGAAGCAGCGTCCCAAGCAGCCAATAGAGGCTTGGTCATCACACTTATTTGTTCTGAAATATTGTGACATTCATGGAATCAATGAAGACAACATAGGAAACCATTTACCAATCCGACAGCTTCAGTCTTGTTATTCTTTCACATTGCCGATACTTGCCTGCGTTATTATTTGTGCGCGGAAACTGCAGTTTCAGAACAAAGATTTGGAGACATACACATACACAGAAACCCAGCCACTGTTTTAAATTCATTCTTAAAGTGTACTTATCACTTATTACGATATTATCAAAGGGCTTGTCAGAAAAAAAAAAAATCATGGAAATCCGCTGTTCCCTCGTGCTTCCATTTAACTCTGAATCACAGTAGAGCACAGATCATACATAGGTACAGGACTCCTCACGCCCCGACACATGCAGCAAGTCTATTGCTGCAAATGAATGCCCCCCCCCCCTTGATATAATTCTCATCAAGGTTCAATCAGTTTTCTCTTCCTTTGCCTGCAGCGGTTTATCAAAAGGGTTCTTCATCCGTCTCTTTGCCTCTATTCTCTTTTGCACCCCCCCCTCACCCCAACCCCTCCCTGCCGTTTCTCCTCTTCAGATTGACACAGGGGACTTCAGGGGAAGTGGGCTGGAATGGGAGTTCTAGGTGCTTGTACGCTTTGTAGAAAGCTGGAAATGTGGCAAGGTTCCCGCAAGATTCCTTTGGGGTGAGGTTCGCTCAGCCTGGCGGAGGTGGGAGAGGCAGCGGTTGGAATGCAGATGCTGTGCTGTGATAAGCGTTACGCTGTGATGGTTTGTTGATGAGAGCTGCATGTATACATCTGTGAGCGAGAGGGAGAGGGCTACTGAATCAGAGCCGTAGGAGGAGGCACTCTTTGGCTTTCAGGTCAGCTGGTTGTCGAAGGGGAGCAGCTAACAGGGGAGAGGTGGGCTGGGTTTCAGGGGATAAAGAGTGGATCAGAGGTCACCTTTGCCTGGGTGAAAGCTTGGCTGTGTTCACTGCCCCTCGCTGTTTCCGGAGGAGGTGATGGTTAAATGTTTTGGCAGACGGGTCAGGAAAAGTCATCCACTGACCCGCCAGTGAAGGCGGGAGTTATCTGGAGCTCCCTCAGTGATGAATGACCACTTAGTGCAAGAAGCTACAACCTTGCACCGGCTTGTCTGCTGGGGTCCCACGCCAGTACAGTCATGCACACACACAGACACACACACACACTAACACAATAAACAGCTATCCACAAAAGCACAGACATGCTTCCTCATTGGAGGGACTTATTATATCTGGTTTTCATGAATGCTATTTGCCCATTGAATGAAGTTTTGTGTGTTAAAAATGATCAAAATAAGTTTAAATTATACAAAAAGATACCACTTTGCTGTGCAAATATTTGATCATGTACTATGTCTTAATGAGTTGGAGTGATATTAAGGTCTTGATCAGCTCTGTGTTTTCCAGGGTTCATACTCATTTTTAGTAACATAGTCAGAGGAACATCAGAGGAAAAAACAACTGTTAAACCACAGTAACATTAAATCCAAGTGAAACTCAGTGTAAGTAACCCTTAGTCCAGATATGTTTCCATGGTATTTTGTAGTTTTTTGTTGGCACCTCAAACCCCCAGGCTGCTAGGGTGCACCCACAGTTTGGGTGTATGGATACGGGGGTGGGATTGGGGGCTAAACTACACAGTCTAAAAATCACACCCACCTTATGCAGTGATTTCCCGAGTGTGAAACTCTGTACCCCCCTCCCTACACAAGCGATGTAATGCATACACATACTACATATTAGGCTCATATTCAGGTTCATAATTTCTATTTGGGTTATTGCTTGAAAAGGTTTAAATGCTCTAATGTTCAGAAAACGCAAAACATCCCTGTATTGCTGCAGCACCTCTTTTGAGACTCTGTCTGAAACACTTGGTTATAGCTGTAGGGAATGTTGGCCTCACTCCACGCTTAGTTGGGGGACGTCCCAGACTAGCCGCTAGGCATGGCTTATGCAAATGTGGGGTTATAACATGTGACATAACAATTCCTTGAAAGTATCAGCCAGACTACTGACACAGGGTTTCAGGAGCTTCACGGACTTGCAGAACTTTTTCATTATATGTCTGTCAAATAGCTACAAATAGACACAAATAAAAAAGGCAGTGGGATGAAGCTAGGAGTAGGAGGAGACTATGACAGCACTGTTTTTAGGGCCTTCGAGTGTGACCACTCAGAACAGGTTGCCTTGAGACCTGGTCAGACAACATGTCATAGTAAAGTACAAACAAACCTGTTAATGCTAACTAAATAACTGCCATGCCACTGGTTTGCTCTCTCCCTGCTCAGGCTGCTATTTCCTGTTTGTATCTACACTATTCAATAAAAAGTCAAATGGACCAACATACAGTTGCTAATCTAGTGGTTACAGGGCTTTCATTTGGAGTTGTGGGTTCCAGCCAAAGGGCAAATGTAAGTCTAATATTCCCTCCCCGTTAGCCTTGGTTTTGTCAACACCAACTTTTAAGGGGTATGTACGGCTCTTTGGTTGTTGAATTGTACTTTATGTTCACCAGCTAGTTGCATTGGTGCTAGGAAGGTTCTGTAGTGGGTTTTTAGAGACATGTATCTTTAAATAGCTGCCTGATGCTGCCTAAATGAATGTTCTGAGAGCAGGGCGAGGGAACCGAAACAGAAAATGTATGTGCCGGACAGCCGAGGGGAGAATTCTCTGTGGGTACATAACTATGAGCGACCTCTGTCACATTGTTTTCACATTGCCATCAGTTATAGCTGCTTAATGAAAGACGTACTGTTTCTTGTTGCTTACAGTTCTTTTCCTGCCCAATATGTGTAATTGTATTTAATTCAGTGCCCGTTCTAAACCGCTCAGTTTGAAATGTTAACTTGGTCTGTGTTAATGCTCCAGAGTTACTTCAGAATTATTCCTTGACATTCGCGCCGCGTCCTCAAACAATTCTACAATACACTATCACCCGTTTATTGTTTGCTTGCTGGACGATGTGTTCACGTGTGTGGCTCATATATTAATTTGAATGATTTACGTAACTGCTGTTATTTTTGTCATACATTGCATGTCGGCCATTTTAGAGGTCTGTTAGGCAGTTCAGACCCAAGTTCACACCTTTTACAAATAAAAGCTCTGCAATTCAGTTCAATAAACAGCATTACAGCAACAAAACAAACAAGACAACTCACTAAACAGAACGTAATTCTATGTATGTTGTTGTCATGACAGAGGGCAGCACCTACTGCACCTGCGATTGTCTGTGTCTGAGTTCAACATAAATAAATGATCAAAATGATCAGGCTTTGATTTTGACCTTCAGTTTGACCTAGTGACAAACAGCTGCTGTAGTTTATCCGAGACACACACTGACACAGAGCACTGGTCGCCAAATCGCGCCAAACTTGGCACTGCACTTCACATGACCACTCACAATAGACATCCCATTGTGAAGTCGATTAGATGCACAGTTCGCGAGATATACGTTCCACAGACAGACCGACAGAAATTAGTGAGTAGATGTAAGATAATATGTATATTTCTATTTTTGATACATTAATCAGAAACACAGTTTTTATCCTAGAATATATTTGTCAGTGGGCACTGGAACCAAGGCAACCTGCTGACCCGCTCTGTTGGGACCCAGATGGCAATATGAGTCTGCCGGTGTTTGTCAGCAAGCACAGATAGACTCTCTAACCTCTTGCACTTCCTCCTTCCTCTCTTCCCTTTTCTCCCATCACCCCATCCCACTTACTCACCCAACCCAAAAAGCAATACTAAACACAGTAATACCTCTGTTAGTCCCCCCTGCGTGTGGTGTTGCTGAGGTTACCCACTCAGAAGCCTCGGAGATGGAGACAGAGAAGGTGGAATGAAAGAAGTGAAAGAGAGAATCGGACAGGGAGTCCCAGGGTGATTGTGTTGTGTCCATCAGCCGACTCCTGATGTGACTTCATTTAGATTTACATCAGCTGCTAAATTAGAATAATCACTTCTAGAGCACTCCGGGCTTTACCTCATTTCTTCCTTGCTTTCGTTTTTTTTCCTCTTTTCCCCTATTATCTATTCCTGTTGCCTGTCTCTTCTGGTTTCTGTGTTTTCTGTCAATGTAATTTCTCCTATACCCATATGATAATATGCATAGAACAAACATAATCTCCCATTGTAATTCATCAAGTTTCTCCCCTGGAGCAGTTTTCGAGGAAGTGGAGAAATACATTTTTCTCGTATACACTGCCCCATGGACATAAGTGTTGATGGGCAATTTGTGGGTGCAGACTGTTCAAGTGAAAGAAACATATTTAAGTAACTCAATTAGTCATCTATGAAAGAAAAATAGATGCTTGCTCCAACCATACACTGTACATAAAGATGGATGAAATGACCAACTCTCAAAATCTTAGCAGATGGAACATGGAGTAGAAAATCTAAATACACCTCAAGTTTTTCTCTTAGATCATTTCTGTCATTTTAGGTAGTTCTCATCGCATTGATGTTTGTTCAATTCCTCATTCTTCCTGATAAGATTAGTTGTTATTTGTTATTTGATGTTATAAACACGGGGTGAAACATCTTGATTGACAGCTGAGAGTCACTTGTGATTGGTCAGGCTGTTGTATTGGTAGAACCTCAATTCTCCGGCTCCATCCAACGATTGCTGCTGCGCATACTCTGACGTCAATGGCACAAAATGGCAGCGTTCCTTTCTGAGATATTTTGGTTTCATTTCTGCAAAGTGGGAGGAAAGAGATACACGTCATCCATCTTTCTACACATATTTTGGTTCCAATTACTCCAGTCTGTAGACTTGCTATGTTTCTTTGTTGTTATGTGACTGGGCTTGGGATTGTTTGTAGGTTTTTGTTTGCAGGCCACTAACAGAGCTTTAGATAAAGCTATATCTAAGGTTAAGCGGTTAAGCATCTTGCCCAAGGACACTGGTTTCGAGCTCCTGACCTACTGGTTGGAGGACAACTGCTCCACCCCCTTAGCCACAGCCAACCCCATACCATGCCGGCACTTTCTGATAGCGAGTCACTGTAGCATCCAGTCTGTCCTGAAGAAGTAGCACTGCTCACAGGGCCTATTATATCTTTTTGAAAAAGCTGCAATTGCTGAAGATCTTGGCAAGCAACCAGCACCACCTGCTCCCGGTTAGAAATCACATTCAGTGGCAGGGAAAAACTTACATATGAATCAGAGTCATGACTGAAGGTGCTTTTGTTAAATCAATGTACTTAACAATGTCACACTGACCTAAATTCACAAAGTTGTTTTTAAGTTTCTTGTTCACACTGAAAGTGAAGCTAATCTAGTTGCTGTGGAATTTCATGTAAACATCAAAAGAATTGGGGATGAGCAAAATTGAAAATTCGCTCAAGGCTTTTACAATTTACAGGGACAAGGGAAAAAAAGGAAAACGATCTAGAGGAGAATGGCAGTAAGAACTGAGTCCTTGTGCGTCTGTGAGTTGTTGATAAATCAAAAACATTTCTGGTGTAAGTTCCGATGTGCAGAGAAGGGAAAAAATCAATTTAAAAGACCTCGCAATTTTGGCCTCCTGTCATTCAATGGACTCAGAGTCCGAGCTGTAACACAATCACAGAATACATGCACTGTGTACACTCTCAAATGTAACCACAGCTCATGTCGATATGCTCAATGTCTTTCTTTTTGTAGTAAATAAACATAGCCTACACAGTTCAGAGGTGAAACTTTGTAGTGATCTAAAAGTTAACTTTTTTCTTTAGGTAGTAGCACTTCACATTTAGTTCAAACACATCTTTTGCTGTTAACCTTCCCTTTTGAAAGAAAAGGCTAAAGCCCATTATGTCTAAACGGTACATATAAATCCAATACACTGGCTATGCTGTAAAGTATGGCTTTTTTTCTATAATATTTTAATCGTCATTTTCCTCTATGGAACATCACATAAAAAAGAAAAAGAAAACGCAGTTACAAGAACTTTAGACAGACACACAGACAAGACAAACACATCCACACACATATTGACCTGGCATCAGAATCCAATAGAATAGAAATTAAATCAAAGAGCTTTCCTGCTTTGTTTACATTTTTCTTTCAAGTAAAACTCATATTTCCATCTATCATGATATTCATGTATGGTTCCTAGAGCTGAACAAAGTCTTTCCGCTTGCCCTAAGCAATGTAAGTTTGTCTCTCCAAGTCAAAGACCTCCTGGGTCCCCATTTTCAATGATGGTGTGTCCGTACTCTTTCAGCTTTCATCCAGAAGTTTTGCATCTTTGGACATTTCCATTGACAATAAAATAGAAGTACCTTCTTCATCCAAACATACAACAAACTGTGAGGTATAGCTCGCTGAAGTGACCACGATGGTTGAAAATAATGTAAATGTCAATTACAATAGTTGTATCTCTGTTAAGTACAACTGTGTTCCACTTAGAAAGTATAGTCAATGAACGCACCATTAGCCTTTGCACGTCACTGACCCTTTCCGGAGTCCTCTGACAAGGTGCAAGAGTTATGCAGCAGAATTCCACAGTCTAGATGGGTTCGGGTTGGTATGACAGCAGGGTAGCCCAATTTAACAAAAAGCTACACACACACACACACACACCACACACACACAACCACACACACACACACACACATACACACACCAACACACAAACAAATGGAAAGTACATAGTCAAGTAAAGCAATCAGCAGTCACGCAAATGCACATGCACATGCACATACTGTCATATTCGCAGACATAACACACATTGAGTCAAACCTCCATACGAAAACGGAAACGTGAGAACATGCTTGGCGACACACACACACACACACACACACACACACACAAAAGAGTGGACAACCCTTCTTCTAAGCACCCCCACTCTCTGTCTCTCTCCCTCTCTCATACACACACACCCACACGCAGAAGAATCCTCAATAGTCCTACTAGTCCTAATAATGCTGGAGTGTTGTGGCAACTAGGCTTTAAGCTACAAATTGACTGCTAGCTGCGGGTGGGCTCATGTAGCGGCTTACTACTGCTACTCCGCCACTGTCCATTCAGCCAGAGGAGACTGTTAGACAGATATATGGCCACTTAATTGGCCCATGATGGCAGTGTGGCGGAGTGGTGATCGCCAGCGGAGTGCTAGACACCGGGATGATTAGGGGCCTGTGTGTGTGTTTTTGTGTGACAAACTGTGTGTGTGCGTGTGTTTATGTGTGTGTGGGATATGAAGCCACACTGAGGGCCTGCCGCTCTCTTTTTGTGTAAGTGTGAGTCTGTATATACAGTTTGTGTGTGTGTGTGTGTGTGTGTGTGTGTGTGTGTGTGTGTGTGTGTGTGTGTGTGTGTGTGTGTGTGTGTGTGTGTATAAAGAGACTGCTCAGCCCAGCAGGACAGCGCCAGGCCTGGTCTTATTAGTCACTCGTCTCGAGCTGTCAACCCACACAAAAGGCATCAGACGATTAAAAAAATGAACAGCCACAAACATATTCTGCACACTGCTAGTCTTCTGCTATGTGTCAGGTGTGTGTGTGTGTGTGTGTGTGTGTGTGTGTGTGTGTGTGTGTGTGTGTGTGTGTGTGTGTGTGTGTGTGTGGATGGTGCTGAAATGCGTGTGTGAGGGTTTTTGATGGAGTCCCATTTTCCCTCTGAGTCCACTCCTCCTCTAAGTGGGGAAATCAATGCAAATAAGGGAAGCGTGGAGGACGGGAGGAGTGAAAAGAATGAGGCAAAAAAAGGCTGAAAAAGAAAAAAAAACAAACAAAGGCCTGGATTTAAGGGAAGAAAAAGACAGAGGGAAAGTAAGGGGGGGAAATGGGATGAGAATGCACATTAAGGTGGGAAATTGAAGCCCTTTGCTGTTAAGCATTCTGCTTGTGCCCATATTTCCCTGATGGTGGTGCGAGATTCGGAAGGGCCCTGAGTTATCCAGATGAGACCGGCAAGAATTAAAACGCCATATGTTCAGGACGGCACCTTCGCACAAATCAAACGCTTCTGTAATTTCTCTCAATACAAAAGAGGCCCCTAACATTAGGCTCTCTCCGCTTTGCTGGTTTGTTTATTTCCACCCTCTCTTTGCCATGTTGATGCAGTGATTTATTACAAGCATGCGAGCTTCTGCTGCCCTATAGGTTATGTGTAAGTGTGTGTGTAGACAACATGTTAGGTTGTAGGTAATTGGCATCTGTGTAGGAATCTCATTGTGGCCCCGTGACTTTTTCATAATGAGTTTTCCACATTAGAGAGCCTCAATAGCCTGGAACAATTCTTCCGTTCTGGTTTATTTGTGTCACTTAACTAAAGGGAAAAGTTTGATGGTTTGATTTGTTCAATAGATGTATTTAACAAGATGGGTGCATTTTAGACCCCTTAAATTATTTTGTCATTTGAACTTGTTTTCCCCCCACCCAACCAGTTAAGGTCGAGGAAGGAGTTTCCAAACATTGCCTCAATTTTCAACAGGAATTGTTGTTATTGTGTTATATGAACAAGTGTGATGACCCTGGGCCACGAGACAAAATAGACAACATGCAGGTATATCTGATTAAAGACTGTAAAGTTAGTGGCTTTTAATTAGTCTTGATAAGCCTGTACATAATGATTCGGAGAACAATGTAATTGAAGACTAATAGAAATATAATTTAGTTAGTTCATTTAAAACCAAATGTGTAAACTGTCCCAATTGTTCTCACTTAGTGCCAAATTAAAGCCTTCAACAAACAAGTTACCTACATATTAAAAATATATATATCAGATCCTTTTGTAGGACAGCATATAATATTTCTTTCTTTGTTTGCCTTTATAAAATGTGTGAGTATATGTAGCTGGGACCTTGTTATGCATACACACCACTTCTGAATTTATCTTTGCTCATTCTCTCAGGGCATGGGAGCAGTTTTATACATCAAAACCGAACAATAAAAAGTGGTGTTTGAAAGCTGGAGTTCTTTGTTGGTTACATGTTCTAAAGTTACCTTTTGACAGGACCGCACGGATCACAAACTTTCTTTTTAAATCCCTCCACCCCGCATGTCCCTCTCCTCCCTCCCCCACTGTCCACCATCGCCCCTTTCAATAACTTCCCTATCTATCCCTATCATTTTTTTAAATGCACCCCTGCCTCGCCAGTCCCCATTGGCCCGACTCGCACCAATAATTGTGTGTTTTCAACCTCTGCTGCCTTCGGCTAATTTAACCACAGATTGAAATGGAATGACCCCCCCCCATCCAACACACACACACACACACACACACACTGATGCACACACAACGTGCCGGCGAGCAATCAAGAGTCTGAATGAACTGTGTTTCCTCAGCAGACACAAGGCTGATTCCAAAGCTAATAGTCATTGTTTGAAGTGACACCGCTGCCCTGGCATTTGTTTAACCTTCTGTCTTATGCACAAGGCAGAGTCAATGCACAATCCCTGCTTAATTAATATCTTCCCTCTCTTTCCGCTCTCCCACTCCTCCCTCCACCTCCCTTTTATCCCGGTACAACCACATAGAGAAAAACAGAGAGATGGATAGTGTCATTTCTACATTTTTTTGGGGCAAAACAGATGTTGTTTATGTAAATGCACCTTTGTCTTCTCTGTCTTTTACAGATCAATAGCTGACAGCACTGTATTGGGACATGCGCCGAGCATTTCTGAGGGACATTATATATATATATATATATATATATATATATATATATATATATATATATATATATATATATATATATATATATATATACCATTTTAAGAGATAGCAGCACTTACAGTTATAACCTTTAAGGATTTCATAAGTGGCCATCTGATTTTTTAAATTATTTATGGATGGCATTTTATCAGTGACAGCTTTTTAATGTATTAGAATTATGTACTAATTCTGGTGGAGTCTACCTTTGTCATATGGGATTCAAATTCACAAAAGAACCCCCACCCCTCCACACACACGCACACACACACACGCACACACACACACTAACACACACTAGCACCACCACCACAAAAGAAAAAAAAAAACACATACAGGACACCGTGCAGAAGAGAACAGCTGGTGTTCAGTATTTTGAAGGAGGAGCATTGTTATTATCAACTGTCATATTTAGTCCTTTTTGCGTTCTTTCGTTAAATTCACTTGATAAAGAACGGACAACCTAGATGTCATATACATACCAATGTATATGTGAGCGAAACCTAACTTCTAGTAATATCAATCATATTCATTCATCTGCATAAAAATCATGTAAATCAAGCAATTTGAAAGTCTTCATAGTCAGTTCATATTGACCATCTTCAAGATCAATAATCAGTAATTAGTAAATTGATGTGTATATCTATAGGGGTGTAGGTTCAAACACACAGTGGAAGTCCAAATGTAATGAGCATGACTTCTGATGCAAATTCAGCAGAATGTAAGGAACTAAAATGGCCACATTGACAGAGAGATAGGAAAATGCATTTAACATCCACATGTGCACACAATTACTGCACATACAATGCATTTGCTTCACATCTTCACCTCACAATGCTTCCATGCACACATCCATTTCAATGGCAATTTCTTAAGACCTCTGTGTTAAATTCACTCTTTTTTTTCCCCAAGCCTTATTCTCAATACTGCACCCGTCTAAATAAGAATCAATGCCTAGTTAAAAGTGAAGCCCTGCCAATAAGCCTGAGCAGGATGTAAACAATACCGCGACTGCTCTGTGTCTCCAACAACCACTCTAAATTCTAATCCCTCTGCTCTGCAGCTTTCTTCTCTCTTACTTTTTTTTCCCTGTGATGTTTTATGAATGCTCCATCAGACCAAAGAGCAATGTAATCTATTCATTCAGTATTCACTCAGTGGTAGAGGGTGCCAAACTGTGACAACGTGACTAATCAAAGAGGGGAACAGCTGACTTGAAACTGCATCATAAACATATTGCAAAGACGTTATATGCATCATTCCAACACTGAAATTAAATCAGTCATTCACACATGTTGTAATATGAATGTGATATGATCATATTAGAGGGAAATTGTTTGCCATGCTGCCGCCCGAGCAAGCATTCAACCTCTGGAGCTGACATGCATTGTGTACCAGAGTATATTGAATATTGATTGTGCGGCAACATTGCCACACAACTAAACTTAGGGAAACTCTTATGAATATGATTTGATTGTGATGACTGATAGAACAGGTCATGATATCAAATATGTTTGATATTTGCGACTGACATCTCTAACCAATGAAGACACTGGTATATAAAAACCACTCAACTTCGGTTCCTCTGTCTGTTGCACTGACTGCGTTGCCCACATCTCTTCATCCAGGATCTCACACAGACTCTGAACTTTTTCCATTCTTTTTCTGGCCTTTTCAGTACAAGTGTCACTAGATATAAAAAAGTGCAAGATGCTGCTGGTTGCTGTCCATGCTTGTTATGGTACAACGACATGCAATGGTTCCCATTGTCACAATATATGAGTGTTTGTCTGCCGCCAGAGCTCCAGTCATATCTGACAAGAAGTTGAGTGTATTGTCCAGCGTGTTTATTCGGTTGCAAGGTTTATGCTTGCAAAAAAGAAAACACGTTTTTGGAAACAATCTTTATGTGTCCTTTAGATTTCATTTGGTCTTCAGCCTTGTCCCAAGCTTTAATAACCGTCCGCCTTCTGGGTCACTTTAACATAATAATAACAAGCAGCAACTGATAGAACAGCACTCTTCATCATCTCCCTGAGTTTAGAGATGCCTTAGTCTGAGACCATCCATGTGTGGCTATTGTGTCAGACAGGCTACATCACTCAGTCTCAGCTGTCAATCATGAGAATTAATTCTGTTTTTATAGCATCACATAATTAACTACAGTGGTACTCAGTAGAGCACCTACCTCTGCCAAGGCCCAACATTCCCCTTAAAATCAATCAAGCTGCACCATATGGGACACATTCATATCAGTCCCCTAAATGGGCCTGATTTGTTTCATTAAGATCCATGCATTATCCCCAGGGAAAACAGTGAACATGTGGAAAGAAGCCCTATTTTGCAAAGAAAGTACAAATCAAATTACTGATCCCCCGATTCCCCCACCCCCCATTCCGGATCTGCACCAAAGTTTGATGGGTGATGTGGTATGGGTCACCATACCACATCCTTCCACCAGGTCCCGCAGAAATCCGTTAAGTTGTTTTTGTGTCATCTTGCTTAAATACATACAAACAACCTTAAAAACCAACCAACAAGCTAACGCACACAGGTGAAAACATAACCTCCTTGGTGGATATGATTAAATCCAAACTTATCATCAACATGAGCCCTTCAATCAGTGTGATGAGAACTACGTAACATTTGGAATATGAATGATTGGCACCCTGCAGGCAGCTTGTTTTCGCTAATTACCACAATAAGAGGGACGATAGATCAATGAATTAATGTTGTATTCATATTTGTGAAATTTCATAGAAGTAGTAGTGTGTGAAAGTTCTACAGAGTGCTAAAGTAACAGGCTGAACAATGACTGGTAGTAGACAAAAAAATTCTGAAATCAGGTTTTAGCATCATTATGAAAATACAGTGTCTGTCTAACCAGGTCTTTGCTCTTGAATGTACATTATACCTGGGGTTACCTTGATGTGTCATTTTGGCTGCAGAGGGGGAATGGCAATATTATATGGCACATGTATTGCAAGTGACCGTCTGACTCTCTGGCTTTGTTGGACAGTGGGAGTGGACCCATCTGGACAGAGAGGTCAGCTTGGTTTTCCTGCTGCATGTCTACAGTAGCCACTCATTCTTTCTTCTCGCTCTCTGGGGTTGTCCGATGAAGTGGTCAGCAGTTGACAGGTGCTGCCACGGCTGACAGGCCAAACACTGTGTGTCTGTGTGATGCTTGAGGGCACTGAGGTCCTGTGCTGCAGAGCGTGGCAGGAACAAAGCTTCAGGGACACAGAGTCAATGACATCTCTCTCTCTCTCTCTGCCCATCTCATCTGCTTTTGCCCTCTCACTTCACCATCTCTCACCCTCAGAGAAAGAAGAGAAAGACGGCCTGAATTATTTCTTCTTCTTGTAACAGAGCGGACAGTTGTTGTGTTTGGGGTGTGACCAAAGGCAAAGAGGGATTTTCAGATTCATGAGCATGAGGATTTCAGGACTGAGCTAATAACTCACGGGCTGGAATCATGAACATGGAAACTCACAAGAGACCACTCAGATGTGGGAGGTGTGTGTGTATGGGGGGGGGGGATGGCTACTTTAAGGAAACTTTGCAAGCTTGGCTGTGCACCATTACCAGACAGGCCACAGCCATGTTGCTGTGTAAGGACTGTATTTACTGCTTCTCCTAATATTAGGATCGTTTAACATGTTTATCAGGCTGTATAAAGGAAGTGCCTCCACAAAAATGTAGCCAAATCATTTGAAGAAAGAGTCTGTGCAGTCTTGATCGGGACAGTAGCAATGTCCCACCCATACCAACCAATCACATGTTAATGATGACAGTTTTTATAGCATCAAATATCTAGTTAAAACCAAACTTATCAGAAACATGAGAACTTGACACCACTGTGAATACAAACTGACTCTAAAATGACAAATTCCATCTTTGGGAACTAATTTAGTTGATGTGTATTTTGACTCTTTAGTTTGGTCCATAGCCCAACCACTAACATGGAGGAGGTGGGGCCTATGATCTGTACTGCAGCCAGCCACCAGGGGGCGATCCAAATGTTTTGGCTTCATTTTTGCAAGCTATCACATCTTCCATCTCAACATACAGTCACTGATTCACCATGTTGAAATGCTAACATGCGTTAATCAATAACAACACAAAACAATGTCTACTGAAATGCTGATAAAATATTAGTCTGAACATCGTAAAAACGAAAATAACGTGACATACAATTTTATATAAAACAGATCTTAAATAGCTCTTTTATAAGGGAGTCATTTATATTATTTTATAATGGAATTTCTCATAGAAAAAGTGCTGCACATAGATGCACTGTATGAATGTGTGTGAGAATGGGCAAATGGTAATAAAACTGTACTGTAAAGTGCTTTGAGTGGTCATCAAGACTAGAAAAGGGCTATATAAATACAGACCATTTACCATTTACCATTTAGAAATGGCCTTAGTTTTCTCATTTTCTACATTCACTGAATGTTTTTGATTTGCTATTGGCCTGGCAAACCTGATTAAAAATATCACGTCATTTATTGCAGAAACGAAACCATTGAGTGAACACACAGCCACTACTGAGCAATCAATCAATCAAATTTTATTTGTACAGCCCAAATTCACAAATTCCAATTTGTTCAATTTTTAGGGCTTAACAAGGTGCGACATCCTCTGTTCTTAACCCTCAACAAGAGAAAAGAAAAACTACCAGAAAAAGCTACTAACAGGGGAAAAAATGTAGAAACCACAGAGAGAGCCACATGTCAGGGATCCAGGAACTGATGCCGCGATCTGTAAAAATAGAAGTGTAGAGGCCGTCTTACACAAAACATTTCAGCTTAGTGTAGAGATATTGCTCCTAGTTGTTTAATCCAATTTGTTTTTAAATCACACAAACATTAATTATTTCAAAGCCATGCTCTTTGTAAAAGTGCCTTTACTGCTCAGTCTATCTGGCACTAAGTGTTTGTACATGACAACCTCTCTCTGCATGTTACTGCAGCACATCGACAGTCTTCACTTATGGCACTTTTTTTATCCCATCACCCACCCCCCCCTACGCTCAACCCCATCTGTTCTTGATGGAGCCTCGTGTTTTCCTTATCACACTCCCAGCTCCACCTACGATATGGTTTGACTGGTGGTAGTTGTGGATCCTCATCAGCTTTGACCAAGGGAATGCTGTGTGTGTGTGTGTGTGTGTGTGTGTGTGTGTGTGTGTGTGTGTGTGTGTGTGTGTGTGATTGTCTGTGTGTGCGGTATCTAAATTAAATTGTCTTTATCTTCTCCAGAAAAAAAGGAATAAGAAGGATGGGAAGGGCTGTGGAGTGGGGGTGAAAATTAATTTGTTAGATCTAAAAAATATTTAATTTTGCTGCACATCAAACAAACTTTGTCTTCAGACAGGGTGTACTGAGGCGGGTCTGCTTTTTCCCTCTTCTTCTTCTTCATCTGCTTCCTCTTTTTTCTTTAATTAAAAAAGCATTCTATTATTACAGCAGATGAAAAGGAAACATCTATTCAAACAGTACAGTCGTACCGGACTACCACTAATCTTTTGGTAATTATTTTTTAATTGAATCTTTTGAACACAAAAGCCCTGAGCAGATGCTTGCATTACCGTAGTCCCACATCGCACACCACGCCATGTATACGAGATGATGCCTGCCTCGCCGAGAGCAAACGGCAGGATAACGCGGGAAAGAGAAAAAGAAAATATTGAAGGTGGGGTGGGCTTGGATGCAAGGCGGGGAAAGCACTGGACTGGGAGCAAGTGTGCAGAGATGGAAAGTTATGTATAGATAAACAGCTCAGCGGCTCTTTAGGTATCTGAACATTCAGGGTGTTTGCACATTTGAACATATAAGAATCCTTTTTGCTGATATGCACACTTGGAAGTAAATCAAGAGGTCAAGCCGCTTGAATCCAAACTGCGTCTTCTTACCTCCGCGACTTGTTCTCACAATCCCTCTTTTCGTGTGGATGCCTCTGAACTTCTGCATCGGCAGAGTGCTGATTCCAAGCACATAATGATCGGTCTTAAGAAATGGAGAGGAGCGGGGGTGCCTCACTTAAAAAAAGAGGAAAAAACCCCCCCAAAAGATGAACCCAGTCTAAACTTTCCAGCATTTGCCTGCCAGAAAGGACCTTAAAAAAACACCTTATTACCAAATAGCTCCCCATTTCACTGATATGCTCCTATGTGTGAGCGAGGGATCCTGGATGATGTGTGTGTGTGTAAAGTTCTCCCTCCAAGATGCCTCTCAAGTGCTTAAAAGACATGTCGAGGAAGACGCAAAGAGCGGCTTAAGGAGCAGGCAAATAGGAGCGACTCGGGAGAAAGAGACATCTTTAGCTTGGCTGTATGCAACAGCATATTGCCTCTTAATCATGTCGAGTACCCGTCAGAGCTCACCAAAGCAGGTTAAATCACATTACCAGTGAATTGTGCATGTGTGAGTGAGTGGGAAGAAGTGTGTAACCATGCTTTTATGAGTGTGTGCTGTATGTGTGTATGCGTAAGGCAAAGTGCTGGACAAAGTAAATATGTGAGGAAGTAAGCCCAAACTCTGCATCTGCTTGGTTTTCGTCGCTCTGATTGAAGCTTCTTTCGACATTCATCAAAAACCCCCGAGTAAGAAATCAGTCCTGCATTATGCATTATAGGCCTTTACTTATCCCGACATTTAGACCTAGGACTAAGAGCATGCCACCAATCGTAACACTGGAAGTTTCTGGTATAGCCTGTCTCTCCTGGGATTTGGGTCAGCTCCAGCCAAGTCTCAACCTGTTACGGTGGTCAGTCAGACTCTCACATAGCACCACAGCAAAAAAATGTAATCCACGTTAAGAAATAGCAAGTGGACTTAGAAGTTTTCTATCCGATGGTGTGCAAGTCAGTCCTAGGTGCTGCCAGAGTTTAAGCTAACATTCGCAGCACCGTCCTGCTCTTTATTGGATCTAGAAAAGTTGTTGCTAATGGTATCTGGGGCTCCTCCAATTATTTTGAGCAAAGATACATCAGTTCTCGGTTCGTCTTTTTTTCTGTGATGGTGAACGTGAAAACATACCGTTTGAAAACGTAAGTAATCATGCTGATGACAATTCTGACCTTTTGCTTGGGAAATGAGGTTAGCGCAGTAATGTTAATATGTATGTAGCCATTAGGTGACCCCCTTTGCACGGTTGTCATTATAATGCTGGTCAGCCATAAACATTCAAAAGCTTTCAACCAACTCATCGAGCTGATATTAGGTTAAATAGCTAGCTATAGGAATATCCATCCATTATCTTTACCACTTATCCTTCAAGGGTCATGGGAGGAGCTGCAGCCAATCCCAGTTGACATTGGTTGAGAGGCAGGATACACCCCGGACAGGTCACCAGTCCATCACAGGGCTTCCTGATGAAATACTGTATGACCGTGACAATTATCATTTCACCCGGACAAAGAAGCTAAATATGATCTGTGCTCTCTGAAATCAAGAATTGGTTATTTCTGAATTCTGAAAGGTAAATCCCAAGCTGCCACTGTTATAATTATAAACTACATAGGTGCCGAACAAGGACAGACAGGAACGGAAAACCTGCCGGGGCTTAATGGATGGTCTGTCGGACAGCCGAAGATAAAATGAGGTTCTCCAAGGAGACGTGCGCCACTGGAACATCTTTGCTGAATGTGCACTATTGCACATCATATGCAAAATCCCACAGCCCCCTCGAGGAACAGGGAACCAGACAATGTCAATGATATTATATTGGTAAATATCAATTTAAAGTGCAAGCTATTCATTAATTTGCATATCCTGCTCCACTTGGTAATCTAGCATTATGTACCTATTAGCCCACACATAAAAAGCCCTATAAACCAAGACGTTTGATAGCGATACCAATCCATTCAAATAGGTCTCGATTGGCTCCGATACTGACTCTTTGGATCAGGCAAAGAGAACTTGGGGAAATGTTTGTGTTTTAAGTGTGATCCCAAGGGAAGATTCTTAGCTCAAAGCCTTGTTAGCATACACCAGGACAGACATTGTATGCGTATTTCCATGATTAACATGAAGTCATCAATACTTGGAATGATCAAATTTGGCTAATGACAGCAAGAGGTGACGAGCCAGAGACAGATAAATGCTGCTGGGATGTGGGAAGGCGAGGGGAGGTGGGGGCGGTGGTGGGGACTTGGTGACGGAGAGGACCGACTCTGAGAATGTGAGAAAGAGAGATCAACAATGCCATAAATAACCTTGGGAGAAGTCACCTATCCTCCTGCAGGCGACAGCTCGTCAGGGAAATGAATGGGTTGTCACTGCCGTCTTTGTGCCCATGGCTGAGGGCACTGAAGCTGGCACCGCCGCCGCACTTGCACACAAATGGGAAAAAAAGAAAGGTTTTCCTTCCTTTTTTTAATGTCTTTGCAACAACCCTCCCTCCCTGCCACCACCGCTGCAACTAACACACGAGGACACACAGGTTCACAAACACTCTTCGAAAGCACGCATCCACTTAAGCAAAAACAACACGGTGGAGTGAGGAGGTGTGCATGGGAATTCATGAACACACACACACACACACACACACACACACACACACACTCTACAAACCTCTCATCCACCGCTCACACACCTTTCAATCTCTCCGTCCGTCGCTTAGTCTTTCCATCTCTGCATTTTGGTCTCTCTCTGGACTCCAGGTGTTGCTTGGATTTCAAACCTTTGGTGTTTGATCCTCGTTTTTGACACGATATTTACCCACAGTTCAATAGGCTCGACTGACAACAGCCAAGTGTCTGTTTGTTGCGACTCTTTGTGCAGATCGAGCTGTGCGGATGGAACAGATCAACAGCTCTGAGCTATATGCACGTCGTTTATCACATTACAAACGCCTTCATTACTCAACAGCTATTTTACCAGAAGAAATTAATTTAGAAATATTGTGGAATTAGTGCAGATGCTCTCATGAATTGGTTGTTTAGCTGGTAGGTCTACATAATATGAAGGGTGTCATTTCTGCTTATGATAGATGGGGGGCTTTTACAACTTTTACAGTTTCAGTTTTATTCTTTCACTAAAGTTTCACTCTCTTACTGTCCATCTGCCAACATATTCAGATTGGAGAAGCGCTGACTTGATTACATTCTTCATGCGGTCATGTAGTTTGCCTTCGCTTGTTACCACAATAAGCTTTGGAAGCAGCAGCATGTCTTTTGTGGGTCATTTTGCCCCCCCCCCGAGCCTCTTTCCTTCTGTAAAACACAAGCTCACGGGTTGTCGGCCAGCACATTATTTGGGCCATAAATTTATAAGATGAAAAATGCGTCTCCACTCACTCTAGATTAAAAAAAATTGGGCCAAAATATCCCAGATAAATCTGCTGCCATCTTCATTTCCAATTCATTTGGCATGTCCAATTTGCTAACATGGAGGGGTTGGGTTTATGATCTTTACTGGCGCCAGCCACTAGGGGGCAAGAGCTCTCATATCGTCCATCTTTATATACAGTCATAATTGAATTTTAATTTTAGGGGACCTCAAGTGGCTGTAGTATTTAAGACGGGAGTAGAGGAGGAAACAGGAAGTCTAGTGTCAGCATTGCTTTACCTTGATTTATCTATTATGGTTCCACAACCTTTTTTATAGGTTTATTGTTGCAACAATGGTAAATGGTCTGTATTTATATAGCACCCACTCAAAGCGCTTATCAGTACAGTTGTGCCATTCACCCATTCACACACATATACAGTGCATCTATGGGCAGCACTTTATCTGTGAGATATGGTTCTACCATCAGGGGCAATTTGGGTTCAGTATCTTGCCCAAGGACACTTTGGAATGGGGAAGAACCGTCAATCTTCTGGTTAGAGGACAACAAACTCTACCTTGAGCCATGGCCGCCCCAATGAAGGCTAAGATTCTCTAGCTGAAAGAAAATAGTTATTTTAATATAGTCCTACCTTATTATTTTACTTATTTTAAAGTATTCAAAATTACAATCTTGCGTCAGATCTAACATAGATTCTTTATGCTTAAACGTTACTATTCCAACCTTAAAGGTGCAGTGTATAAGATTTAGGTGAAAGGGATCTATTGGCAGAAACTGAATATAAAATAATCCTTGTGATGTTTTCACTAGTCTGTAATCAACTAACGTGTATGAATACTTGTTTACTTCACCCTAGAATAAGCTGTTGATATTTAAAAAATGTCATCGGGAGCGGGTCCTCTCTACTGAGGCCGCCATGTTTCTTCACATCAGCCCAGACTGGACAAACTAAACACCTTTTGAGTTTTTATGACAACTGAAGGCTACCACAGGTTCTCTTTCATGTTTGGAAGGGGAGGGTGAGGTGAGGGGGTTTTCAGCTGCAACATGCAACTTCACCACTAGATGTCACTAAATTTTACACACTGAACCTTTAACAGTGTGATTATTATTGTTACCTTGAGTTGTGACCTTTGCTGCATCTGACTCCCTCCCTTGTATCATGTCTTCCTCTAGACTACCAACTATCAAAAACAGAAAAACTAACCTCTTGCCTCATAACACATCAGAATTGTGTCAAATCTTTTTCTTTCTCCTCTTTTCAAGTCCACAAGTTAAGTTGCCGTGCCGTGTGTGTGTGTGTGTGTGTGTGTGTGTGTGTGTGTGTGTGTGTGTGTGTGTGTGTGTGTGCATGTTTCTGTGTGAAATATGAAATTGCTGCTTTGTCAGTGAACATGCTGACGTGTCAAAAATACATGACTCCAGCACTATTCCACATATTCACATCTCCAAAAGAAAAAAAAAAGTCACATGCCCCTTTAATATAGAGAATGTTTCACAATTCATTTCAATTTCCTGCAGGGCCGAGTGACTTCAGAGAGCAAGTAATCTGACGAAGAACTCCATTTAGCCTCGCACTTACATCTTAACCCCAAAACCCACCATTTCACAAATATGACACTATTGCGTGTGGCTGTCGAGCTTATTTAATTTGAGAAAGGCCTGGGTGTAACGCATCACAACCCCTCCCTCTTTTGACATCAAACCCTCGCCTTGTGGGGCACTCCACACAAGTAACATGACTACTTACATCACAAAATGGACTCTAAATGCAAACAGGCATAACCAGGGAAAGCCAAATCATACTCTTTCCCCCATCTTCATTTTTCTTTTTTTTTGCTTCATCTGGAAGAGGGTTCAGGGGTCTTTTTTCTTCAAATTTCACACTGCGTAGTATTGTGCTTGGATACAAATGAAGTGGAGAAATGAGGAGAAAGGGACGGCGTGAGTGAGAGGAGATGGAAGAAGAGAGAGAAAAATCAATAGTGAGGACATAGCTGGGGGGTTTCCATATTACATTTTGCATAGACGTCGGCTGTAATTTGCCTTTGATCTCGGTCCCAAGATGACTCACTGAAGCCATCTTCCAAAGCCAATTGGGGGGGTGGGGGGCAGAAGAGAGAGAGAGCGAGGGAGGGATGGCGGGAGTAAGTGGAGGAGGGGGGGTTGTCGACCGCAGAGCCTGTATGCCAGGCCAGGGCTTCGTCTCCCGTTCACACATTCTGCTGAGATGTCTTCTGTGTAGCAGCTGTAAGTCCAGAATGTCCAGTCTGCACAGACAGACTGATGCACTGGGCTTGGGAGACAAAGAAGGGGGTTCCCAGGCCTTCATCTGTTCACAGCTGCACACTTGCCAGTGAAAAACTCACAAAACTGCTCTACTTTCATTAAATCAACAAAAACTGTGAATATTTAGCCTGTAACAGAATTCAGAAAAGTGTAATATTGAGTCGAAAAAAAACTAAAGTGTAGCGGATAGTAGTGTTCAGTTTTCTAGTGTGCATAGGCCCCCTGAGAGTCTTTGTTCGGTAAGGATTAAATTCTTCTTCTATATCTACTAATTCCAGAAATCAATGTCTGTCTCTATGTCGAATGCATATACTGAGAACCGTTGTTATTACTTTCACGCGTCAAATTTGGTGCGATTTGGACACACAATATGTTCATTTTAATAAACTCTACAGCTGCGGTTGCTGGGACTCATCAACATAAGTGACGTTGTCAATCGCGACAACAGTGTGGTCACGGCAATGGGATTGCGTTCACAGCAATGGCAACAGCAACTGAATCTCCAGTTTGGGGTTCGACGTCTTGAGCCGAGCTTCACCGAACTTTGAATAAACAGGTGAGCAGCTCTCTGTGCAGCAGCTGTTTGAAAGCTCATCAGTGAAATAACAAATTAAAAATGCGACTGAATAACTATACCTTTTTTAACTATAGCTGTCAAATGAACAAGGTGGACAAAAAAAAAGAACATGCTTGAGTATACCAGTATGTCCCTACAGGTTACTTCCATTACTGGTGACCACAGTAACCAAATGGGACAAATTGAGTGCGGTGTGTATTTAGCCTCACATGGTGAACTGTACTGCCATAGGCTATTAAAAATCACTCTGGGCGTTGGAATGGTATGAAATAATGAATGAAGACGTAAAAGTAATTAATAGATAGAGCCGTCTCCGAGAAAAAAGAGAGGAGGATTCGTTCTCTCTTCTCCACACAATGCTATTGTTCCCTACGACATTCACTAGTCACTGTGTTATTAATGATCCCACCTCCCTGAACATACATTTCATTTTTTTCTCAATTGGCTTGGTCTCTGTCCCCGGAAACTTTTTCTAAGCTTTTTCGCCCCCTCTATTTTGCAAATGTGAAGTTGTGCATGTCTTGTGTCACTGGACTGGGAGGAAGAAGCAGTTATTTGTATTTGTTTCACACACCAACGCAGAGAAAAAACGTCTGTTTGCCGTGTAGCTTGGATTTTTGGCAAGTTTGTGAAGTGTGTGTGTCTTGTGAAATATTCCAATAACAGCAGGAGTAAAGGATTTCAATCTAACTAATCACCTGTGGGAGATTTTGGAACGATGTGTCAGACAGAGCTCTCTCCGCCACCATCATCAATTAAGGGAATATCTTTTGGAAGAATAATGTTCATCCCTCCAGTAGATTTCCAGAGTCAATGCCAAGGTGAACTGAAGCAGTTTTAATCACTTATGGAGGCCCATCACCTCAGTAAGACACTTTACATATATATATGTTGCAAATCATATACATTATATGTAAATGTACTTGTTAGCATATGTGTATATATTAAAGGTAAACCCTAAAAAAGTCTATATATAACATCTTTTTTAACACATGCAAGCCTTTACAGTAACAAGTAGGACAGTTCTCCTTGACGCTTGAATGAAACATACTACACATGAATAACTCTAAATAAAGTGTCAGTCGACACACTGCTGTGTCTTGAGAATTCTAAATAAAAGCTAGGAAAGTTTCAAAGTCAAACTGGCACCTCCCAATGCACCAGTTTCCACCTATGTTGCATTTCTGTCATAATTTGGCCCCCACTGTCAAGCACACTGGATGATGTTTTTGTTCTCAAGCTTGCAGCCAGTTTCTTGGTGCGGGTAGCAGAATTTGATATTATTTGAGGCTTATTCCTAATCGCCCAGACGGTAAATATTGCACACTTCTTCTGCGGTGGCCTAATGGGCATGTAACTTTATAGGCAAACATGTGAAGTGGTATTCCTGCAGTGACTGGGAGCTCAGAAAGGGTGCCAGGCACTCCCTGAAGATGAAAGACTTGTCAGATGGCACCGTCTAGCTCCGTACAGACACTTATGAGAAGCAGGCCTTCAGGAGAGGCTAAGTGTCCAATCTCCTGTGACTAAGAACAGTAATAGAGCACAATTGTGGGTAAATGGAGGACTTTTTTAAAACCAGAGGGCCAATCTCCCTGTGTTGTGGCGTTATCCCCTGTTGAAACATACACCTTTACCATTCCTCACAAGGAGCGCGCTGTGGATTATTTCCATTATCACACTTCATAAATCCCCCCTGGTCACATGATTGATGATTTTCCACTGCACACTTAGTGTGGTGGATCTTTTCAAGAAATCTGCTTTCTTTTTCTGAAGTTTCAACTCTTAAGTGATATTTCTCGGCAAGTCCATGTGGCTGTCTGTGCCCATGTGGGCTAAATTAGCATGCAGCCTAATAATCTACCCTCTCGTCTCTCTTGGCCCAGTCCGCAATCCCTAATGATGAAATGAATTACATCGTCTATTGTCAGAGTGCTTTAATCATAGTAGCTTCTGCTAAAATGACAGAGCACTGTTCTGGGCCCCGGACAAAAGAAGACATATCTAAGGTACAATGGACCTCGGATCTCTCTCAGTGAATTACATTAATTCCAAATAACGTCACGTTAAGCTGTCTGTCCAATAAAGGTAGTGAAAGAGGTTAGACTTTAGAGGTTTGACTGGAATGGCACTTGCACCTTCATCATTGCTCCTAATGAGACTGTACAATACTGATAGATTCTCAGTGACGTGCAAAAGGTTTTTTTTCTTCTCACCAGGGAATGGGTTCATTATATCCGCCTGTCTTTTTTCAGCTTTGATTATTATATCAATTCTGCTAATGTATATCTATTTGCAGATTATATGACAATTAAATCTAATTGTAGTCAAAAGTATCTGGGGCTTCATTTCATGGTTTTGGTAGCTTCACTGACTTTACAGCTAAATTTTGTTTCCAGGTGTTGAGGAATACACACATACATGCAACCTTATGTGGTTGCAGAGGGCATTGCATGGAATTGGAAAAATGTCCTCAAGTGAAGTCAGCATCAGTTGGGGCTGGACACTATCATGAAATTGAAAATCTTGGGCATGAAGTTTGAAAGAAATGAACTTAGCAACCGACCCCTCATCTCCGCTTGTGGCTGGAAGGTAGATGCTACATTTAGTCAACACTAGCATAATGCACCAAATTCTCTGATTGAACTTGCATAGTGGTTGTGACTAGGAAAACAAATGCATGAAATAAATAAACTTTTCAATCTTGAATCTTGAAAAGATGGTATCTCTGGATTGATTTGTATCCTCTTTTGTACTTAAACTGTCCATGTTACAGAAGTGCATTGCTAAATTGGTGGTGTGTTCTTTTTAGACAATGTTACATCATTGTGTTGTAAGACGATTTTGATTCAAATGGTTGACCACTGAATGGGTGTTTGTCTCTGTACATCATCCCTGCAACAGGCTGGCGATTTGTCCATGAACCCCGCCTCTTACCCAATGTCATCTGGGATTGGCAACAACCCCCTCGAAACCTACAAAGGATAAGTGATATTGCTAATGGATGGATGGATGGAAAAGTTTTTCCAAAACAAAGTCATTAAAACAATGGATGGTTGTAAATTGATTATTCAAGTTTTTTAGAGCGTCACAAAGTCTATCAGTCTTACTAGTAGATACAAGTTCATACCTTTCACATATACAGAGAGCCAGCTGGACAGTCAGTGAGACACAAAAAGTGAAGGTCTGGTATTAGTAGCACATCCAGAATCGATAATGTTCATATATTCACATAATTTTGGTCATATTGTAATTTTTCCAATTTTAAATGAAAAAAACGTGTGTTAAATTATATAAACACCAACTACATTTAATCCTGATGCAGTACCACTGAACACAAGCGAGAGTGCAGGCAGGCTGCAGCTACGGCTGTGGGAGAACTGTGGGGGAAACGATTGGCCGAGCCCTTAATTCAATAATTTCTTCTGGGTACTAGCCCACCCCTGTCGCTGTTCATTGATGAAGGCGCTTTAAGCAGAGCAATATTTAGCATATCTGGCTAAATGGTCTTAACAAGCCCCAGCTTGCACCGTGTTAAAAAATTTATAAATAATAAAAGAAGGAGAAAGTGTGATGTTGCCAGGGAAATAATTTGCCTCTCTTGAACTGATGATGGCATCCACTTTATGCAAATTGGTGTCTGGGGACAACAAAATCCCTCTTAATGCATATGCAGACTTCATAAAAGAGAGCTAGAGAGAGAGAGAGAGAGAGAGAGAGAGAGAGAGAGAGAGAGAGAGAGAGAGAGAGAGATGGGGGAAGTCAGATGAGATGAGGAAAGAGAGAAATGAAAGGTAGTAGGAAAAGAGGTAGGTGAGAGTGATGAATGAGAAGTCATCACAAAACTTGACAAATGTGAATTCTATGTCCATAAAATCAATGGAATGGTCCAGTTCTTCGGATAGTAGGAGTTCTGGTTGTGTGTGTGTGTGTGTGTGTGTGTGTGTGTGTGTGTGTGTGTGTGTGTGTGTGTGCGTGCGTGCGTGGCGTGTGTGTGTGTGTGTGTGTGTGCAGACTGTGTAATAAAATACTAATAACTGAATAAATTCAGAAAGGAAAAATACATTTATTTCTTATGAGGCTTCTTTTAAACATAGTACATATTCAATAATTTAAATGATTAATATTCAAATAGGCTACATAATATAATAAATAATAATATTAAACTATCACATAATTTACAGTTTCAAGTAGGTTACTTTTTCTATTAACTTTATGAGTATATGTCGTAAATTTCCCAGTTTGACGAGCCACAAATACTGTATGATGATATTGAAGTGGTTATGACCTCATTTAATACAGAGTGAGCTCGATTCAGACAAAACATGTTTACTTACAATTCACCAAAACCACAGTCTGTCACTTGGTGTGACTGATGGTGTGACTTTGGCCCTGTCCCAGTTTCTCTGCCTCGGCCCTGCCCCTAGATATGAAGTGCCCTTCGCTGGGAGGGTCCCCTCCAAACGGAGCCACAAGGGGAGAGGGCTAGTAAATCTTCCCCTAGGAATTGGGACACCACGCTTCCTCGCTACGTCCTCAGCAGCCAACATTTTTACAGGGACAAACAACATTAACTAACGTTTTTATATTAACAACTGTTATCAACCAACATTATAATAGTGACACATCTAACTACAGGACAGACGGGACAGATTGACCTATTGATCAGTAAACAGTCAGTCAGCACGTTAACATTGATTATTTCAATGTAACATTAGTCCTGTCCATAGAAACTTCTGCCCCGCACTGAAAAACATTATAACATGAGTGGGGAAGTTTGCTAAATGTGCGGCTTGACAATTTTTCCAACTTCATATACTGGACCCAGGTGTAATGAACATTACTCGATACTCTCACTCAGGCTGTTTACGTGTTTGTTTTGACGGGACAACACTACCTCTTTAGGGCCACACGCAAAGTGAAGGTGTAGGGCCAAGTGGTGAATTGGGACAGGCCCTTTGTTAGACTCCTGTTTATGAATGCAGCACCTTTTTCACAGTTCTGAAGATGGTCCATCGAGCAAATATGTTGTCACCATTTTGTATTTGATGAAGAAGCTTAATTATGTATAAATGGAATTTTTACAATACATGGTTGTGATATATGATACTGTATATACAGCACATTTTTAGACCTTTTAATTCACACACACATTAGAAAATGTTATAAAGTTTAATATAAAAGCATCTAGTTCCTTTCAGTGTTTACTGTTGATGTTCTCTAACCAAAAACACTGTGAACATTATGCAAATTAAATCATATTGACAGATAATGACTACTAAGTTTATAAAGCCTCCCTGTTTTCTCTCATTTTCATTTATTGATGCTGTTTGCAATGAAAACTCAACACTCCCCACATGTTATCTATTATTTTGATTAATTGGTATGAATTATACAAAGTATATATAAAGTATGACGTGCACTCTACTGCATGAACTCCATCAGTGAAGACAAAGTGAGTGATTATGACATGTCTGCTGTTTTTAATTATTTATTGATTACTTCTACATGGTAGTCTCACACTACTGGGTATGAGACAATGTCGTGATATGAATACTTATTTCTTTATTAGAGAATTTACAGTATGCTGCTCCTGTCATTGGAGAACATCAGTCAAACTTTGGTGCAGTCACTCCCAATTAATACTGTTTGATAAGGTGTTTGACTGCACCTTTGCCCTCGTCTGAACAGATGAGTGACACAAGTAAGAATCAATTCACGCTAAAAACCTGATTCCTGGTAACCCATGACATCGAACTCACACTGTGTTGGATCAGTTGCAGTCAAGTTTAATTACCAAAATTCCAGATAAGTGCAGGTGACGAGAGCTGCTGCTCAACACGCCAAATGCCACTAATCAGTAATAAATATTCGTAAGTTGAGATTCCAATGGAAGGGCAGTGTATATTGCTCTAACAGTAGATTAGCACACTGCATGTATGGACAGTGTTCACACACATGGTAACTCTACATGCATTCACCCACAAGTCCCCTGACCTGGACAACTCGTATAGGTTAAGGTTGTGTGTGTGTGTGTGTGTGTGTATATATGTATATATATGTTCGGGATTTTGTGCCCAGTTCAGAAATAGCTCTTAAAATAACTTATAAGTCACACTTATTCCCCCCTCATGGGTGGCATACCCCAAGGATGGATTCTTGGTCCAGTGCTATTTGTACTACTTTCTGTACTACCTCTGGTTGAGATAATCTGTAGAAATAATGTTAATATACATCAACTCAGTTATCTATGTGTAACAGTCATAGATCAAACAAAACATCTGTTTGTTTCAAATGAGACACACATAGTTCTCCCTGTGTCAAAGTCTTGTGTCTTGTCCATCCACTCTAACTTCCTCCTATGTCATAATTACCATAGCCACTGGAGGTTGTCTAACAATAACATATAACTGCTGGTCTTATTAAGCAGCATGCACAGACGGACTATGGGTTTGTTTTGTTGAGGAGGACGGTCTCACATAAACACATTCACATACGCTGACTCCATTTCGTTGTCTCCACCACCCCCCTACCCCCCTTAGCTCCCCACCACATCCCGCTAGCTCCCTCTGAGGAAGTTTTGAATCCTGTCATTCCGACTCAGAGTTCAGCACTTCTTTCATGTGCCTCGACAGCGGGCCTCTCCTCCTTTTGTATTGTTTTATTATTTATGCGTGGGAGGGCTTGGCGGTTGTTGGGTGGGGTGGGAAAGGGGTGTGGGTGTGGGGGGCAGAGCATCTTAAGCATAAGCAGCAGCAGCATTAGGACAGATGGGGAGGGGGACTAATTCATATTCTGTTTCAGCAACATCTTAGCGAGCCGAAGAGTTCAAACATTTTCCAAGCAAATGCAGAGAAGGAGGGGGAAATGAAAGGGAAAGACAAGAAGAGAGGGACGACAAGACACTAGGGGTAGGTGCGTATGTGTGTTAGTGTGTGTGTGTCTGAGGAAAGAGTGTGATTTTCCATGCAGTTGTCCATATGCCGGAGTGTGCGCGTGTGTGTATAGAATATACAGTAAGTGTTAGTATTCCAGAACAGATGGAGATAAGAAGTGTGTGAGGGAGCGGGTGCGAGAGAGCAAAGGATGAAAAAAGGAAGAAAAAAGGGGGAAACAATACACAGAAGACAGGATATAGAGTTAATAAGAAAAGAAAAAAACAGTGGAAAGTGATTAAAAATAGATTTTACTTTTAGTGTGAAAGAGACATTGGGGCTATGAAGAGAGTGATGGGCCGCTCTTACTGCCACTACCCCCCGTGTGTGAATGTGCATATGTCAACGGCTGTTTGAGCGCGCACACACACACACACACACACACACACACGCGGTTACATTGTCTCCCACTTTCAGACAACATGAAAACACAGTTCTCTTTGTGAAAAGTTCCAATCGGCCAAAGACGGAAGACATCAGTCCCAGCAGAGTTTCGTGAAATTGGGACAGGATCTGTAACAGAGATATAAATAAATAAAACAAAAAAAGGAGTTCAGTCTGTTTTCAGTATTTATGGCCAGTTCTGCCTTGCAACAAGGTTTGCGCTTACCCACAAGGCCGATGGAAACCTCTAGCCTGAGGTTTATCTATCTTTTACAATCACATTCACAGGCAGATCAATATATTTTACATGTAAGTATAGTCTACATGTATGGCCATCAGAATGTGTTCTGGACTTACAGCATAACATTTTCCATAAAATGCAAGACCAGCTTGCAGAATATAATGTATTTCAAATGAATGCCCGCTGCATGCCCTAAAATTCACTTGAAATATTCATTGTGAAATATATTTTTAAAAGCCTTTTTTGAGTTTAAAGTGCAAATAAATGGAACTCATACGTGAAAAGCTGCAGTTTGATCACTGCACTGTATAATGAACAGATAATGGACCTGGGCTCCGCATGGCTCTTACAGTTATTAACTTGTTTCAAATATCTTAAAATAAACAAAGCACACTGACTGTGAAGAACCGCGTCACACCTCATGCGTTCGCCGCACTCCGGCCAGTTCAGGCTGTGCTTAACCGGAGCTGAAGCCTGCTATGGCCCCAGGGTGCTCCTGTCTGTGCCAGCCATATCAGTAGTCACCACAGCTGGCCTCGGCTCTGACACTGTGCTGGAGACTATTGCACTACCGCCTTAACACCCAAACCATCTAGGCCAATCACAATCAGTGGATGTATGTCGGAGCATGTGTGTGTGAGGTGGTGTGTTTGTGTGTGTTTCCGCACTTTTCCTCCGCATCTCCAGTACATGCCCTTGAGCATGTGCAAAATGGCTCAGTATCAAAGAGTGATGATTGAACTGAAAACATACTCACATACTTTGAGGAAAAAAAGGCCTCAGTGTGTGTTTAAGTGAGTGAACGTGCACATTTGTGTGCGTGTCTTTTAGAACGCCAGATATGGGTGTTTCATGGACCAACTCTCTCTCTCTCTCTCTCTCTCTCTCTCTCTCTCTCTCTCTCTCTCTGTGTGTGTGTGTGTGTGTGTGTGTGTGTGTGCGCGTATGTGTGTATCTTTTAGAAAGCCAGATATGTGTGTTTCATGGACCGACTCCTCTGTCTCTTTCTCTCTGTGTGTGTGTGTGTGTGTGTGTGTGTGTGTGTGTGTGTGTGTGTGACAGTTCACTGTAAAAACAAAGAGAGGCAGAGAGGCGAGGAGACATTTGCTAAAATGTATTGAATTTCAATAAAACCTGCAGTGTGGAGAATTAGGCTTGGGCGATTTTTCAATCTCTCATTGCTCTGTCTTGAATTAGTCGTGGTACACTCCATTTTCACCATGCCCAGCTAATCAGATCTCCTCCCGTCCCCTGGGCCTTCTCTCATTTGGTATGTCCCATGAGTCGTGTGCCAATCAAATTGCTCATCAATGTCTGCCTCTTTTTTCTCTTTGCTTGGTCTCTCGCTCCATTCCTCCTTTGAAACCATTTCTTTAAACTGTGCCATGAAAAAAAGGAAAGTTACTGAAGCTGTGGACCGTCATTATGTTGAATTCATGTGAGGGTGAAAACCAGCTGAAGCCAATGATGAAGATCATTTTAGTTTAGTTTCAGTCGCATGGTCTTAGATACTTATATGAAATTATTTAAAACCCATCTGCCTGAACTTGAAAATGTGGCTTGTCAAGGTGCTATTACTGTAAACCAGTCATCTGCTTTGCTTGCACCTTAATGCCAATGAATGTTTTGGTTATTTTAATTTATTTGAAATAGGAATTCAAAAATACTGATGGTAGCAAAAGAAGCAGCAAAGGAGACAATCAGTGAGAAAATTGGCTCTTTCTGTTAACTATTCTCAATGTCTGTGGTCAGGTTGGATTGTCAGCGCGGTTAGACAAAGCAATTTACAGCAGGGTTAGTGTCAGTGTACGAATGGCACTAAAACAAAATTATAATGTCGTCATATTATAGTTATCAATCATACAGCAAAAAAAAAAATACAATTCCTCATGGCTTTGCATCCTGCAAACAGTTGTCTGTCTTTCTGTTGTTGTTTTTGTTTGTTTTGGATTTAACGACAAGAGACAATACCACCTTTGTCCACAGAGGCGCCAAAATCAACGAAAATGAAAAGTTCCTTGTAGGGGCGTTGAGGATCTAAATTCTTAGAATAGTAGCTGCACATTTCTGCCTCCTCTATTGGCCTGTTTGAGCAGTGACTTTGACATTAACACCATCATGTGAGCGTACTGCACTTGTGGGAACTTACTGTTGGGCAACCCCCTTCCGCCGCCCACCCTTCCCGCTCCAGGTTGGCTGAGATATAGGCTCTACTTCTATTGCTGCAATATATTTGTTTGTGTCTGTTCTGTCTACGAAGGTAGGCGTTTGGCACCTTGTCTTAGACTTTCATAAATTAGGTGTCATTCAACATGATTCGGTTTCATTTATCTTCTGCTCAGAGAAATGCCATTCCACCACAATACCAGGCTAAAGGTCGGCACAAGAACTGCAGCCGTGTGCCTTTAGGTATGTTCCCCACTTGATAGAACTGTATTAAAAGCTCTTAAACCTTACAGACCCCCCACCCACTACTCATTACAAAGACTGTTCAAATCCACAGGATGATTCCAAAGTTAAAAAAAAAAAAAAAATGTTAAAGTAGAGTAGCATCGCAGCTCTCCTGGTTTGTTGTAGTGTTTTGTATGGTATAGGAGATTTTTTAAGTGGGAGGGGCCAAAATGTTGTAGGGGAGGCTCAGGGAATGGAAGTAATAAACAATACATGAGTTATTATTCAAAGATCTGTTAGACTATTTAAATGTGGGGGATTTGGTTAAATATAGAGTTCAGTATTGAGAGTGAAACTAGGTAAAGTAAACCAGGGTGGGTGAGGGGGGGGGGCCTTCATCCAAACGTAATCTGAGGGGAGGCCCACAGTCTGAGAACACCCCTGGAATCGGTTGTTCTGTGCTGATCTGTTGCCAAACAAAAGACTGAATGAGCCGCGCTGCACGTCCAGCTTGGACTAAACTACTGAAGTTGAAATTCAGCGAATGTGTGTCATCGCCATGAGTTACTGTCGGTGCTCCTCCAGTGTGTTCACCCCGACTACACCTGACGACTTTCATGTTGTCATGATGTTGGGCTGACATCATGTTATATGGTGCTGTCAAGACTGTGATTTAAAAGGTTGTGCGGGCCCCACAGTGTGCTGTCCTGCTGATATATTTAGCCATAAAGCTTGTGCCATAATTTAGACTTGTATACGTGTGGTCTCCCGGTCAGTGTGCGTCCATTCAGAGCCCAGCACCATGACTGAAAACATTTTTATTTTATTTCATTCGTATTATTTTGTTTTTTTACATGTCTTATTGGAATAAGACGGACCGACACAATTTTCCTGAAAAGCAGAATATTTTTCAGGGCGTGTGATTAAAGTCTCACCTCTCACACTATTCCAATAGTTTCAGATTAATTTTTGGTCTCTTGTAATTCCCTGGATAATGAAAAAAAAAAGTTCTTTCTCTACAATTATACTGTTGGAGGGAACAATGTCCCATTTGAGATTTTAAGCCATTTACACAGATGATTCCAGTAATGCCATGCAAATAGAATTTAATTCAAAGTTAATTCACCCGCATTACTTTTTAATAAAGAAATGATAAATTGTAATCTCCCCTGCAATTTAATCTATTTATGCTGCTTCCGTTGCTGGAAAGTGTCCACTGCATGTCTTTCCATTAATTGGGAGTGAGACAGAGGGGGGACCAAAAGGAGAGAAGGAAAGAATAAAAGAAGTGGGAAAATAAAGGAGGTAGCAGCTAAATTTGTTATCTCTGCGCCGAACTGTGTTTGAGAAAGAAATAAAGGGTGTAATGAATTGATTTCATATTTAGTCTCAGGCGTGTTGATACGCATAGATCTCTAGTGGTCTTTCAGTGCCTGTAGCCTGCAGTATTTTCTTTCCTTTCATTAAGGTTGAGATTCTGCCCTTTGATAGTGTTATCGATTCTGCCTCCGAACACTGTGGCACCCCTGTGAAGTTGCTCTTCAGGTAGAATGAAAGAAGAAAAAAAGGAGAAGAAGAAGAAGACGATGCTATTATCTTTGGTGTTATCCTGTACTAGTGTAGCGGCAATTCACAAAACCGCTTTACTTACCAGTGAACTGTTTTCCTCGCTCTTTGTTCTTCCTCGCTTTTATTGAATTCAAGGGATAATTACAGATTCTGTGGCGGCCGCTGCAGCTCGGGCCCGCTGCAATTTCAGCGGACTGAAAATTTATCACTTAAATCATTATGATTCTGTCCCCCGCCTCTGCGTTGAATTTCTCTCCTTCGATCTGTTCCAAATGTGTGTAAAGAGGCACAGAACTTGCTGCAGCTGCAGTCCAAATTCAACCTTGCAGTTTTTTTTTTTTATTATCGTCTTAATAATGGAGAGCAAATATCAAGTGAACACTGGATCCTTCTAATCTGATACTTTGGCGACCTACATCTAATAATTCATCACCTTCACCAAATAATATCCTCTCTGTCCTCGGCCGTGGCTCCACTTTGTCTTCAGGAAGGAGCTGGTGTGGATGTTAAGTGAGAGAAGGTGGAAGGACCTTCCGGCCAAGTTAGTGGACGCCTCTCTGCCACTGATGGATCCAACGTCCAAAACAACATCAAACAGCAAAAACACAGATGTTGTCAGCTGCTGCAAACTCTGACTTTTTTTTATTCTTACCACAAACTGTGGTAAGATGTGATGGAGTATTACGATAAGATGCATTTGAACTGTAATAGTCCATGGAGAGACACTTATAAATAAATAAATATACATTGTTTATCATCGGGGACGATGAATTGTGGTTTATACTTGAGAGTTAAGCTCAGGGAAACCAAGGCCTGGATTGCCAGACACCCAATTCTATCAGATCCATACCCTCATGGGCCCTAAATGCCCCATATTCATCATCTCAGTTAGTTTATTTTAATCCTAAACTAACTTGTTTGTGACTTTTGAATATTGTGGCCTGAGGAAGTATTCCGACCTCAGTTTTTGCACCTTAACGTGTTGTAGATTTAATTTAAAGTGGATGAAATTAATTCTATATGCCCATCAACCTACACTCGTTAACCCATAATGACAAAGTAAAAACACGTTTTTTACAATTTTATTGGAGAAAAGAAACTGCGGGTGGTCCAGAAAAAAAACCTAACCGAGACCATAAAATAAGTACAAATAAGTACAAATACACATAACTCTACATATACTCGTTTGTCATTTCACTGACACACAAAACTACAGTGCTACATGTTCACTTTGTTTGTTTCTGAGTAAAAAGAGTTAAAACCCTGTTTTCATTGGACTCTGCAGTTTGAGGTGCTGTTGATTTGTATTAAATTAAACAGGACAGGTGTTTTTGTTTCTTTGTCCCTCCCAGTCAAAAGCCCCTCTGGAGAATCCACTTTAACAGCACCACTAAGCACATCCTCCACAATGAGGCTACATCTGAAACTATTTCACCACAAACAACATTAGAACCTTTGTAAAGGAGGATTCACTTCAGCCCTGTCGTGTTAGACTGACTTCGATTTAGCCAGGTGGACGTAGTGACCCTTCACTTCCACCACTTCTACATTTTCTACATGCTCATATGATCTTTTTTCTACCTGCTCTTTGTTATGAATATATATTATCCAAACACTCATTAAAATGAAATGTGTCAAGCAGTGTAGATGGGAAATGAGGAATATTCACTTTTCAAGACACACAGATTTCTTGGCGTCCTCAAACCATGTGATGAAATATCCAGCTCACTCACGCTCTGTGGATAAATTTAGAATGTACCAACTGATGAACTGTATTTCACATACATAGTAAAGTACTTTTGATAATATTCCAGACACAAATCACGACCAGCGCTGTGTCAGAATTTACAAGGTGCCATATTCTGAATACTACTAATCATTTTAATGTCAGGATTTCCTGCTAATATAAAACATGCTGCCAATGGGAAGCCCTTTTTTTTCTTTAAAACTCCAAAACTTTGCACAAAGGAATTCTGCATCAAACTAGGAAACAACTTGGTGAACTTCAGGTCCGGCCCGCGACTTGGTCACCCGACTGAAGTGGACACAGGATGAATGAAGGATCCCACGTGTGTTGTTAGAACACAGGGAAGTTTGAGACGGCTCGAGGAGCAGAAGACACACAAAGGTGTATTGTTACGTTTTGAACGGTGGCGTGTGGCAGCCGGAGTCTCCTCCTTCGTGCTCAGGCTCTTCTCTGTTTCTATCTCTCGGCAGGATTATGTGTTGAGCTGCTAATTAGCACCCAGAACCCGGCCCACATTTTAGTAGCATGAGTGGCTTAAAGGACAAAAAGGACATGTCACTAAGTTTAAGAAAGAAACATGTTTAAAGTGATACTGGTTGTGTTGATATTACAAAGCCTGTGGAAGCGTGTCAGCTGCAGAATGAGCAGGTGATCTCAACTCTGGAAAACAAATTCACAGAAATTACTAAATATCTTTTTTTTTTCTTTTTTTTTATCTCTGTCCACATGGCACTAAATGTTAAAAATAAATCACTCAATTGTAGCGGCCGTGATTCAGTGTGTCAGTGTTTCACGGAATAAAGAAAATCTCCATCCATGCTGATCACAGCAACAAAGAAAGAATTGAGACGTTTGGCTGATGTATTCACTTAAAAAAAAAGAAAGAATTACACAAGGCAACCAAACCAAGGACATAAGATCAAACGTGATAATGTAGCAAAGCTCATTTTCCTCAAAGATCCTAATTGATTGGTTGATTATGCTTTCTCTGTTCCTCCATCTCGGTGGGTCTTCTTTAATAGCTCCATAATGACGCTACTGAACTGGACGTGTACGACTCAGCCAATTAGAATAGTAATAGGCTCTAATTAACAAAAAAAAAGGATTTTCAATAAAAAAGGAGGAGATAGCGAATTTGATTACTCATATTCATTAACTTTTTTTTCTCCTTCCTCCCCGCCGCCATCCCTGGAACTTTGCTCCCTTCATTTTTTATGAATATTTTATCTGGTGTGAAACATCACAATACACGCTGTCCCTGGCAAAGGCCAGAGACATAACAGCAGAAGAGCCTTTCTTCTGCTCTCATTCAAAGAGCCTTCCTTTGTTTCTGCATAATGAACAAGTCGCTGATGGCGGCGGAATAAATTTTAATTAGACTTTTTTTGGAGGAGACTTGCAAGGATGATAGGTTGTTTTAAATCAGAACCTGACAGTGTGAAGGCTTTTCAGGAATAAACCAACCAAAGTTAAGAGCTGAAATATGTTTGCACGTGAGTGAGTGAGTGTGAGTGTGCGGTGTGTGTGTGTGTGTGTGTGTGAGACAGACAGAGGCAGAGTCGTGTTGTGCCAGCAGGTATCTGTAACAGTGCATCAATAATTTGCAGCAATTTTAACCACCTCCCTCCTCCTCTCTGCCTCTTTCTCCCCATCGTTCCCTTTCTGTCTTTCTTGCCTCGGGTCAAGTTAGCACCACTTAAGGACTACAACACTGTGCCCAATCACCATATGTTGTCTGTGTGGCTACATGTGTGTGCGTGTGTACGTGTACGATTGAGCGTGTGTGTGTGTGTGTGTGTGTGTGTGTGTGTGTGTGTGTGTGTGTGTGCGTGCGTGTGTACATACCTGCCTTGCTTGTTCCCTTACCTGATGCCTCCCGTCGCTCGCAGCCAAAGCATGTCAGCGTTTGAGAGACAAAAACAAAAACAGAAGCGAGTGGAGAGGGGACACCAGGTACACCACCATGTGCCTATGTGTGTGTGTGTGTGTGTGTGTGTGAGTGGTGTGTGTGAGTACAGGATGTGTGTGCATGTGTGCATCCTGCGGGCTGGTTTGCTATGAGACAGGGCCAGATGGTCACCCCAGGCAAAGCAGGTTGGGCCTGTTTACCTGCTTCACTCTGGGTCATGTCAGCTTCGTTTTCAGCTTAGCCGCAACACAGCTCAAGCCTCGCTGCCAAAAAACACGCCGTTTAACTCCCCATCTCTTCCTCCTCCTCCTCCTCCTCCTCCTCCTCCTCCTCCTCGTCTCGCTCCCTCCTCCTCCTCTTTTTCGTTCCCTCCTGCACTTCCTTCCTGGCTCAGTGTCTTTAAAGAGTGAACTTCGGTCTCTCTGCTCCCGTGCAAACGGGGTAGGAAATGACGCAAAATCGGGAAAAAACTTTTTCTTTTTTTTGAGAAGATTAAGGTTTTGACAATTAATATTTTCAATATTAGTTCGTCAGTTAATATATTTTTGATTAATCCATTAATGATCTAGCTAGAAAAAAAACTTAGAAAAAGGAGTGAAAAAAGTGATTGAAAATGAAAATGTTCCTGTTTCTCTGATGGCATCTTTAGATTGGTTGTTTTGACCAAGAGTCCAAAACTGCAAATTCATCCATTTACAATCATGTAAAACAGAAAAAGATGATTTTTTATTTTGATAAGGGAAATTTGTTTATTTATTTGATTAACAAAACTGTTGGTGATTCATTTACTTATGAATTAATGAATGAATAATTTCAGCTCAATTAAAAATGGTGATAAAATGTACAATGCAGGTTGTAATAATGTGTCACAATCTGTTAAAAAGTAGGTTTTGAATTAAGTGCTTAATATTGTTGAATATAAGCTTTATATTTAATGATTTTTATCATATCTAGGACAAACGAAAAGCAGGGTGGCAGGGTTTTTTAAAAATTTAGTTTAAAAGACTAATTCCATTAAGACAATACGGTACATACACACAACTCTGCTGCTCTGAGTTTTTGTCTGAAACTTCATTTTCAATCACAAAGTAATTTTACTTTTATTTCTACTTTGCCATTTTTTTATTCAGATTGAATCTACAGACACACTTAAAAGGTTTCAAAGTAAAGGTTTACCTGGATTATTAGTGCTGAGCTACTAGAAGGCTTTTAATGTGATGCTTGTATTGTTTAGTTGTATGAACAGGAGCAGAACAGTGAAAAGAAATAGGGAACTAGATGCACCTGAGATTGTTCGGTGAGTGGAAACTGTTTTTGTGGTGAGCATGGCATCTTGAAATTATTGTAGTGATAAGAGCGGATGATTTGATGCCATATGATAAATGTGACAACTGTCAGAATATTTTCTTTACACTTAAATAGGTAGGTAGCGCCCCCTGAACATTTGTGGGCGTATTAGGTCAATGTTTTTAGTGAGGCTGTCTGATGGTAAATCTGGATTTCCACTCTATCAGCATTGTTTTTGCATCAATATGTTATTTTCATACACGCCAAGCTTTTAATTTAGTTCACAGAATCAACCAGAAACAGACCAAAATAAATAATTAATCATACACAGTGACAGCATAGAGCAAATTGAAACAACGCAGATCCAAAAACATGATAAAATATACTAATGAAAACAGGGTAAATTAAGATGAAAGGTTTGATACATCTTAAATTTCAAATTAGCACCATGGGCTCACCAACTCGCTCTACTTTTAAAAATACACTTGTTACATCATATCGAGAAGCATTATTTTCCCTCTGAACATTTAGTAAACATTTGAACAATTAGTTTTTTAATGATTTATTTTATACAGTTTTACATGTTGGTTTTTTCAATACAAAGAGATTAAGGTCTATACCAGCATCAGCGCAGCAGTGTAACATGAGGCTACTTCCATCAGAGCGTGACAGCCCTGTCTCCCTGCCCCTGTTAACCCCCCGCTGTAGCAGCAGTTGCTGGCACCGTGGCTAAGCATGATGTCCGGCTGTAGCAGTAACAGGTGCCTACATGTTGCCTGCTGGCACCATGCCGCAGAGCCACAGTAGCCGCCTTGGCAGCATGTTCAGCACTCATGCCCAAGCTGGCCGTGTGTAATCCGCCTAACCTCAACCTCCAGACAGCTGCCAATCAATTTGGAGCGGCCACGCGCACCAATGGTGACGCTGCAGCGCAATAACGCTCCTGTGTGTGGAGTGGAATTACAGGATAGATGCACTTTTACAGATTCGGCTGTGTTTGCCTGCGATACAATCATTTCTCACAGACACACACATACAAACGCACACTAGTGCGTGCGCAAAAAACGCGTGCACACACCCACACTTTGGAATCTGCCTTCCCTTAAACGTCAAACTCATCAGCCACACAGACCAATCCACCGCCCCCCCCCCCTTTTTCTTCACATGCTACCACCCCTTACACCCCCAACCCTCCCACACCACTGCACCCACTGCCCTCAAGCCGACCGTCACCCTTTGCACCCAACATCTCCTGCCCCCCTCTCCTGCCTCCCACACACACACACACACACTCACGCCCTCCACCCTTTTTCCATTTCAGATGCAAAGCTGGGGCCGAGGCGAGCCGTGCATATAGTCACAGCGGCAATCTCATCTATGTCCAATCTGTCATGCCACTGCCTTTCATTATTCTCCTGCGTGGGGGGAGAGATAACGCTGAGGCATATTTTATGGACAGTAGAGAGAGAGAGAGAGAGAGAGAGAGAGAGCAAGAGAGAGAGAGAGAGAGAATAAAAATATAGGGAGAGAGAGAGATGCCAATATGGTGGGGTAATGGTTGCGAGATATGAGGGGGTCCCGCTCTGGCCAGTGGAGAAGTGTCACTCTACTTCATTGGTATCTAGGTCAAGGCAACAGAGAGGAAAAAAGAAAGGAAAAAATAAAAAGGCAAATGAAGTGATGAAATTCTTGAAATTGAGGTTGGGGGGCTGCGGAAGGAGAAGGATGGAGGGGTAGTGCTGGTCAGTGCCATATCGTCTGCATTAAAAATGGACAGCCTGAGGGCCTGGAGGAGGGGAGGGTGGGGGGCTGTAAATAGGCGGCAGCCATCCTTCACGGCCACTCGATGGCTCCATAAAATTGGAGCTTGTATGCATGCATGCATGCGGCTGTTGTTGAATATGGAGGAGTGAGGGAATGCGAGGGGGCCGGCAGATGAAGGAGGGGAGAGATGGATGGAGGGACGGGTGAATGCACCGGGGTCAGGTATTCTCTTCTGTCACCTCTGTTGCTGGGCTGAGTGGCTGACTGGTTGTGTCTCTGCTCAGCGTGCTGAAATGATTGGGTCCTGGCCTGCAGGGAATGGGCTGGCCAGTTTTACATATATACGTATATCATAGCCATTGTCATGCTGTGTCGCATGTGCATTTGTGTGTGTTTGAATATGCAAATGAGATTCGGCAATGCCTTTGATTTTGTGCATGCATCGGGGTGTCCGTGTGTGCGCGCGCGTGTGTGTGTGTGTGTGTGTCTGTGTGTGTTGCTGCAGTTGTGCAACATCCAGATGTCAGCCCAGCGTTACTCGATGTCTGTCATTGAGACAGTGGGGGTGGGGTTAAGGTGACCTGTTTTAAATATAGACAGTGTCACGACAACATGCCCGACTCGGCTTATAAAAGCCATTTGCATAACGTTTCTCCCTTATCCCCCTGCTTTCTCTCTCATTTTTTCTCCTTCCCCCTTCTTCCTCCTGGGAGACAGGCAGAGCAGGCACGTCATGTTTTGCCTTTGTCTCCGCCGTTCAAATGCAAAAAGATGTCATGTCAAGGCTTTCTTCGACACAGAAAGACACAACTGTATACCTGCGTCGCACAATAGAGAACGGGACAAAATACAAACACAGTGCATGAAGGTGATGAAGTGTGGCGTGTAAAGGAAAAAAAATGGGCTACCTGTGACATCACGTCAAATGATAAAGACGCACTAAAGCAGCTTGTCAGTACAGTATGTCCCCGCTAAATAACACCAATACACAACTCTAAAATAACTGACAAGACTGTAACTCAAATGACACTTAGATTCGCACATCTTTACACCTCGCTCTGCATATTTTACTCCTCTTTCCCAGCCCCCGGAGGTGTTATTGCTCTGCTGCTAAACAAGCCCAGATCTCTGCAAAAGTATCCGGAGAGAGGTGGTTAGAGATGACACTGGGGGCATTTTTAAACAGACCTCATAAATCTTGGACTTTGATTTCTGCTTAACTTTTGGTGCATACCTTGTCCTTCTCGAGTATTTGTGTGCACAAGCCTTGTCAGCGTGCCCTTCAGTTTGAATGCACACTTCACTCCGGCAAACTAATTAATTATTCCCCTCTTCACCCTCCTTTATTCATCCATTTGTTTTTTTTTACCTCTGTGAAGAACACACGCCACATTCCTTCAATACCTTACCTTCTCTCAGACTCGGTGCCTATTCATTAGGAATTCAAATTAATCAGTATTTACTGTAGCGCTCGCCAGCTCTGCTCTCAAGTGCAATTTCTATCAACAAGGTTGAGTGGGCTTTTGTTTCTCATAGCCAATTGGAATAAAGCTCGCTCTCCCTCTCTTTGTCCCTCTCCCATTTTTTTTTCTTCTTTTAGATGTTCAATTGAACGCATCAACTAGTTTGGCACATAAGACGGAATTGACATTCTCCCACAATGCAATGCTACAAGGACTTTTCATTTGACATTCGATGAACTCTGAAATTAAGGCACCTCAACAGTTGGAAAATGAATCTAAGCTAATTGTGGATTTTTTTTTGATCTATCTGTAGTGCTTGATCACAACAAACAGAGAGGCTTTAAGATCTTTCTTCATGGATGCTTCTCTCTACTACAACTTTGGTCCTATTTAGTTTAAGTTTTTTTGTTGTTTGCAACAATATTACAATAATACCATGAAATTTCAACCCGTCTTCATCAGATAACTAATAAAAACCACACATCATCAGATCTTGATCAGAACTCCCTAAAATGACAGAAACCATCTTTGACAAAAAAATTGGAGGCGGGTTGAGGACGCTTGAGGAAGCAGGGTTAAGGACCTATACAGCATCCAGCCACCAGGTGGCGACCAAGATGCTTTGGCTTCACTTTTGGGGTTTTTTGATTTTAGAATTGTATTGTAGATGACTTCTGAATCATGAAGGCCGCCTAATTTTGAGTAAGTGACGGTTAAAGAAATCGTACAACATGTCCTGCTTCACAGAGAATGTTCACAAAGTAATGAGTCAATCAACTGTTTAGCCAAATGAAACCACTTGATTTGGAGTATTGAAGCTGAAGGCACTACTTAGAACGCATCAGATGTCTATAATGGGTAGTTCATTCAAGTGATGATTGTACATTTCATCTTTGGGTTTTCATCTGTCTGTCTTTGTGTATCTAATGTTTGGGTTTTTATAAACATACAGCGTTGTCCAAAAGGGGTTTCATACCTTTGCCTGCTAGTTTCTTCTTTCCCCACGTGACTTATTTAAACGTGTTCCTAGGACAAAGCAAGTAACTTAAACGATTTGCCAATTCCTAGAAACATCCTTTACACTTGGAATATACACAGTGAGGAACTTTTTAAAATGTTGAACCTCATTTGAAAGTTAACCAGTGAGGAAAGCTCAAGGTGTCTTTGAGTGCGTGTTCATGTTCATGCATCCCTTTGTATCCGATCTCAGCTTCTACCTCGATATAAAGTATGTCTTTCTTGTGTGTGTGTGTGTGTGTGTGTTGTGGGGGAAACCTCCTCCAGTTTGTAATGACTAGTGTAAAATGCAGCTACTGACTGAGCAGAAGTGAAGCCAGTGTCTTCTGCTTTAACTGTAATGGTCTTTGTATTAAATTATGGATTGTTACTTTTTTCCAAACACCGCCTTTTATCGGAGCCAAGGTTGTGATGACAGAGAAAGTTATGCGCTTTAATTTAAGTAATCGACTCCTGGTTGGAAGTTGCCTTTTGGCTTTTGCATGCTTTCCCTTTACACAACTTCTTACTTAACAAGGCCAGGCAGAAAAACCCACAGATCTAATTGAATATTGATATGTGTGTGTATAGAGGGCCAGAGTGAGGCTCACCCATGTTAAGCCATTTAGCGCATCATCTTGATTGAAATTCCATTAGCTTGTTAGTGGAGGATAGTGGATAGTCGGTGAATACTTAGCCTTGTTAGCCGAGGCACAGGCTAAATGAGTGTGCACAGGGTCATTGTCCACTTAAAACTCTCTCTGCAAACTGGCGGCCAGCGTGAATAATTCATGGACCATGACCTGCGCTGACTGGGCTTTAAACGAGTGTAGCTTCTCTTTCTGTCTGTTTGGATAATATCTCCACTCTGGAGTTAATTAGGTTTTCACATTTTTTATTTCAGCCAGCTGTGTGTACAGCGGTCAGGGACTTGTCCCAGTGGACACACTGAGAGCCAAATGAAGAGACAATGTGGCAAAGATGATTGCTAAAGTTATAAACTGATATTTTCCCCCTCCATATCTAGAACATTATCACGGGGAGCATACTGATCCAAAATGCTAACTGACTGTGCTGACTGTCCAGTCTATAGGCAGAGTAAATGTTACAACCTTATATAGAGGAGAGTCATTTACGTTTTAAAACCTAAGGGCACATAGCCAGCTGCGTAAGCTCTTTAGTGAGAGGAGCAGCGGGTCTTTGTGAAAATTATTTAATCAAATTGGCATATTTTTAAAAGCCCACTGAGGAAAACCCATCATACCAGCAAACCCATAAAATCACCCCAACACCCCTGCAAAGCAGTTTAGGATCCCCTTTGCTGTTTATTTTGCTTTCAATACCAAAACTTTGATGATTTACTCAGCAGCAGGAAACAGGTTTCTGCTAAAAAGAGCTCTGATCAGTCTACTGCCCTGCACCAAATGGCAGTTAGCAACAGTGTGCCATTTTGCAGACAACAGCTAGCTAAACTGGCTCGTTTGCAACCAGCTATGATTATAAAAAAGCATTTTGTAGCTAAAGATCCAGATAGGGCCCACCGAAAAGATGTGTGACTACAGACAGAGACGCAACACTTTGGTCACTAGAAGCTCCAGTTTGTCCAGAATTGTCCTTTTGTTGCAAGATGAAATATGGCTGGTATCGCTGGACCAATTTACATTTGCAAAAGGATATGAAAACTCTCGGTTCATTTTCGAGGGGCTTTATCATCCAATCACAGCACTGAAAGGTACGATGTACCATATCAACAAGCACTGTACACGCAGTTGTTGTTCATTCTGCTTTTTCAGAAAATATGTTGTCCAGTTTTTTCATTCCAGCAGCCGTCTTGCAAACATACAATGCTTGGTCACTCCACCGCCAGTCGGAGTATTGACCCACCTCAAATAGGTAAATATTTGTGTTTGACCCAGCAGGTTTCAGGATGGATCTGTCTAAGCACAACACAAGCTTGCTGATTGTTCTGGTTTCTAGGCTGGATAAAATTTCAAGACAGTCAAAAAAGTGTTGATTTTGCTGCCCTGGGTCGGTTAGTCGGTTAAACCTAGTCGTAACAACACAATAATTAATTTCAACCGTTTTTTCTATAGTTGGATTTGCTTTGAACATAATCTTAAAACATCCAAGACCACTGAAGTACAATCCAACTAATCGCTCCTCTCAAAGGCTCTGTGACGAGAGTGAGAAGATAGAAGGAAGAATGCATTTAATGCAACACCTCGACAAAAACAGCAGCTCAATGCATCTCCATCCAGTCACTCCCCAGTCATGCACAAAGTTGTCGAACCTGCTATCTCTTACATGACCCAAATGTGACCTGTCCATTACCACCTTCTTTCTAAACTCTAGCTCAAGCCCTCTAGCTCTCACTGCGTCCTCCCCCTCCCCTGTCCTAGACATTTCCTCACCCCTTCCTCTTCTTCTTCCTCACCCCACCATTCTGGTAGCTGTCATCAATCTTGCTAAAATGACAGGCGACAGATGTTAGCCTTTGCAAAGATCAAATCTGCAGCTTCAGGGCGGCCCAGTCACACACACACACACACACACACACACACACACACACACACACACACACACACACACACACACACACACACACACATATGCATACACGCATATACTGTAGGTATGCACACATGCATATGCAGTCACACATACTCAAACATGCATGCATGCATCCACATATGCACGCACTCAGACACACACATGCACGTACTAGCCGTAACCACTGACAGGTCACATAGCTCACGCAGACATTCACATTTTCTCTCTCTCCTTCTGCCAATTGCTAAATCTATTCTGACACCAGAAAGACAGACTGGGATAGAGAGGAAGGACGGTCACCATGCATGCATATACAGTACAATGACACACACACACACACTTGAGTGCTATTTGTGAAATTATGAATTCATTTTTTTGTTATTTTCCTGTGGTTTGTCACTCATTGTGCCTACATTTGCTTGCCTATTTTAGGGGGTGTTGCTGCGTATGTGTGTGTGTGTGTGTGTGTGTTGTGTGTGTGTGTGTGTGTGTGTGTGTGTGTGTGTGTGTGTGTGTGTGTGTGTGTGTGTAGGTTTGCTGTGTGGATCATCTTCTGGTATTGCTGTGAGTCACCCAGGCCAGACGGAGGGGAGAGCGTTCCTTGTGGCTATGTTGAACCCAAACACACAGAAAGTTTGCAACACCTGCTGTGTGCTGCTGGCAAAGGAGGAAAAAAGAGAGGGTCAGCTTCCAAACATGTCTCACTGCATTGCTGAGCCAAAATATCCTATTCTATTCTTTCCATTTAATGTTTGGGGGAATCTTTTTTTTTTTGCTCAAACCAACAGGCAAACAAGTTGGGCTGTACTGACAATGAGACCAGGACTAGATTATTAATATATAAAAGTACCAAGAAATGATCACGTCAAACAAGTATCCATCAAACCATCAGTTTGCACTGAGACAGATAGTGGCAGTGCCTTGGTTTTTAAAAGTGTGGAGTCGCTGAGTGGCGCACCGTGTTGCCTCTGTGCACAGACTTCTTCAGGGTTCTCTTATTCCTCACAAATAATCCAAACATCTGTAGGTCACTTGAAATGGAGACCCTAATTTGGAAAAGAAAAAGAGGGCTTCATATGACAGTACCTTAAATAAAAACACAGGACATGCTACAGCTTTGTTTAAGTAAGAGTTAAAGGTCAAGTTCCAGAACAGGACTATATACAATATCCTACAGACATAACATCATAACTCAGAGAAAATTGTGTTTTTATGAACACACGGAAACCTATTTATTCCAGATGGAAAGGCAGGGGTTATTTCCCTGTCATTTAAACACAGCAAAATAATAACAGCGATGTAAACTAGTCCCAAGCAGCAGAGTTCTACATCTTCATAAGCAAGCATTACAGTGCAATCACATTAGGCTCGCATAACGCATGTGAGGATTTTTAATAACACTACTTTATTGCCAGGAACTCTGTGTGTTTGTGTTTCACAATGTGTGTCCGTACTGTGAAGGGCACACACACACACACACACACACACACACACACACACACACACACACACACACACACACACAAACACAGTACTCATATGTCCCTGCGTGAGCAAAGAGCTGCACCGCAGGAATATAACTCTGCCTGATTGTTTGGGTGTTTTTTGTGTGTTGTTTGCGTGCATATATGTGTGTAAAGAAACCTTTATCAGGTGAGGACAGAGAGAGGCAATATACTGTCATATTTATATACAATGGTGTATGAATACACACCCCCAAACACACAAGATAACTTTTTTGGGGCAAAAATTATATATGGCACGATGTACATTCACAAGCAACACATACAAATACACAGTAGGCATGCTCACAGTCAAAGACAGCCTTGACATTATATGAGACCACCCTTGAAAATAGAATGAAGCTGGTTTATTCAACCTACTGACTGATATTTATGTGTGTTACTGTCACATCGTAACTCATAGTAACTGCCAATGCGAAACTCCACCAGGTCTGTTGAAATGATGTAAATGGAGATTAGAAAAAATTAAGTTATATATAATCAAGTTCCTTTAAATTTCATATTAAATTGTTTCTGCTATTGCTTTTTCTTCATCTGTGACAGAGGTTAAATTACATCATTCGCCTGGATAATGTATTTAACAAAAAGTGTTATTCCAGTTTTATTGCAGCTAAAGCTCAGCCTGTATATACAGACATATGTAGTGTACCTTTGCATTTTTTATAATGTCATTGTTGTTCAGTCTAATTCTTGTAATCCTGATTGATTCGGTGACATGTGTATGGGGGCCCTGTGAGGTATAATAAATACTCACAACACGACCCAAACCAGTGTGTTTGCATGCTCTCCCCGTGTCTGTGTGAGTTTTCTCTGGGCGCTCCTGCTTCCTCCAACAGTCCAAAAACAGGCAGACTGGAGTTGAGGTGAATTGGAGACTCTGGAGACTGACCTGAGGTGTGAACATGACTGTGAATCACTGTTTGTCTCTGTATGGTGGCCCTATGATGCTCTGGTGACCAGGGTGGAAACCGGCCTCTCGCACAATGTCAGATGTGTTGCGGCCTAGGACTAATTCAACTTCTTTTTTCTTTTGGCCGACCCTCATACATTTAAATTTTGACTGTTGCTTATACAGAGGAAAATTATATTTGTGTTTTGAGCGACACAGTACGACATCAGTCTGCTTTACGGCAGTGTGGTAAATCAGTGTTGGCGTTGTACACTAGTTAGAGAACGGCTGCTGTGCGGAAAAGATAGCAGAAAAATAAGACGGCACCAGCGAGAATAAATTAGCCAAATAGAAAACAGAGTCTGTTTAAGGGTGAAACAGTTGGGATTGGCTCCAGCTCCCTCTGAGACATAACCAGTATTAGGCCCAACAGTCCCTTGCATTCAATCAAGCTGCACAACCTGTACATAGATATCAATCCTCCAAATGTGCCTGATTTGTTTAACCAAGATCCATGAATTATTCCCTGGGAAATTGGTGAAAAATGTCAAAAGATGTCCATGCAACGTTAAAGAAAGTGAAGAAAATGGGGGAAAAAATCCTGGATCTGCCTCTCGTCTGGATCCAATATTCAGTGGGTTCCATGCTTCTACCAAGTTTCCTGGAATCCATTGAGCAGTTTTTGCGTGATCCTGCTGACAATCAAACCAACCAATCAGCAGACAAACAAGCAGACAGGGTGAACACTTGACCTTCTTGGTGCAAATTGTAAAAAATTGTACTTTTATGACTTTCACATGAAATGAAAGATTTCCATTTGATAGTTCTTTACTATTTTCTCTGTGATATAGATTTTCTGTATTCAGTCCCACACAATGTCGTAAGTGTGTGTGTGTGTGTGTGTGTGTGTGTGTGTGTGTGTGTGTGTGTGTGTGTGTGGGGGGCTTCTACAGTATTGACCAACACCGTAGTCGCCCTTCTGAGTGACTTTAGGCCATTTTCAAGGTGAAATGAAAAGAAGGATGAGGTGAGAAAAATGATAGGGAGGGAAGTGGGAAAGGGAGATGACAGGAAATGGAGAGAAAAAGAGAGGAAGAGTGGAAGAAGAGGAGCAGGAGGAGCAAGGGAGCCCCTTCACATGGGACCAGGCTATTGATTAAATTCCGACATTGATTAAGCATCCCCTGATTCACAATGCCATGTGTTTGTGCATGAGTGTGTGTCAACTGTTCTATGTGTGTGTGTGTGTGTGTGTGTGTGTGTGCGTGCGTGCGTGCGTGCGTGCATGCGTGCGTGCAACGGGATTAAACTTAGTATAAGGAGTCTATGAAGACAACTTTCATCATTATGTCTGCTTGAATTTACATGTATATACAGTGATGTGTGCTCTCCTGAACTGTGTGTGTGTGTGTGTGTGTGTGTGTGCGTGCGTGCGTGTGCTTACTCCTAGGAGGCCTGACTTGCAATACCACTTCATTTATCCTTGTGGGATAAAAAAAAAAAGGGTCCCTCACTCCTGTTTGTGCTACCCCCCTGCACTTTCTCTCCCTGTGTCTCCTTTGTGTGCACTTTCTTTTTTATTCATCATTAATCCTGCAGTCTGAGTCTGGGATGTCACAGCCTCTCCCTCCCTCCGCTGCCCTCTCTTCACAGTTCTAGCTTTCTCTCTCTGTGTTATTGTGTGTTTGTGTGTGTGTGCGTGTGAGGGAGAGAGAGAGAGAGAGAGAGAGAGAGAGAGAGAGAGAGAGAGAGAGAGAGAGAGAGAGAGCTTGACATCCTGTGGCCCTGTCCCTACGCCTTTCAGGCCACCCCCCTCGCTCCCTCAACCTCTTCCTCTTTTTCCACCTTCTCATCCTTTCATTCCTCTCCCCCTCTCCCCTTTCTGTCCATCAGAATTCGAATGCATAAAGTGCAAGTGTTACATAATCACCGGTATCACCAAAAGTATGTTGTGGCCCCAAAACTGTAAACACAAAGCCCTGCAGATCACTCAAAAGTCAGGAAGGGGGTGGCTTAGGACACTCAGGTCTACCACTAACCAGAAGGTCGGCCGTTCGATCCCCAGTCTCTCTCATTCTGTGAGCTGAAGTGTCAATGGGCGAGATACTGAACCCCAAATTGCCCCTGACAGCTGTGCCTGCAGACTGTGGGGGATGTGTGATAGAGAAAGTGCTGCACATAAAGGCACCATATGAATGTGTGTGAATGGCAAAACTGTACAGTGGCTCCTTCTGCTGAAGGTCTGAACTGAAACCAAGGATCAGTGCATGACGCCAGCACCGCCATACACACGCGTACGTGTGTCCACAGAGGCACTGCAGTGTGACAGTGTCAACATATACTAATGCTTGGGCTGATGCCTATAACCAGGGGAGTAAAGACATGCAAACACAGGCGACTGACTCTTTTCCGATGGCAAGAGGACTTTGCCTTGTGTCTTTTTTCCCTTGATGAAGACACACACATGCCAGAAACCAATTGTATTGAAACCTCGCTATCCTACCAGTGTGGCATCTTGCAGGATACAAAGAAAAAAATCATTGCATGTTCTCGTAAAAACAATAACTTTACAAACGTTCTTGGCTATTAATGTGCCAACACCCAGCAGTTCAATGCACATCGTAACGTAACAACAGGAAAAGTGCACCGTTAGCATCAAGACTGCAAAAATAGGAGAAATTGGCGTATTCACCCAGATGTCGTGTTTCCATCACTGCCGATCGGAGCGAGACCCTGTGTCTACTGCAGAGTCATTAGAGGATCCATTCCCATTGCACGCAAAGGCCAGATGTTAGCGGGTGTCAGTGGATTTTGCCCGGTGGAGAAGGGGCTCTACAGACACAAGCAATCATTCATGCTCACATTCACACCTACCGCCAAGCAAACCCTGGCCAATCTAGAATTTGAAGAACCCTCTTGCGGTGAGGCAACAGCACAAATCTGCTCCCCACTGCTCCGCCAAAAACTGTAGGATCTCATTTATATCGTATATTTACGATATAATCAACCGAAACAGCACTAAGTGTAGAGTGAAATCTGTGGTAACATGGAGCATTTGGAGCATCTATTTTTGACTTTTTGGATGTCCCGAAATTATCACTCAGCTGATGGTTCAAGATAACAGCGTGATGGATGAAGTGTCACAAGATAACGTGACATCAAAGGAACATGTAATATGGAGCTTTCATGAAAGATTGCTATTTCTGCACATCTATACGACACTGTTCAAAAAGGTTCAAGGTTTTTCGACGAAGAACTTAACCCATAACACAGTTTTTCATACCGTGAAAGAACATTGTTGTAATTGCTTTATTGTGTGTGTGTGTGTGTTTGTATACTGTTTACTGTGGGAGTTGGACACACACACAAACACACATCTCCACGCGTACTGTATACGTACACGTCTTTCTCTCTGCTCTCCTCTTCTAATTGGTCTTGAATGTTGACCCTCATAAACAAAAGGTAGTTCAGGGGCAAATGAACAAAAGCATGTCTTGTCATTTATTATTGCTCCTTCATTCTTTTTCTTATATTTCCACATGGCCTGTGGTCGGTCAAAGGGGAGCGGGAGACAGCCCTCTCCCTCTCTTTCTTTCTTTCTCTCTTTCTCTCTCCCTCTCTCTATCAGATGCCTGGTGTGTTGCGTATTGATCGCAGAGGTTCAGTAGCAGAAAATAATGGGGTGGTGAAAGCTTAGCAGAGAGAGGGAGATGGAGGGAAAAGGAGAAAACGAAATCTACAAACATGTTCACACACACACACACACACACACACACACACACACACACACACACAGACAGACACACATCACTCAACGTATACAATCCTTTTCCCCTGCCTCCTCTCTGCCCTCTGCCCCCATATGAATATTGGTTCTCCCCTAACTCCTCCATGTCACCGTTATGTGTGTGTGTCCAGGCTGCCTCATTTGCATGTATATGTATGTGTGTGTGTGTGTGTGTTATCTATGAGAATAAATCCTTCCAAGCCCTGTGCGCCTCAGGGTGATGTGATGCGGCCAGTGCCCGCGCAACCATACCCTAGCTAATTTACAACCAACCTAGTGTGTCCCCCCCACTCCCACGCACACATACACACTCACCAACACACACTGACATACACACGGCTTGATGACACCATGGTGAAACATGTCGTCTAGACGACATTGAACCCTGAGTCCGCCCAGGGTAATTGTTTTATGCAAATGGAGGGAAGCTGGGGCTGACATGATTGGGCCAGACTTGGTGTTGATTGAAGTGTGTGTGTGTATGTGTGTGTGTGTGTGTATGTATGTGTGTAGGGGTCTTGTTATGGATGTGGCCATGATTGTGGTGTAATGTTGGGCCATTAGTATTATTGTTATTGTTGGAAATGTTCTATTTCACAGCTGGCCAGGGCGGGGCAATATGTATATGTAACATGCAGAAATATGGATATAAAAATGCAACACACACACACACACACACAGCGAGAGGGGGAGAAAGAGAGAGAGAGAGAGAGAGAGAGAGAGAGAGAGAGAGTCAATAAATACAAACACACATCTGTGTAATATTCAACCAGTCATTGAACTGAATCATGAATCCACCACACAGGCTGCACGTCACACTGTTAAAGATAATATGAATCACAGGAACGATGCTACTTAAATAATGTGTTGGAGTTCGGAGCATAAACACACTCACATGCATGCGCACACACACACACACACACACACACATATCCAGGGCCATGTGTTATCAGGACAGTGATCAGAAGAGAGATTGTGTGTGTGTGTGTGTGTGTTTTGGTCCAAGTCATAAATTTAATTTCATGCTGGATTTCCAGAGCTCATCTGAATTGCATGTGAGCACAGCCTGATGGGCCTCAGTCTCAGAGCGGGAGAGTTACACACTAAGAGGCAGATGCTGCCGTCCATGGCAGGCACGAGCACGCACACACACAGACATACACACACATTGCATCCCAAGGTCAGGACACTAACATGACCTCTGAGCATGATACCAGACATACACGCTTTTCTATTATAGTAATGTGAACAATTACTTTGTTGTATCAATGGCGTGCACACGTAAGCAGCAGGCATGAGTCCAAATGTCATGACCACTTTCCATGGCCTCAAATGTCAGGTAAATGTTGTCAGGTCAGGTTTAATACCTACAGTCCTTATTGTTTATGCTAATATGTTTTTTTATCTAGTGAAAACTCATCAGCCTCACAGCTAATGGAAGCTACCCTGTGCTTAAAACTGATGGTGTAACAATGTTGTTGTTAACCAAAGCAGGAGGCAACACACAATTTGTATTTCACGTGGATTTTGAATTGGCTTGTTTCTGCGGTGGGTTACAAAGGTACAACATTGAATTTTATAGACCATAATCTTTGGAGGAATACAACAGTAAATGCACAAATAACAAATGAGCTTCTACTTCCGCCAATGCCCTATCTCGCAATATTACAGAAAGTCCAAAATTATGGATCTTCTTCTTTGTCTGGATCTGGGCCAAAACCGATTAAAGTAGAGTGGTTGAAATAAGTCTACCCCGATGAAACTATATTTAAGTTTGACAGCTTTGATTTGCAACCACATCAAACTGCACACACTTAAAGATATCACTCCCGTTAAATATGTCAAGATCTGTGCATTATTCCCAGGGAAATTGGTAAAAATATCAAAAAACTACTAATATTGCAAAAGAAAGAGATACAAATAAATGACTAATTACCCCTTTGCCCAAACCCACACCAGAATTGAATGGGCTCTTTCTTGGCCATGTCCCACCAGTTTTGTGCAAATCCACTCCGTAGTTTTTGCGTAATCCTGCTGACAAACACGCAAAGTGGTGAAAACATAACCTCCCTGTTGGAAGTAATAAGTTACACAAGCAACTTAATGGTAATGCTCAGCATAACAATGTACATCACGATATTGACGCAGGGATTTTAAACTTTAGAGAATGTAGGATGATTCTAAAGGCCGAATGCTTGACAATGAAACGTTAACTCCTGTTACAGTTTATTTATTAAAAAAGGCTTTGCAGGATCATGTTGTGAAGAATGTTATTATCACAATATCCTTTCCCAGCTAATAAATTCTCTCCACGCTTTGGCGACTAAGACCACTCATGTGAGGTTAGGTTAACGTTGTGGCCGTGGTTAAAGAAACCGATGTGCAGAAGGCAAATGTCTGTCCAGCACCCTGACCTCCACACTCTCGATTTATACAGAACCTTACCTCTGGATTAGCCCTGACAGTTCCATTGAATGTAATTTACCAATGTAGAATAGCAGGATATGAATGGAGGGCAGGGGTTGGGAGGCTGTTTCACAAAAAGAACATTCTGAATAGCAAATTAATCTATCCTTCAGGTCCAACAATGAGTGCATTTCCTTTCTCATAAAACATTTGCAAGCCATTTTTAAAAATTTCAGCTCATGCATTTTTTACACCCATGTTTGCTTGCTTTCTTCTTCACTGGCTCTGTGGGCACAGTGCCACACTTCTTTGCACATTACGTCCACCAACTGTGAGAGCATGAAACCAGTCTCTTGTTGGGTGCATGTGCATCCTCACACACTGGAAACGTGTGTAGAAGAAGTGGTCAAACCCCCACATGGTGCCTTCATTGTCTTATTGTAGGATAAAAAACTATATTTTGAATAGTAAATGTGTGTGTGTGTGTGTGTGTGTGTGTGGTGTTGGTATTACTTATATTACTAAATCTCTTCACACATCACATTTTAAGGTGAAGACATATTCTAGGTTCGGAAAGAAGAACTGAGCTGGTTTCCTTTGAAAGGATATGGGAGGTGAACCATCTCTCCCTGAGTAAAAGCCCTCTCCTCCTGGTCCCAGGCGTGCTGACAGGAATCACAGCGGACAGGGACCACATCTTTCCCATATCTGGTCCACCCATCACCCTTTATTTATTAACTCATGTCTGTTTTCACAATAAAATTTGTGGTTTAAATGAGTTTTAAACTTCAACATCAAATCTAAATACTAATAAATAAAATCAGCAAATTCAAAAATTGTGTGGCCTTAGAGCAACGTTTCAACCCCTGCAGGTCTTCGTCAGGCCAAGGCACACACAGTGCTGCTGTGCATATCGAATGGGTTGTGACTTTCACTCTTTGCTGGTCAGAGAAGAAAGTAGTAAGGTTAGCTTTAGGTTTCGGGTAAAGTTAGTGTGAGGGCTACTAAGTGTTAGTTAAGGTTTAAGTTAGAGGAGGCCTCCAGGATCTTATTGTAAGTAAATGTAGTTTCCCCTGACGTCCTGGAGAAATATATGTGTGTGTGTGTGTGTGTGTGTGTGTGTGTGTGTGTGTGTGTGTGTGTGTGTGTGTGTGTGTTTGTGTGAGTGTGTGAGACTGACTACATTTGCTTCTGTAATGTCTTTACACTCTATTTACATTTAGATACATGTGCTACGTTTATATAGATGTGCTACGTCTTTATAAAATATAATAATTTGATATTTAAATTATAAGACTCATAGATGGCTGTTCTTCACAACAAATCCCTTCACTTCCAGTACCTGGTACATGTTGTACAAGTGTTTTTGAGAGTACCATTGCCCCACTGGTGTCAGTGAGCATTTTGTGCAAGTCCATTAGTAGTTCATCTGTCTGGTGTATGTGAGTAAGTGTGCTTTTGCCATAAGTGTGTTTCTTCACTGCACTACATCTCCATGCGCATGTTGATGCTGTATATAAAAGTGTCCGTACGATGCTCGCCCGTCACCACTTCTAATCAGCCCCACACCCGAAGCTGTCACAGCCATCATCCAACATCCATTTAGATAAAACACTGCCTCCATCTCCCTCCTCCCCTCCATCTCCTCTCGGTGATTTTCTCCCTCCCTCTGCCTCCTCTGTACGTCGGCCTGCCTCGCCGAGGTATGAATTGGAGCGAGGGAGCGAGCGACCCTACGCATCCATGCAGGCTGAAGTTAAAACAGAGAGGGAGAGCAAAAGAGAGAGCGAGAGAGAGAGAGAGAGAGAGAGAGAGAGAGAGAGAGAGAGAGAAGAGAGAACAGTGCAATTACCCTGTTACAAGGATTGGAGCAATTAAGGAAATGTACAGTTCAGCCAGGTTCACGGTTTCAAATGCCCGTCAGAGGCATACAGAGAGCCTCATAAAGGCCTCATGAGTCATATTTAGCTGCTCAAGGCTCTGCGCGCACGCACGGACATGCTCGCACTCTCACTCTGGCATTACAGCAATTGTTTAACCCTTCCTGCTGCACTGAGGAGACCGAGATTTTAGGCTGCAGCACTTTAATCTGTGACATCATCATTCTTACCCGTTTCACCAAATAATTGTAAAATGTTGAATATTCAAAAGGAAATCATTTTTTTGTTTTTGTTTTGTTCAACAGTTTGCTTTTCTCATTTACTTCCTCACTTTAACTGTGCAGGCACCTGCTGAGGTCGGTGGCAATTCATTCTGAACCATCTCAAGGACAAATGTAGAGTTGGTGTTCTAAAAAAGCCTTTATTTTATTAATTTAAAAACAAAAAACATTCAGAGCGCGCTGAATACACTAAGAAGCCAGAGTCCAGTGTGTGAAAGTCTACATTTTGTCTCCCAAGAACTCTCCATTCCTGCTGTCCTCCCTACAACTCCTGATGAATTCTCGTACACACTCTTTTCATAATTTCAAACTAACTTTACAAAGAAAGTTTGAAGGCGGCTGGTATCTGCTCGACTCTTGTCACTACAAAAACTCGCAGAACAAACCAGATGAAACCAAAGCCCAAGGAATCTTTTGAACGCCATTCGTTCTTTCTTTTGCTTGAGAGTACGAACATGCTTGTTGGGGGAAGTTTCTCTCAGAGCACAAGGAAAAAAGGGAGATGTTCCCTCTTTGTGGTCTTTAATTTAGGCCATTTGGACTAAACGCTTCCCCTGTTCTTCCAGTCATTGACTCAGCCGACAGCCTGAGTGTCCCACGACAGTTTGAAGGAGGTTTTCTGCAGGAGGAGAGCGCCATTGTCACGAACAAAGGCAAAATGCAGAAGGAGCACATCAATATTTTACCGCCCACTGCAACTATATACTCATCTTCTAATTGATGAATCATTAAAGTAGTCGTGAATCATTGTGACATAAACTCACACATCAAGCTTAGTTACGATCACTGTGTAAATTATACAGCAATCAGTCAGGCAGGCAGGGACGCAGGTTTAACCTGTGTCGGGCTTCTATGTGTATCGGTCAGACCACGAGAGCCACCTCACTCCTCTCGACCAGGGTTGAATATACACGTTGCTGCCAGGGACAGAAGTTAATTAAATGATAGGGATGTTTAAGTCATTTAATCGACCCAATTAAAAAATAAAGTGTGATTGAGAAGAGAAAGATACAAAATAAAGAGTGCACACATGGACAGCGGATGAACCTGAAAGCTAGCTCAGGTTTAGCAATGCAATGTTTGAAAGCATCACATAGACTGGAGTCTCTGCCCACAGTGAGAATCAGAGAGACAGCTGTCTCATGACTGGGTCCAACATGGGTCAAATGCATGTTGACTTGACCCACGTCTGCTGCCTGACAGTGATGAAATCAAACTTTTGGATCAACGTCAAAATAGAGAAAGGGCTGGCAACACACAACAACCATCAGTTCTGCACCAACTTTAAAATAGAATACCATGGTGTGCTCAACTTTATTTCTGCTTGGATATAAGATTTGGTGAATGTCTAATGTTGACTCCGTGTCAGGCAATGCCCTGCAAGACACATAAAGTGTGGACATCTTGGAATATAATCCCATAGATTGTTTTCGTTTAAAAGGAGTTTTAGAAGCATGTGGAGATACACGTTAGATGACTGACACTCAAATCACATCTCGAGTCACACACTCCACATAAGTGACGAGTTATCAGGTGTCAAGAAACATTTTGAACTTGTTTTGCTGGCAGTGCAGTTTCTTTGTGGGGTCAGTTGTGTATGGAGTCTAGCATTTGCATGCATATCCCAATGTGGTCACACAATGTGGCCGCTATACTTGTCTGAGTCTATATAAACACACAAGTTGTCCATCCATCAACTATGGACATTACATTAATGAAATGATGACAATTGTATTTATACACATAATTGATTAAAGTTTCAACTTTAGTTTCAACGTATGGAATCAACCACAGTATGAGGCTGGCTGTCAGCTGACTCTGCAGCGCTGCTAGAAATCACAAAACTCAAGTTGTCTTTTCTTCCTTCCCTTCTTCCTTTGACAGACGTCTTCAAGTTTCTCTCATCTCCACACACGATCTCTCAAGCTCATTCTAAGTGCCCCTCAGTGGCCCTCAGGATATTGGTCACCGAGATGACACCAAGGTCCTCCTCCTCCCTTGATTGCTCGGTCTGACCCGGTGTCCAGAGTTTTGGTTGTTCCAAACTGTTCCATTTGAAATGATGGAGGACGCTGTGGCTCTTAGGAAGCTTCAGTGCGGCACTTCTTTTTGGAGCCTTCCCCAGATCGGTGCCCTACACAGTCCTGACTCTGAACTGTGCAGGCAGCTCTTCAACCTAATGGCTCAGTTGAATTCACCACAGGTGGACAGTCAAGGTGTAGAAGCATCTCAAACACGATCAGAAGAAATGGGAGCAAAGCCTCAGAATACTTGTGTCAGTGTGTTATTTCAGTATTTCATTGGTAAGAAATATATATATATATATATATATATATACACATACATATATGTTTATACAGAAGGCCTACATAAGAGACAGTGTAAAAGTGTGAATTACAAAACATACTGTCTTTTTCATTGCATGCTGTGCTTCTGCAGACACACAGTGTGAGAGAGGAGGCCCTGAGATAAAACAAAACAAGCCTCTAGAAACATCTAAGACAAGACAACTTTCACAAACATCCACCACACAGCGGCTACGACTGTACTCCCTGGGTGCGTTACCTTCTGAAAGCAGCTCCAGTAACACAGACAAAAGCCAGACACACAAACACTTGCACAAATACACACACTCAAAGTCTTCTTCCCCCCTGCCTCGCCTGGCCGGTCTCAACATCCCAGCGCTCTTTGAGGCGACATCCCAACAATTCCACCGGGTCCCTCATTAAGGCCCAGGCGCAGACTCTCGAGGGGAGGTGGGGGGAGCTGCTAGGTAAACTTTGGAGAGGTCACCTCCTTGTTTCCGTCTTCCACCTCCTCTAATCCCTCATTCCAGCCCATCCTCAGGTCCTGTCAGCGCAGAGTGTAAACAAGTAGAAAGGTTAGCGCTGTTTTCACCCGAAACCATCTTCTCCCATTAGGGACAAGGGGACAGTGAGCCAGTACCACCAACAAAGCCACACTTTGTTGTTTGAGAGGCAACTCCTGTGATGCACCCCGTGTCCTGAGATATATTCTGCCGTATAAGAGGAGTTTAGGCACCAAGTGGGTTAAGTGAGAAGTTAGCTATCGTCAAAATGAGCTAAAGTTAAGGTCCCAATGCTACAAAAAAGTCAGTTTGATCTTATTTCCTATGTATGATCCATGTAAGATTAAAAAGCCTACATGCAGCATGTTTAATAACCTCTTCCTGTTGTTACATACAGTCTGTCAGTAATCTCTTTTCATTTTGGTGGCTTCTCTGACACTAGATGTAGATATTTTACATTTTGAATGGTACAAGTTAAGTGAATCAAATGGTCTATATTTATGAAGGGCTTTTCTAGTCTTGATGGCCACTCAGATCTCTTAACAGTTTTGCCATTCACCCATTAACATTCATAAAATGCATCGACGTGCAGCATTTTGTCATATATAGCTCCCGCTGGCATCAGGGGTTCAGTCTTGATTCTTCATTGTGTTATCATTATTAGATATTATTGATTGTATAAATATAATGTGCATATTGGAAAAAAGTGACTGACTGACTAACTAAAAGACTAACTTCATATATTTAACTGTTATTCAGCTTGATTATAATGATACCAGTTTCCAGAAGTACAAGGTAGTCAGCTGTGGACCTATCAGGTGACGGTTGAGCCCAACCACAGTCACTCTACAGTCGACAATGCTTGCTTACAGTGAGAACTGTTGGGTTTCTCTATAATTTTGTACGGCCTCAACCATACTACCTAAAGTGTCTTAGTGTAAGTGATGATTTGGCACCATACAAATAAAATTGAAATGTGCTAGAATTCAGATAGGACGTTACTTTGTACAATACAACGATAAAACTATTTTCCATTTCTGTCCTGTGCCTTAAAATTATACAAAATAACACGCTTTTGTTGCAAAATACATATTTGCAAAAACTCTTTACTTACTCTGTGTGTTTCGAGGGTAAGTCGGACGTCAGCTGTCGGGTGACTCCCCACACCGCACCACACTGACGTCTTCGGTTGGACTCCTCACTTTTCATTCAGCTGCACAAGAAGAGGACCTCTTGCTTGCTTTAGCACAGCTTCCTTTTCATTTACTGAGTGTCTATTATTGCTGTCGTAGTTGTAACTTTTTAATGATGAACGCAATTGCAATAGAGCAATTCAAGTCATTTATTCATCAAAGACACTTGCTCCAAACAGCTTCAGGGGAGGCTCAGTGAATGAAAAGAATATTACCTTAGTTATCAAAGAGAGATAACATTGAGCAGCCTAAATGTGTGGGATCTGGTTGAAGATAAGGTTCAGAGATACAGTAAAGATACAGCTTTTACCACTTTCCCTGAGTCACACAGCATTATTAAACTACATTTGAATTTATGGTATTCAATCAAAATTATCACAACCACAAAAAAATCCAGAATTTGAGTGAAAATTAAACAAAGGCAAACAACTGCTGACAAAAATTTGGATTAATCAGTTCTTCTAGAATTTATAGCTCTACAAATAGGGAAAACTGCAATTGTAAATTACTAGAAACTAAAAAAGGAGGGCCTAAAAGCAGGCCAGTGAGAAGATGGGTTTCATTTACCTATTGATAAAAATATCCTTTTCATAGTCTAATTTATTAATTTGTTGGAAACAGCTTGTTTCAATACTGATTCCTGTAGAGGGCCTCTCTTCCAATGACTGCTGTCCATCCTGCTCTCACACACACACACACACACACACACACACACACACACACACACACACACACACACACACACACACTGTCCGGCCCGGGTGTTCCTCTCTGCCACAGCGATGCTACAGTGCTGAATGTGTCCCTGCCTGCCCGGCGATGTGTTTGCTGACTGGCTGTGGAAGGAAACCATTTAACATGCTGAATGTCAAGGTCAGCATGTGTCGTCCCTGTCATCACTCTCCACTGTAGAAGGTCAGAGAACAGCTCTCCTCAAATGGCCAGTGCTAGACAAAGAAGAGCACAGGGAGGGGATAAGAGGGAAAGGAAGACAGAAAGTCAAACACCCTATTTCAGCTCGAGCTAACTGATATTCTATTTCTTTTGGCTCCAGTTGAGCTGCTATTCTAAGTCTCTTATTCATCCCATGTTCATCTTTCATTCATCTGTGGCATTATGAAAACCAATAATGTCTTGGCAATAACACACATATTGGCACTGCTTCCACTGGTTTACTGGAACATTTGAAACCCAAATCGAAGTTTCCTTTGGAATTAGTATTGGTAAGAGTTTCGATAATAATGTGAATGTACTGTAAATATAGTACATGTGTGTTTTCCCAATGTCAAGGGGAAATTTGCTTTGCAGGTCACCGATGGGTGACATTGGAGGAAAAATCGAAATAAATGGGTGTGGAATCAATAAGCATGCAGATGCCTCCACACAGGTGGACATGGTGCAGTCAAGCAATTAAGATCCATGCATGTGTTCTAAGGCTTTTGTTACTTAACTTTTGAGCACCCTAATTTAATCAGCTAATCCGGCAGTCTAAGTGGACATATATGCATACATACACAAGTGTTGTAAAGATCACACGTTCATAGGGGAAAAAGGGGGTTTTGTGAGGTCACAGTGACATTGACCTTTGTCCACCAAATCTAAAAAGTACATTTTTGAGTCAGATTTTTGAGACTGAACATTTGTACCAAATTTGAAGCTATTTCCCCAAGGTGTTCCGATGGCAGTACATACGTATGTAGGGACAACCTGCGAACATAATGCGACCGGCTGTAGTCAGAGGCATGAAATTATTGAGCAGAAACAGTTGATTCTAAATCTTGTTTTTGTATCAAGATGTCAAGAGGGAAAACAAATGTTTTATGACTTTTAAAGAGGGGTTACTGTTGAGTCACCATTGGCAGGAGCTTCAGTCGCAAAGGCTACTCAACTCTGTTGTGCTGCCGTGGTCTGGGTCCCCTTGTTGAGTGAGGGGGTCACTGCAAAACTATTCAAAGTTGTTGTGAGTGATAACTTTCATCCTGTGACGAATGATGAAACATTTCCATCTTGGTGGGAGTGGTGTCCTGCAGGAGGAGAGTGGCCGACCATCCAGACGGCACGAGGGATTAAGGGATGGTTTGAGGAGTACGGCGATAGTGTAAATTATACAATCACCATATCTCAACCTAGTATGACACCTCTGGGAAATTTCTGGACTAACGTGTTTGACCACTCTCTACACCACCATCGTCAAAACACTACATGAGGGATTATCTCTTGGAAGAAGGCTGTTCATCCTTTCACTTGAGCCTCAAAGACTCGTAGAATCAGTTCCAAAGCACAATGAGTCCGTTCTGGAGTCATGTGATGTCTTAATAAGAGACTCAAGATTTAATTTTCACTTTATTTAAAACACATCAGAATTTCCGGCGAGCCATCATACAAGCATGCGTGTCTTTCCATTCCCCTTCATGCCGCCCTCTGAGCTGCGTTGTGTCTGTTTGCTGTCATGTGGAGTAATGACTGCTGAGGGAGCCTATCGTTGCCTCTTCAAACGTCACCATTCCCCTTGTGATACATAACATAGAATGATTTTAATGCAGCGAGAAATTGCAATATGCCCCAACCTGCTCTCTCTCGCTTTCTTTCGCAGAAATTACCCCGACACAAACTCATTCACACACGCACAAATGCAAACAAACTGCAAACAGAGACATTGCACAGCAAAGCATAAACTAATTTAATTTAGTGTTAAATCCTATAGGATTACACAGTGCAAAATGCAATTCATTTGTACTTCACTGGAAATACTGTATGCGTTTTATATCAGCACCTGGCAACTTATTAATGTTATTATTTTTATGCAAACTGTTGGAGAACAGATTGCCGTACATATAATTTGATATTTCAGCATTATGGGGGTTTTTTTCCACGGCAAGATCAGTGCAAATAACATGGTTATGTCATACTCTTTTCATTTCTTGCAGGTATTTTACATTAACGGCTCGTAAGGAGATTGGAAGAGTGCACCTTTTGAGTGACTGCCAGGCTTTTAATGTGAAACATTTTTGAAGGAAGTCTTTGAGTATTATTGAGAGTTCTATACCACCAGTCAGAAAAACAGCAGAGCAGAAAAGACTCAAATTAGTTCCTGACCGCAACAACACTGCTGTTATTGTTTGTCACCTCATTTATGAGTTTGCGTGTGCGTCATTGTTGCAAAATGTGGTCCTGGAAACAAGTGTGGTTCTTTGAACTTTGGCAGGTGCTTGCTTGTCTGTCGTGTTTGTCACCATGATAGAGGCACAGACATGTAAGATACAGGTTACATCACACATCACATTTAGTTTCAGAACACATCGGTTTTGGTGTGTTTACGTCTGGAGTCCACACTACTCTGCCTCGGCCCTTATTACAAAGACTTTTGGGTCAGTTCTAGTTTGAAAATTGCAGGAATACGTTGTAGTCTGGATGGGCAGAAATGGAGACATTTGGAAACGATGACACAGTCGCCCACATCTTCTTCCAAATTGGAAGTTTAGTCACAGTAAAGTAAAGAAATTCCTTGTCTTACCATTGTGGTTCCTCATTCATAAATTTTCTGCCTGGAAGCAACCAACTCCAAAGTAGACAATCGGCTTCCTGTTTCCACCAGCACCCACATGTCTAGTGTGCATGAATGTTCTTGTGATATGCGTTTTCAGTTAGTATGTGCAGAGGGTACATCTGACACAGAGCTGAAACACTCGTCTGGCCGAAACACATTTATGATTCCATAAAGCCAGAGGCACTAACAATAGCCAAATTTAAGTGGTCAAAAAAAAAAAATAGCCAAATCCATGAAATCCTGACTTTTAGTTCCAAGTATTGGTCAAAGCCCAATGAAACCTTCATCTTCCAGAACTCAGAGATCTATTTTGTTTGACACTCCATTGCCCACATCAGTCAGACTCTGTGTTTTGTAGATTTTGTTAAAAACAATGTTTAGTCTATGCCCAAGTTGAAGTAACCCTGGAGACATTATCAGGGGAATATATTTAGACTTTGGACAACTCTTTGTAGAGCCAGTGGTACTTTGGTGGTGTTGACCTTATATAACTGAATGAATGTTGCTCTCTCCATGACAAGCAAACGGAAAGTTTTGATTAGGTCCAGATTCTCTTTTAACACAGGGGAAATGTATATTTTCTGGATTTTATCAAGACAACAAGTAAACACAAAGTAAGAAATGCATTTACAGAAAAAAGAATCGTCAGAAAATGTAAAAAACGGCAGCAGATCAGAGCACTTTCTTAAATTCGAGTAAATATATGAGAAGAGCGGCCACTAATATGAGGCTGTTTCAAATAAAGACCTGGCTGCCTGCGCAGTTGAAATAAATAGGGCCATTATTTGAGAATTTGGAGTATTTATGTATAGGTATACCAGCTTGCTGTTAGCCATCCTCCCCACTCCTTCGTTCATTCTGTCTCTGTGCTTGTGCCTACTTTCCACAGCTTGAGTAAACACTGCCAACTCTCTCATTAGCCCTCTCACCACAGTCCCTCTTTCACTCTGCGTGTCTTTCATCCCCTCTCACTCTGTCTCTACGTGCCCCTGTTTAAACAGATGAATGTGATTAGAGCCAGTTTTAAATGACATTGGAAGTTTGTGTTTAATGATTCAAATAAAAGGCACGGTTATAATGTTTAAAGATAGGCCTCAACAGGACGTCTCTGAGTGCTGCTTTGTGTACACTGTGTGTGACACTCCACAACCTCTGTTGAGGTTTGCTTTATTATTTTATCGTGCAGACAGTCAGATGATTGACTATAATGTCTGGCTTTGGAGTGGTATTCTGTACATCAACACTAGCATGCTTTGTGGCTACAAAACACATCTGTGTTCACAAAATGACTCAATAATTCTAGTTTTCTGAAGACCCAGTTTGTCAAATGAGAAGATTCTAGTCCTGCGCTTTGTAAACTTCTCATGACAGTAACTGTAAGTCACTGTGGTCAAAATGTTGCTTTCTTAATTTACAGGCAGGCAGCATGTTGGTGCAGCTGTTAGCACTGGAACAGCAAGAGGCCCTTACTGTGTGGAGCTTGCATGTTCTCCCCATGTCTATGGGTACTCCAGCTTCCCCCCACTGTCCAAAGACATGCAGCTTAGGTCAATTGGAGCCTCTGAATGGCCTGGAGGTGTGAATGGTTAGCCTCTGTATGTTGGCCCTGTGATAGTTACATCCACACGACGAGATTTTGTTTCACGAGCCCTTTCTGGCGCTGTATTAGTTTAAATTCCAGTCCATGTCAACACGTCTGAAATGTAACCACTCAGGTACACTGGGCAGGCACGTGCCTGTGTAAACAGGAGGGCATGCACGTGACATGTAGGGCCATTAGACATGAGAATTGATGCAGATTGGTCGAATATTAGCTTGTCTCCTTAGCATGTCAGCAATTATATCACTGCGACATTTAAAATGTAACTACACAACAGCTGTTAGCAAAGACAACAGGGTCATCAACGCTTGTAATAGATTATCCATGTTGTGCTGCAGACTGGTAGCCAAGGGTAACGCTGGTTGTTCTCTCCTGGAAGGGGATCATGTGATAGGAGCAAAATCAGCAAAGGCTACATTGTGACCTAAAACACTGAATCAGCAAGTAGTAATAAGAAGCAGGGCCAGCAGCATTTCTAAATATCTCTGTTTTAGCTGTTATAATGTGGATGGCAGGGTTATGTATTCATTGCAGAATCTATGTGTTTTCAAACAAACAAAACTTTAGTGGTATGGACGTCGCCACAGACTCCCACACTCACCGGGATTGGCTCCAGCCGGGCTCTGCGATCCTCAAACGCTTAGTGGCACAGCTAACAGATGGATGGAGGGAATTCACAGGAAATATCATCAGTTTTTGTTTGGCTTCATTCTCTCTTGGTCTTGATCTATTGAGCTATGATCTCACTGATCAGTGCCGCAGTTTCCACTCAAGAAGCAGAAGAAGCCAGCACCATAGAAGCTGTTTGCTAAATAAGCAAGATAAAAAACAAAATTTAGTTTCTTGTTTTGTGACAGATCCAACAGAGGTAAGATATATGTTTTACCAGGCTATTTACACACAATTTTCATTTTCAATTTAAACCTGCTTGGGGACAGTTGTTCCAGCTATACTTACATCACTGATATATTACGACCCTTAAAGTTGCCTGATAAGGGAAATTAGCTTTTATTACACTCCACACAAGAAGGGTATTGATGAGTAACAATTGTTCTCTTTATAAGTCTCGTCTCTGCTATCTACTGACTTTTACATCATGTGGTCCACCATGTGGCCAGAATGGACTGAACCCAATGCATGAGCCCTTTATGACATTCTGACAATATTATTGAGCACATCAGTACAGTGCATCACTGAGGTTTAAGCCAAAATGGTCCTCTGTTTATTGGATTTTTTTAATGGCCTCAAAAAAGAAAAACCCAATAGCCACAACCTATATTTTAATACATTTATAAAAACAAGTTTTTACTTATTCGTCCTTCTGTCTTTACCATACCAATGAGGTGAAAAAAGATATAGAGGCTAATAAAGGGAAAAAGTCCTGACATTGCACTTGGTGGGGACTTCTTTATCCTAAAATAGCAGGAAGTATGAATCATTGGCACCGGCCAAAAACCGCCATCCCCACCAATTGATATAAAATAGTCTTGTGCTTCGGAAAAGTGTTTATTTTTGACGCAATTCCTTTTCGACATTGTCTGGCCTGGCGTCTTTTTATTCGCCCAAGATAATTTTGAGGTCATTCAAAAAATTCCTTCTTATCAAATTTCATCTTAACTGTCTTTGACCTATAAGCCACAGCATTAAACGAGTCATGTGTTTGGATCAATGAGAGTCACAAGGTTTTCTATGAATGCCCAGCGTGAACCCAACATTGCCCTAAAATGCTCGGCCACTTTTCACGGTGCAGACAGGGAAACAGAGAGATGCTGTTTGAAGGCCCTCTGGGGAGATATTCAGAACAGATTCCGTGATGTATAAATCACTGCTCAAACATGTGATGGTATAAATTTGACTTTAGTGAGGAGGGATAAGACACATAAATCAGTGTTTGGCTCAACTTAAGTGGCAAGTTTCTCTCTTTTTCGGGAAAAGTTAGATTTTTACGGATCATGCACTTGTTAGTAACACGGTGTGCTGATAATATACATATGGAAAACAAGCCTGTTTTTCTTTTTATATAATATCAAACAAATGGATCCAGGCTTTTGAATCTAATACTCATTTAGAGTTACCTGCTATTCTACATGTTAACAGTGGTTCCAGCAAAGGGCTTTTCAAACTTGATAGCTAGTGACTTGGGATTATAATTATATTCACCCTGATTTACCAGCATCTGAACCAACAGAAACTTTTACCAAGTTTTCAGCCGCTGAAAACATCAAAACCAAGCCTAGAACTAGAATGGCCCTCAGCAGAGTGCCTCTTCCAAGGCCTTACAGTCCCCTAAAAATCAACCCAGCCGCAACAAATTTCCCTCACTCATACACTCATCAGGCCCCCAAAAAATTTTCATCAAGATCCAGGAAATATTCTTTTGGAAATCAGAGAAAAGGTCAAAAAATCTCATAATGTTTAAATGAAAGCGGTAAAAAAGAACTGGATCCCTTTGTCCAGATTTGTGCCTGTTTTGTCGAAGCCTGTTCAGTCGTCCTCACAAATCCTGCTGACAAACCAGCCGAGCAACCCAAAAATTCAATTGAGTTTTACTTGTATAGTGCTAAATTATTTCAAAGTACTTTTCAAAGTAAAAGGTAAAAACCTCAAGCAGAATTGGATGCGGTGTTTGTTACCCTCTCCTCTCCACCGGGTGGGTGAGAGGAGAGAAAACGGGAGGGATGAAAACATAACCGAGCATAAATTGTTCCATCTCACAGTAGAACCAAAGCAGCTAATATGTGATATGTTGCTGCATGTGACACTTTGACAACATTATGTTCCCAAGTAGTTATTATATCTTGAAAGCCATAAACAAATGAGTCAAGAGACCAAATGACCGAAGCTTCTGTATTACCCAAACTGCGCTATTTTAAAACACCTGATTACCACTGTGACCATATTTGTATTAGATCATCATCTCTACATTATCATGGGTCTCTTCTTTTCCAGAGTTACCCATCAATCAAGGTTCTGAGCAGTTATGGGGAGACTCACAACCTCCTGCCTGGCTCTGCCTGACACCTCTCCTGCAGGCAGTCCACAAGAGACCTCCAGAGATCTCAGATTCTTAGTTTCCAGATTTGGTCGTGCTGTGTGATGTTTTTTAAATGTTTCTATGATCATGGCTGGTCACTTTCTGAGCAGCTCCTTGCAGAACTGTGTCTGCATCGGTGGCTGATGACTGATCACCATTTGGTTTTGTGTCTGCAGCCTGACTGTCTTGGGGCGTGCAGGGGTTTTGAACTAGATCACACAAGCTCCACACCTAACCTCCACACTGCTGCTGCTTGGCCACTACTAGGCCATGTATAATAATACATGAAAGATTAAGTGCTGTAGGCCCCTTTATCATACCACACACATACTATACATGAAAACACATCTGCCTGTACCCGCAACACCCTTTGCACTCTCATCTGCATATCCCTTGCTCTGCACTATAAATTCCACCAGAAACAGGCACTTATACTTTCATAAATCTCCTCCTTGTCACCTTCAAATTACAGAGATTTATTCACAGAAGAACAGACCTGAACAGTCGAGAGAACAAGGGAAAGTGCAGAGGAGAGAAAACACTTTGTCTTTATGACCTGGCACAGCATTGCAGGGGCATTTAGATTCTATGAAGTGTGGATGTGCACGTGAATCAATGTTTGTTTCCATTGTCCGGGATCTACATAAATATAATGTTTTAGCATCAAGTATTAATTGTGTGTGTGCGCACACGCACATGTGCACAATATGTGATGCAATCATCTACTGGCCACTGCATCAAAACCATAAAATGCATTGCAGTGCTCCATGTTGATTTGGCTGAAAAATCACCAGAGGATTGTGAAACAAGTTATTCTTGGTTCTGTTACAGAAGCAAAAAAAAGAAAATCAGAATCACAAGGACAGCCATGAAACATAACCTGTTTACAAATATGTTCATTCAGTTTATTTATATATGAAAAGACATTTGTAAGTATGTCCATGCCCCTTAACTATTGCAGGTCAAACCAAATCAACAGAATGAAGTGGGCCCATGGACGAGCTGCACGGCCACGTATAAGGCCACTGGCTGATAAGGACAAACATGACACATAGCAAAAGAAGACAATGGTGGTGGATCATGGTTGTGGCAGAACCAAGTTGCAATGGTTAGATTTCCATGGTAGCTGAACTTTTCTTGTACCCAATGCAAACAAATGAATAAAGGGGCTGCTGGGAAGTGCTGTAGCAGGCATTTAGTTATTTAAAATAAAGGGCAGCAAACCCCCAAAACACCTTTCACTGTAACACAAAGGAACTGAGCTCTAGCAGCCCACATCCTCCACTCTGGTTGCAAAGACAAGATCAGTTACAATCGCAACATGTGATCGTCCTCATCTAGTGCACACCCCAGAGAGAATGAACAATTATGAGCATTGTCAATGGGGGGTTTTCTATGGAGCATTTAATCCCATGTAGTGATGACCTTTGACTGAAAGAGCCACGGTTTTAACGTCCTCAAACAGTCTTTGCTAGTCAGAAACCTGTGATATAATTTCATGGCACGCAGTATACAGTATATACAGTTTATATCGGATACCAGTCATGCACTGCTTTCTGCAGAGCATCATGTAGAATCTGACTCAGGCAAATCCAGTCTTCACAAAAAATTAATTTAAATGACATAAATGTGTAAAATAACTTTATCATTATTAATGTCGGAGTGACCGAACCCATTCTCATCTACCTCCCCCTGTCTTCTATGTATCAGAATGATTCCTCTCGCCCTCCTCCCCTCCCTCCCTCCTGCTCCTCTGCCTCTGTCACTTTGTCAGAGGTGTTATGCAGTTTCGTTAAATGGAAAGACCTTTGAAGTTGTAGTTACTGAGCCGCCAGCTCTGCTCTTCTTTGTCTGCCTCTGTCTTGCTCTCTCTCTCTCTCTCTCTCTCTCTCTCTCTCTCACTGTAGGGGAACACTGTGATTCATGTACTCCTTGAGAAGACCACCATTAATTTCATGTAATACAGCTTTTATCTCCGTCCCTGGGCTTGCTATCGCTTCCATTTTCTCCCCTTCTGTCTCTGTGTCCTTTCCGACTTCGCTCCCTCACTTTCCCCTTTGCTTGTACAGTCTGCCTTCCCTGCCTTCTCAGCTCTACCCTTCAACTCCTCAGTGTCGTCGCCATTTTATACATGAGCAACATCAACGTACCCATCGCTGGTCATTTTCATCCACGTCGCTTTAACATTATCACCATTATTATTATTATTATTATTATTATTATTATGATTATTATTATTATTATTATTATTATTACCTTCATCATAATCAACATCACAATCATTGTCTCAACTTAATCCACATTATCATTTCATAACAATCACATCTTAATTAACAGCAAAATCATTCAATTCTTCCTATTGACTTATCATCATCATCATCATCATCATCATCATCATCATCATCATCACCAGAATAAGTCTTTATGTTTACATCACAGTCAACACCACCACACTGATGTAATCTGAATCATCCAATCAACTGCCATCCTCACAATTTTCAGACTGTCATTCATTAGTGCTTCATCTATAGAAACATATCATCACATATCATAAATGTAAAAACCATTGCTTGTACAAGCAGAATCTATCTCCCTAATCACACAGCCCCCCCCACACACACACACACAGAGCCTGCAGTGCCACTGAGCCGTGGAAATGTCAGGGGTCAAGTTTACGTTCATGCTAAAGCGCCGGTCACCCTGGGCCACCGTAAAGGTCGCCACCATGGCGACAGCTGCTTGGTATCATTGCTGGGGAGGCTCTTGTGAGTCACTGCTCCAAATCCTCCATGTGGCATTAACATCATTTTCTGATTTCTTTCCCTCTGTCTTTTTTTCTTTTCTTTTCTAAGATGCCATCTTGACAGATCTGCCCCATGCAACATGTGAAGGGAAAGGTCAGTCTGTATAGTTATCACAAGTTTTTTTTTTTACTTTGAGTATTAATTTGGATAAATCACTACATGAATGACTTGGGCAAATTCTGGAAATGACACATTATGTGAAAGGAAATTAAAATATAGATATATTTTATTCAAAGATAGCTGATAGTGGCTTTGGCCCTATTTATTAAACCATCACAGCCTACATGTATGCATTGATTCGGAGAGGAGGTTAGAGCTAATGAACAGTGATTAGACAGTTCTGCCAACAGTTCACGTCGTATTGAATTTCCTGTAAATACAAGCTGTCCTCTCGGAGAAACCATTCACGTCACGCTGCTAGGGGTAATTACAGGTGGGACATGGGTTTATTTTAGAGGCCACTATTTCTTAAACTTGAAATTATGAATGAAACATGTGACTCACAGAGCAAACATGGCTGATGTTGGCAGGGGAATTAAAATAATCAGTTACAACTTCAATTGCCTGAAACTCTATGATGACTGTTGTTCATTTTAGTTTATTTTATGATAATTGTATCATTTGTAGCAATCCTGCTCTGCCACATTTATTATTTTGTGAATGTGTCATGTTCATATAATATATAATTAATTAATAATAGTAGCACTTACATAACAAAAAAACAATTAAATAAATGTTAAACACTAGGAGTAAATGAACTAAAAAGCTCTGACAAATTATTCATTATAAAATAAAGTAAAAACTCTTGATAACAATAACAGCTTCTAGTTAAACATTTTACAAGATGCTACAGATGTGGCTTCATCAAGATGCTGAAATGGGATTTATTTAATCTGTCAATAAAAACAGAAAGAAATGTGAGACTACAAACCGTTCAGCAGAAAACTGCAACTGGAGGTCAGCATGGCAACAGTAGCTCTCCCATCCCCCCCCCCCCGACATTTTAACTTCTCTAAATTTGCTCCTGTTGCAAATTGCCAAGTACTGCTTGGGTCTTGATTTCCACGTGGCCTTATGTATCAGTGGATTTAAAACCACAGTCTTTGATTAATCATTCACCATTACCTTGAAAATCACAGCAGGTAAGAAGGAATCTACGGGGGCTTAACCTTGCCGAACAATGAGCTCAGCAATATCTTGGTATATTTTATTTGTCTTATGTAATGTTCCTCTTGCTTTTTCAACTTCTTTTGCTTTATGGTTATATAGACAATACAGTCCAAAAAATATATAGATTTTCACCGACAGTGCCGATGCATCATCACAAAGGACAGCAAGAAGGAAGTGTCAATGGACACTCCCAGCAGCACTGTGAAGCATATTTACATGCTCTTACTTTGGAAAGGATAGAGAAACCACTTTACATGCAAAGCATACAGAGTGTATTTAAATGGGCTCTATATTCCTGCCAGTCCACTTTTCTGTCTCCAGCCTTTACCGATTCCCTGGGCCCTTTGTAGTCCCCCCTCTTTTACTGGCAGAATGAATATCTACACTCTGCAGCGCCGCAGGGGGTCTAATGTGTGTGTGCTGGAGGAAGAGAGGGAGTGTTTAGACAGCTAACGTATGTTGAAACACCAGAGCAACAACCACTCTCCCCACTGCTCACACGCACACACACACACACACACACACACAAGGGTTCATATGGCCAGCAGCCGTGTGGCGTGGCTGACTGGCCCACCTTCCATCTTGCCCAGCCAGGCCCCATGCTGGGCACGACACGTCCGCCTGACAGTATGCATCTACCAGGCCACGGCGGCTCACATATGGAAACCTTCCACCACCACCAGAGAGGGGGGAAAGGAGGGCAGTGATCGTGTCTGGATAGGGAGCCATACTGTAAAAACAAATTCAGTTCATACCTCGGAAGACTTTTAGGGATATAGCAGAGTGTGTCCGAAGTGGGCCAACATGCACATTTGTTTGCAAGATGGCTTTCACTGGAAATGCATTTTGACAGTGGGACTGAATAAGCTCTCAGGCTGCAAGTGCAGTATGTGTGAATGAATGTATGTATGAACACTAAGAACCAATTTCCATTGTCTACCCTGCATGGGGCATAAAGTGAAAAAGATAAAACCTAGAAGGAAAATATAAGAATATGTAATTTTAATGATGACACCACAAGGGAGAAAAAGCCTTAGGACCACTGGGCTAACCTGTGCCTCAATCTGACTGTCTTTATCTACTTTAACCAATGGTAGAAAACATTTTTATTGGGGGGGGGGGATTTTAAAAACAATTTTTTATTTCATACTAAACACCTTTTTCTTATGGCAAATATGGAGAATGCATATTGAAACCTTTCCTTTTTAATCATGTATCTGTTTTGACAAAGAGAAATCAGAAATAATGAACCTGACAACATTAAAATGGTCCTTCAACTGGACAGACTTATTGTTGATTTCATTTGTATAGTCCCAGTCACAATATACATCATCTCAAGGCACTTTTTACTTAGTCAGGTCGAGCCTTTACAAAATCCAACAGTTCCCACAACGAGCAAAGACTCGGTAACTGTGGAGGGAAGAAACTCCCTTTTAACAGCAAGAAAACCTCTGGCAGAACCAGACTGAATGTGGGCGGCCACCTGCCTCAACTGGTTGGGGTGAGTGGAGAAAAATGAAAACAAAAGAAGAAAACAAAAGAACAAATCTTGGACTTCATACTGGTCACCTTTCCGTCAGCATTGACAGGGACAGAGTGGAGGCGGCTCTGAGTCCACCTCTGTCGTGACCTTCCATGGATCATCAACAGGGATTGGCCGAGACAGGACAGCAGAGGCTTCATTCCTGGGGGAAAGCACAACCTCAACAACAGCTGTCACTTAACTTCTATAGGTGTGCTATTTCCCCCTTTGTTAGTCCATTACTGCATCACTACATGGTTCCTCTGGCTGCACCTCTGAGAACAGTAAGGCTAGGACGATAATTTAAAGATTTGGGAGATAAACTCTCTGCCTTGGAATAAATCCAGACAACCTGCTGCAGTCACAGAGTCATACACATCTGACCTGACCCTCTGCAGCCTGGCAGGCGCTACAGAGCCCTGCATGCCCACATGGAAAGGCTGGACGCAACTTTTACCACAGAGCTGTCACCCTCCCCTCCCCAATGACCTCCATGAAAGACTTGTGCCAGGTGAGCTGAGGGGGCAGGCAAAGCTGAATATTGGTTTATATAAAAATAACAGTAGTGGTTATTTTTGTAATGTAATTTGTACATGTTGTTAGTAATTTTTAGGTCAGTGTCATTAGGTGATCCTAAGATTTAGAAGATGTGGATCCAGTGTTTTTGGTGCATTTTAGACGTATGATTTAACTGTTGCAATGAGCTGCGGCGAAAAAGAACAGTTTGAAAGTGTTTTGAAGAAGTGATCTCAGTGTAGAAAAATGTCCGTTACCAGCTGTGACGATTTTTGTCACAATCAGTTCACCTGACTGCCTACCTATACAAAGTACCTGAGTCCCTATGTGGCCATGATATTACCCACCGCCGCAATCTAACAGAAAGACACAGAAAGAGACGGATAGCTAGAAAGGGAGGTGAGTGACATTGGGTAGTTTATGAGCGTGTGTGTGTGTGTGTGTGTGTGTGTGTGTGGAGTGTAGCTATCTGCAGTTCATCACAGCTTCCCCAAGTCTCAATCTTGCTCTCGTCTCTACCTTTTGGAGGCACTAAGGTCCCTGATGCCAGCAAAGGTCAGAGCCTGTGATTTATTGGTCCCCTTCTGGGAGGCCGTCTGTGGTCCTGAGATGCCTGCCGTGCCCCTGGATCACAGCCAACCTCCATGACACAAACAAGATGCTGCCAGCGGATGAAAAGATGATCTCACTTTCGCGGCGCCAGCGTTGTGGACCCCACTGCATCTGCTGAATTTAGTGTGTTATGTGATCAGTAGAAGGTCTCTGATTTTGATTGAAGGTCAAAGACAGTTGTCAGGGGTTATTTCACTGCCCACGGAGCTTGTGGTCACTTTTTTCATCATTCCCAACAATTGCATCTGCAATCGAAGCACAGTCTTCAGCAACCAATTACCCATAATTACAGCCAATTACAAATGTTAAAGCCCTTGGTGTTGCTGATGGTGACTCCGTGCCACCTCCACCGAAATGGAACGGAGCAATCATTAATGTTACCGGTTCCACCTGCACTTATTTCATCCGGGTCAAAAAGGGCAATTTTCCCTTTGACCCTTTCGTGATAAAGAGCAATGTAAGCAAACCATGTTACCAGCAATTACCCACGTTCCATAGAGTTTTAACTGAAGGCTTATTTACCTAATGCCCTGCACATAAAGCTATTATGAAGTCATTTGGGGATGTGAAAAACAACGTTCTTACAAAAAATAGTCGACCAGTCATAAAATCTAGCTAGAAAATTGCTCATTGTGAAACCAGATGACCTAAGATACTTAGCTGGCATCATACCTGTTGGATAATAATGCCTCCTCTCAAATATATTAAATAACATCTATCACATTGCTATAAAAACCAAAACACAATTTTACAAGTGCGTCAAAATTATTTTCATACAATAAGAGCAGTTTTTTTCCCACACAGAGAGCCCCACCTAGATTATTCCATAGAAATAAAAATTCCGTTTCATGCGATGTGACTCTTCTGAATCTTAACTGCCGGTTATGTTTAAAGCATTTTTATTTTAAGCCTCTTGAAAATATAAATGATAAAAGGAAATTGAAGCCTGTGGCTAATTACTCTTTAATATTTAATTTTGAATAAGGAAATTATTTGAATACGGCCTTGTGATGTCAAGACCTCATCAACTATGGACAGTATCTTGCCGGGTCAGAACCAGAGATGTACGCACGTGAATTAACTCCTTCCTACTTCCCCAATCAATGCTATTGATTAACTGTTAATGCCAGAGGGGATCATTGATTGTTCAGCCTGACATGACAAGGTCTACCTAAAATCTCTTTAAAATGTAAATGTCAAATTTAACTTTTTAAATGATTTAGAATTGCCAGTTGATGCTTGTCTGTTGAGGACTTCCACTAGACATAAAAACAGAAAATCATTAATTCACTGATCCTTGGAGCTATTACCAGTTATTCCTTACAACCCTTTGGCTAACTGTGCATTCACTGAAGTCATAAAAACACAAAAAGGAAAAGGTCTTACTATATTTCTTTTCTTTTTTCAGCGCCGCAAAGACAAATGAGTGTTTGTGTGTTCTGTACGTCTTTCTGTCTGTGTCTAGGTTTGTGTCCATGATATAATTGGCATAAAATGAGAAACAAAAAGCATAAAATCCCATGAGGCCCTGCAGTGTGTTGAGTCCAGGCTGACAAGAGCTGTGGGATATTATGCAACAGTAAAACAGAAAGTTGATAAGCACTCCCATTAAAAAGACTTCTATGGACACTTAACTTCAGAGTTGCTGCAAAGTGCATAACCTTGTCAACTTTTTTTTTTTTCTTTATGTAAGTACAACAACATGTAAAAAGATGTAGCAAACGAAGTGCACACATGGGTTTGCACTAAAATACAAGGCGGACTGGATTTCTTCATGTTTTCTATTATGAGAATAAACATTTGTGGGGCGACTACAAATAGCAAAGAGTGCAAGTGCAACTATCAAAGCAACACAGCTAGAGTAGGGTCAGAGTTTGGATTATTACCCTCTCAGTACTGGGTTTGTACCCCATCTGTGCTGAGTAGTGTTCCACTGCTCCTTTGCACTGAGTACAATGTCAATACAAGCCAGTGGAATGTTGTTCCACTCGTCCACAAGCACTTGGCAGAGTTGTTGGATGCTTTCCGGCTGTGGAACACACTCCCTAACTTGCCGATCCAGAGAATCCAACAGTTGATCAAGGGGCGAGATGTCTGGCGAGGCAGGACAGGGACATCTTCTGTGTCCAACAGCGCAGTACGAATCTACGTTGGGATGTTAGTCTATAGCACCAGATGAAGTGTGACAGCTCGAATGGACTTAACGATCGGCATTGCTCTCATCGTCTATGGCATCTTTTCGTTTGGGCCAACTTGTAATTTTTAGGTGGCCTTGTACTGTCCTCAGTCTAAGGATTGTCATGAAACTGTTTGCTAGTCGTAGAAACTTTTTTAATTGTAGCCAGGCCTGTCTAGCTAATTTACTAGCTGTGTTTTTGCTTACTGGTCCATCGGTAAAAACAATTTCAGGTCAAACCATAGAAATGCACAGGAAAGAAAATCTCTTGTGACGAACAAAACGTTTTTAATTCTGTGTTTTTTTTTCAGTGTATATAAATTATTCTTTACATTTCTTAAATGATATATGCATTAGAAGGAAACATGAACACCTTTACAACATGGATCTTATTAGGTAAATGTACTGATCATTTTATATGTTATTGTTTCTATGTTGATAATTGTATAAGTCTCACCTCTGAATGAGCACACAAGTCACTTGGTCTTAAGTCAGACCCAGAAATGGTTGAACACAGCACCAGTCTTGAATGCCATCATATTATCATAATCTTATTCCGCCTCCTTAACAGCACTATAAACCAGAAAAGTGTTACCAGCTTAAAAGTGTCATGCGCAAAAAAAGCTGTGTTCGCCTTCAGCACTTGTGAACAAAACACACTGTGTGTAACCCTGAGGTCACCAGAACATTTTGAATGCATTTTCTTCTCCGTAAAAAAACAGCCTCTTAAAATATTTTAAAAACTCTGCACTGCTTTATGACCCTGATTGCATCCACTTTGTCTCTTTCATTTGTTTTTCGGTACATTTCCGTCACCAACTGATCACTGGAAAACCATGAAGCCATGGGCAGAAACGTCTGGATTGCTGCACGCCCATGTGTCTATAACATGTATCCTAGGTCGAAACCAAAACGGGATCTGCTTGTTAAAACCTCATGTCAAGGTGCTACTGGTGGTCATCTCATCGTTTGCACACAGCCTGAACATAGGTTCCAGATTTCTCCTTACGCAGCCGATTCTTGTACTGTCTGAATAAAGCTGTAGTGGACACACACGGTACATCTGAATGTCAAAAGGTCACCACTTTAACTGCAGATGAAGCCAACACTGCTACATATTCCATATCTTAAAACATGACTATAGGTTCTTTAAGTGTTTAGCATAGGACAATTATTGGTACCAGATGAGTAATTTAACTAAGTCAGTAATTAAATAAAGTTGCATTTTCGTCAAATGTGTTGAAAACAGATTTCTATTTTTGCTTTCTTCTCTTACTTATAATTCTAGCTCTCTCAGCTCAATGCCGGGGCCTAAAGCTGCAGAAGAGCCTCTGGCAAAGTGTCATTTCAGTGAAATACTCATTTCTAGGTGAACAAACACATACATCCGTCAAGCCTCTCGACCATTATCTAACATAGACTATTGAAGGTACAAGCACGTTGCACTGGAGTTGACACACGAGTAGTGCTTGCCTCCGTTCTGTCAGATAATAAGTGCAGTCATTTAGTGTAGGGCATTTTATTTAGAAAGTTGCGGTGTATGAATCCTTTCCACATCCCGGCCTTGCATTGCGCCACCTGTACCCTGACAGGATAACATAGCTGCGCTCCGACGAGACCACAACTTGTCTATCCGCTTTGTGGCAGCTCTGAGAAGCTCCCTTCAGTTTGTTTGCTTGAGGCATGTGTAGTTCGCCAGCAACAGCTTTTCATCAGGGAAGAACAGAAAACGCCGCTTTTGAGGGAAGCGACAGTAATGTGTGGAATGCAACTGCGAGGCTCCTGGAAATCAGGGATGAGAAAGATGTGAGGAAAAGAAATAGAAATGTGGACGTTTGCATCGGTGGGGGTGTGCATCCATGGAGATTCACCCTGACCTCACAAGGAAAAAAAAAACATCCCCTTGACCTTCATCAGGGTGGTCGTGATTCCACCCGTCAATAAAACCACTCACAGAAGCTTATCTGTTTACACTAGCGCTATGTTATACAGGTACGATTTCTTGGCTCACTTTGTTTTTTAAATGCCAGAAATTTTCAAAAAAATTGAAAGACCTCTGGTTTGGTGGTACACACTAAAGAGCCAAAGATGGTAGGTCAGGGAATTCAAGTCCGGTCAAAGCCACGAATGCACAACAACATGAAAGGATGTCAAGGACAGGAGCACATACAAGCTTGGAAGCTGAAATAATTTAAAAAAAATCTTTAAGGCTAAAGTTGTTTGATTCTACTTTCATATTTATTTCATTTCATTCTATGCGGTAATGTCGGCTTCCAGCAGATTTTTTTTTATTGTGTAGATGACAATTGTGTCATACATGCGGAATGTCATGATTCTGCCCCCTGGAAAATGTACTATTGAGAGACTATTCCTGATTTTCTGTTTGGTGAACTTAGTGTTTGGACACTTTATCATGAACATTGATCTTGTTTAACTTGTGCTTGGAGTTTTTTTGGGACCCTGTTTATGCTTTAAGAAACCGAAAGAAAATATTCCTGGATCTTACTATAAGGTTTGGTTATTTTTTTCTTTTACAGTTTACTTTTACTTATTATTGGAACGTGTTTGATTTGCTTGTATCATAATGTAAATGAGTAAAAAATATAAGACATAATCAATAGAAAAGATAATAATAAGACAAATAGAAAACAGCAGAGCACAAAGCAAGCCTGGATGCACTCCCTACCCTGTCCATATTCAAGACGATTCCTGGTGAATCTACATTAGAGGTGAAACACTGCTGTGGATAGTGGAAATAATCCTGAATCCGCCAAATGCCAAAATGCCTCCCCATCCCCCAAATTACAGAGGCTCTTATTTGACTGCGAAATACTTCCTGGATTAAAGGTGGCGCGCAGCCTAACGCTAAACATTAATCGAATAGAGGGCTTTCAAATCTGGCATTTTACCGTGGGAAAAGACAAACTACTTTGCTGTCATGTGAATGAATGGGAGAGGCATTTAGTGACAAAGAGGTGGCCTTTTCCCTTTGCTGTGTAATTCAAAGGTGAGGAGAGGGGTAGGGCGGGGAGTTAGATTGCAGCTTTATCAAACTCCCTGAATGGCTAAATGCAGAAGCTGAACACTGAAAGTGCTCATCATCGCAGGAAGGCAGGAGGAGGTAGATGCGCAGGAAACGAGGTGAAAGAAAACGAGGGATGAGATTGCTGGTGGAATACATGCTGGCAAAAAGTAGAAAAGCAGGATTCATTTTCAAGCAGATCCACCTGATCAAATTAAATTCCGGGATAACGAAAAGATGAGCAAAAAGAGAATTCTTTTCCTTTTCTTGTTTGTCACCTTGCTCTCTGTGTTTGACAGATGTTTCTGCGGTTGTCAACACCCCCTCCTCCTCTTCGCCTGATGGGGTGAAAGAGATCCGCTGCTCCCTGGGACAGAGGAGACCTCATTTTTATATGTGAACGGCTGTGAACACTGCTGAATGACACACTACAAAGGTTGGATGTGCCGCTGCCCTTTCTCTCTTAAATGGTACGTTGGCATTTAGCTTCACACATGTCAGCGGAACACACACCTCTCAAGTATTTGCACCCAAAATGTGTGGAAGTGTGTGCGCCCACGTCAGCGCAGGGGCCTTTTTATCAGCTCCCAGAAACAGGAAATAAAGAAGAGAAAGGGTATGCGCATGTGAGAGAGTGCGAGAGAGAGGGATGATAAGACAGAGGGGAGCAAGAGAGCAGATTCACATGCACATTACATTTCACAAAAAGACAATTTACATTTTGAGTCTGTATTATGTTAATTCTGAGTGGCCTCTCCAGATAATTCTATTACACAGATAGCTCTCCCATGTCGTCCAGGGCAGAAACATCTTTTCACCCTGGAACACACACCTGCTGACGAGCTCTGCAACATGACAGAAAACAAGGGGCTGAAGGCAGGCGGGCGGGTGTGTGTGTGTGTGTGTGTGTGTGTGTGTGTGTGTGTGTGTGCATGTGTACCTGAGTTGTGTTTGTGTGTGAGCGCATGAAACGGGATGTGTGTTCACGGAGGCCTGCAAAGAGCAACCATCTATTTAAACGACTCGTGATCCAGTGAAATGGTTTATCAGTTTGTCTTTCAACAGAGGATGTGCTGCCAGCGAGTGCAGGACAGTGTTAGAGCATCTAGGAATCCATATCACTGCTGCGATCCCGCAAGCGACCGCACCGCTGTAATACCCTGTCATTCTCCCACAATCCTCTGCAGGCTCAACGCTCGGAGGCTGGGGGTGAAGCCTTGGGTGGCCCAGTTCTACAGATTCTTATGGGAAATATTGGCCTGTCAACATGAGTCATGAGCAAAAAAGGAGCGGACTAGGACACAGTTGTCAGTTTATTAAGTACAGTCTCATACAACAGTCTTGAAACAAACCTGGACTTGTTGAAGCCTTTATTATTCATGTTTGTGTTTTAAAACTGCGTAGATTCAAGTGTGTGATCATTTTGGCGACTGCAGTTTGTGGTGCTGTTGAACCGTATTGCATTTTGACAGTATGGAGAAGCAACAGAAACTATTGTTTGTATAATGCAATGCTGTTAGAGGTACTGCACCCATTCATTTCCTTATTGTCCTATAGTGTTTTCTACTTCCCATTATATTGTAGCTGCTTTCAGACATGCACTGAACTCTGGAGGCCCTCTGCAGTGTCTGTAGACTTTCTCCGTCTGGCCCCCCTAGTATAAGGTCTGCAGAAAGTCCAGAGGAACCGATGTGGGAACACAGCAAAAGATCCTCTGCAGGATTCACTGTGAGCGAGTGGAGGGTTGATGATGCTTCCAACACACAACAGACAGACAAAGAGAAGACACCGACGAATATGTCGAGAGTTTGTGTTGATAAAAGCAGACAGTGGTGTCTGCCTGCCTCTATCTGCTGCATCACCCCTCACCTAAATCCAGCGGAGGACTTGTTGCTGTTGTGAACGTGTTTGAGTTGAGAACCTCCCCAGAGTACCACCGTCTGAAAACATGTCTGAAAACGGCTTACGTCTGTTATGTATATGATGCGTTGTTATTTCTGTCTGTGCAATTGTGTGTGTGTGTGTGTGTGTAACAAAAAACTCCAACCCAACAACCTCTTCACTGCCTCTGTCTGACCTCAGTGGAACTGTTTGGCTCCTGGACCCAGGGTCAGTTGGATCCTTGCCTTCAGTCCTAACCATTGTCTAACCATTTTTGCACTTTCCATCGCAAATTCCATTTATCCCCTTTTCCAATGGTTTCCCCCTCAGTATCATCATCTGGTTTTCTGCAGGTGCTATCTTAGTCAAAGAGACAAATGCCAGGCCACTGCCATCTCATGGTAAATGTGATGGCAGCTCTTTGTTACTTCGTACAAGAACTGTTGGGATTTTCATCCAACATATTGAAATGGTCTAATTTCCCTAAAGTCAGGTCATTTATCAGGTTCATATCTGTTTATTAATACCCTTTGTTTGATGATGTTACTAAATAAAGTAGTGTACCTTTTAAAAGTAGTTTATTCACTCTGTGGTTACTATTCCTGCAGATCAGTAAGTCATTTTCATCAGTGATTTTCTCAAAAGGTGCCTTACAAGAAAATACTCTGTCAGAAACATTCTGACAACATGTCAGACTACATTCAATGTACTTTACTTTCTTGGTGGTTTTGTTCTAAAGGCTGTATACAGTTTATGCAGAAGAGATGATTATCAATCAATGATAATGTGGTCGGAGAAAAAAGGTATTTGTGGTAAATTAATTAATTAATTTTGACAATGGAAATGGTAGTTTCAGTTCCTTTTCATAACTTCAGGTCATTGGATTACTTGGACTAGTAGATTGTAACACAGATATAAAAATATGGGTTTTTGGTACAATGACCAAAATCTGGAAGAATCTCTGACTCTTGTGTTGTCGCCAATTATGAACCCAAACCAGTGTTCATTTGTGAAAATGTTTTGTGCTTAACGTTGTTGCTCTGATATTTGCTTTTGTTTTCTTTTCAAGATGATTCTTTGTGTGCAGCCATCAGAACGTATGCTAACGACTCAGTCATTTAGTTTACCAAAAGCTCAATAGAAGTGTGAAAGCATCAATGCATGAATTTTGGCCGGTTTTACCGTAGACATGGTAGTGCCTCCTCCAGCTACACATCCCACATATTGAGCAGGGTAACACTATGTTGTAACATCAAATAGCAAGAATTCAGTGTGATCCAACATTTACATTCTAAAGGATTCAAAAATGTATGATATAATGATCACATTCACTTTGTTTTTGTGGATACTGTATATGAATTTCTATTCCCATCTATCTACCATCTACAGCTCTTAATATAACCGTAGAATACAATTTTCTGAAATATACTTTTAACTGTCAGGCACTGCATCTTGCTGAAAATAAAGTCTAAGCCCTTTGTGTTTCTCTGTGGCCTGTCAGAGGCCGCTTTCTCTCGCCCCTCCATCCCTCTGAGCAACTCAGGATCATTAATGAAGTGGCCTTCTCATGGATATTGACTAGCCTGTCAGCTGGCCTGCCACACTCACTAATAGGAGCTATTGGTCTTGGCTTAAGACCTGACAGTGGAGAGGCTGAAAAGGAAGAAAATGAGTGAGCATGTTCCTTCACCTCAAGGTGGGTTTTGGGTTCAGCCTTCAACCAGCAAAGTTTGACTCTGGGCTCAAGAAGACTAGGAGCAGCCAAGGTTTTCTCCTTAAATGTCAAGAAAACTTCCCGCTGTAGAAAAGAATGCTTAGCGAGGGGTGGAAAATGCAGTCTTCTAATGCCACAAGTGCTTGTAGAACGCAAGCAACGCCACAGTGGGTGTTACAGAGGCACAGCAAGCCAAGGAGAGCTCATTAAAATAGATGTGATGGCAAATTGGCACTCTATAGAGCCTGAGGGTTCTCCATGACTTTTTGTGAATTTAAGTAATAATATGTGACACATTCATATGAATAAATGGCCATGTATCACTGGTTGATATAACAGGGTTTCACTCTAATCAGTGCTATTCAGACCAGTTCTGGGACTGGGTTAAACTGAACTTAACAGTTCTACAGTCCATAGGTCATTAAAAGCAAATGGGCTGTATGGATAGGACGGAAATATTGGTTTTGATACATTGTACTTTCGTACAAAGAAAGTAAGTTGATCGGCTTCAGCATGGGCAATCATAGCCATATCCAAAGAGCGCCTCTGTTTTCAGTGTGCAACTACAGTTTTAACACTTATTTATAGGTTCTGCTATATGATATACACAGCAACTGCAGAGTCCTCATCTCTACATTCAGTGGTTATACTTTTCAGTGCTAATGAACTAAGCCTTTGGCTGAACTTTATTTCAACCTGATTTGCATAGAGGCATGGGCTTTAAAGAGGCATTGCAACCACTAAGCAAATGCATGGTAGCACATGTTTGGATGCCTATTGTGTGTTCACTTTGTGTTCATGGTTGCAGTGCTGAGGAAACAAGAACCTGCAGCCGCGGTAGTAGCTGTGTTAGACTGTTGGCACAGCTTTGAGCTATAGGCTATAGTGAGAGTGTTTTAACTTCCTTCAGCTCAGTTTTGGGGTTTAAAATGCATTGTCATGACTATTAAGCGAAATTAAAATGTTACATTATTTACAAATTAAAAAATAACATTTGCAATGTGCAGTGCATGTAAGGCATGTTTCAGATAAGCAGTTTGCATACAAATAAAATATTTCAAAAATCACAACCTGAATGATCATTAATAATTTACATACAGATTGTAACTTCAACTTCACAGATCTTTTGGGCCATTTTTTTGCATTCAATTATGTTGTGTATGCACGGATGCAAAGTAGTTTTTCAACCAGGTTTTTTGGAGCCCAACCACTTTTCAAACAGCTAATGTGCCCAATGTTAGCGATTGCTTACTAGCTCAGACTGTTTGCCCTCTTATTTTACACCGAACACTCTGCATATCCTCTTGTCTATGTATTTTAATAGATCAAACCTCATAAGCCTTAGGGAAAACACACACATTTTGCAAAAATTGAAAGAATTTTAAGCATCTCTCTCCATCTTTAGTGTGGCTTCTTTGTCTTGCTTTGCGCTGAATAAAGTGAGAGGATATTTAATTTAAAGGGAATTTAATTTGCATTTGACCCTGAATGCATCACAAATACAGCGGTAAGCCATTGGTTGTCATGAAAAGGGAAACAGAGCCTGATATGAGGAGACGAGAACTCAGGGACAAAACAAGCCAAAATAAATAATCAGACTTATGGGAAGAGCAAGAAGTAAGAATGGTGCTGCAAAGGTTAGCTTGCTGGCCTTTCTACAGTAGATCACTGGGTGTCTGCTGATGGGAGGGTCCCTGAGTGGATGAGGGCTGAGATAGTGTGCGTGTTCTTGTGTGTGAGGGGAAGGGAAAGGCTGATGAACTTCACTTTCTATTAGCAGCCGACAGGGGCTCGCCAGCTTGGTCGCCAATCAATAGGCTGAAGGACAAGGGTGTCAGAAAAAAATGAAAGACCTTCACTTTCTGCCAGGCTAACAGAGGAGAGAGGAGGCAAGAAGGGGAAGACGGGAAGGGAAGGAAGTGGGGCCGATAGAGAGGGAGAAACTTGCAGCGTTAAAAGAAAGAAACAGTAAATAGAGAGCGTCAGTGTGAATGTGTCAGCACCAGAACATGTGCATGAGTAACATCTTCAGTGTGAACCGCCCAGTGTCAGCAGGGTGATGAGGTGAGCCACAATGTCTTCCTCCTCAAACTTCAACTCTTTGTTTCATCCGTTTAAGCCACAGGGTCCCAAGAGACCCACAGCTCACAGTGTGGAGTACACAAAACCACCACCTATTAACAATCAGTTTATCCTGGACAAGGGAAACATTCAAGCTGACGGCCACTGCAGAGTCATCATAAGAGACCTTTGCACCTAGCTGTTAATTCAATTGTTCGATTAGAATAGTGACTAGTGCAACTTAAAGAGTTTAAGAGTATTGCTTGCATGACGTAATCTTGTTTAGTGAATCAACAATGTATGGTTGGCCTGTTCGGTAATTGGTTCTTACTTGTTCAGATTAGATTAGATACGATACAACGTATTTAAGTCCTCCAAACTAAATGATCATATAGGTCTCTGTACGGTACTGAACTGATATTACCCATATTAGCATCTTCTGAGATAGCACCCAAGTGGTGCCAAGCACACTGTTCCTTGGTTGTCATTGTTTCAAAGACCTTCCCTGGTTACAGGGTTACATAAGAAACACAAAGTTAAACTTATGGAACAGTCATGGTTTGGTTACGTTGAGACACAAAAAAGGTTAAGTTTATGAAAGAATGCAGGTTTGAATTAGAATAAGTACTTCCTTAAGATTACACAATATGGTCACAACAATAACAACTTGATAGCGGCCGCGGAAACTCCTCACATAGGGTTTATCTCACCTGATTTCCTCCTTTGCCCTGTCATAACTGCTATGGCCACTCAAGGCCACCTGCAATAAACTGTAAATATGGATCAGTTTGTTTGTGTGTCGTCTTATTTGGCTAATGTCACAAAGAAAAACAAGGGTGATAATCTTTTAAGCCTATCCTACATACTTTCAATAATTGATATTTAAACCTGGGTGCATTTAGTTTGAAAGATGAGGGCATTCATCTTGACACTTTCCACAGACCATCTTCAGGTACTCTGACCAGTGTCCGTGCCGGAATTTACAGAAGTGAAGCACTGAATTGTGGGGTACCCTTTAAAAAGACAACAGCCTTGTTCCAAGGTTGTTATGCATTTTTGATGTAACAAAGGGTTTTGCGTCAGTAAAAGGAACCAGCATGTTCTCAGTCTATTAAGGAGAATGTAGTTGTTTTTGAGTGAGTGTAAATATCACCGAGCATGGATGTGTGTTTTTTACAGGGGAGTGACTGCTAAACTTTGACTGTGTTTTTGCACAAGAATTTAAATAAAATTGAATTAAAAATACAACATATTCCGCTTCTCATAATGTGGAATTCTCCTTTTACATTTAAAATGTCCTTTGTGCTTTTTCTTTAGTCTTGTAAAGCAAATCCTGATATCAGTATTTTACCTGCGATATCCTCGATGTGAGCGCACATCAGCCCAAATGAATGTAACACAACAGCCTTTCCTCTGGTCCTGTCCTCCTGACTAAAAGCCTTTTTGACATGAATTAGCATGTCGTCCTTAAAAGGTAGACAGGTCCAATTTTCCTCTGAAAGGTCTGTCTGTAATAGGTACTCCTTCACAAATTCCCGCTTGCTCTAACCTTGGCACGTATACTTCTTTTCCTTTCTCTATTCCACCCTCTCCTCCTCTTTCTCTGTGCCCGCTCTTTCTCTCCTCTCTGCACATTAAAAGAGAAAAAAAAACAACTTGTCATATCAAGGATTATATATATTTTTTAAACAACAACAACAAAGATTTCATTTCCATAATGCATTCTAATGGATGGGCAATGTGTTTCAGCAGGTGAGACCAGAGAGCAAAAGCCTCCCAGACAAACACAACAATAAACCTGACAAGCACCATTATGCCATAGATATTACCGGCTGTTAGGGAATGGAAATGATGATAATTAGCTAATTCAGCTATAATCTCATTTGTTTGGCCTCACCTTTTACTAATATGAATTTGACCTGGATGCCTCAATGTTCCAAACGGCATAAATGAGAGTGCCAGGATGCTAATTTAGCAGGTATATGTGTTGCTTGTTGTACTGTTGTTGGGATAAATGTCGGTTTGTGTGTTACAGAGTGTTTCTTAAGCACTTTGTCTCTTGATGGGGGAGAAATGTCCAGGTGTTATGGTGAGTTTAAGGGTTGCTTTGTTTAATGTTTCTCCTTGTTTTATAACCAACTGCTACATTCAAAATATCTACATTGACATATACCCAGCTCTGCGAGGCCATTTATGTTGACATAAACTAACAATATTACTATTATTATTGACATATTATTACAGATAATGTGAACAGCTACAAACAGCATCCAAATAGGTTTCCCTGTCACCCATCCATAGCTAAGGCCAGTTTGCTACTACTAGCTGTTGTCCTGAAAATGTTTCTCCCCATAATGGGTGGGCGACCTTTTTTTTCTATCAAACCAATCATGCAATTTAATAACATAATTTATGGGTCATACTAAATACATATAATCACTCAATGAAATTGTCGAACTGCTCCTCTTTGGCGAGGTGTCTGATGTCAGATGGTAGTGATTATGATGATGCTACTGTTATGACCAGCTCGTTTTAGGCCACTACAATTAAGGGAGGTCTACACAGATTTTTTTTATATAATCAAAAGAATAACAAAATGTATAAATGTCAAGTCAGTCGTCAGAGGTGTGGGATGTAGTGAAAGCCATGTGTGTGTAGCTTGGGTTGTATGGTGGAGAGCAACATTACAAACAAGGAGCAGACGCTTGGCCGTCCAGGGAGAGAGAGCGATCAGTCGAACGCAGCCTGGCTTTTATGTCAGCAATCATGAGTAGGCGGAGTCTCCCAGTAACCAGGATGTCAGACAAAACAAAGTAGGAGACCAGGGCATAGCAGACGAAGCACAGAGGCGAGCAAACCACCTGCAACAGAGAAAACAGCCAGGAAAACCCATACGGCCAGGTCCCTCACACTACCCACAGCTAGTTTTAGCCAGACACAACTTCCTTAAACAAATCCTCACCTATGGTTGTACCATGCATGGCTCACAAAGACATTGTATCAAACTCATCAGTGATCGCACAATTAAAAATAGGGGCTCCGCAGTATGCCGGCTTGTTGTTATGTCTATTGTTTCATCACACGCCAGGAAGAAAAACTGGACTTGTATTGTGGTGTCCCTGTGTTTTCCAGTAACTTGTACCATATCAGTAATCTGCTCTGATGGTTCTTTGAGACAAACTGACTCTTTGAAGCAATTTTACTTTGTCTAGTTCTCACAGCTCAGCAGCAGCAACAGGGCTCCTTCACAAATTCTTCTCAATGATCACAATCACCTCACTAACCACAAAACATGCCTGCATGGTATTTCTCTCCGCCAAAATGTGATCCTGTAAAAGCTGCTTTTTGGACACACAGCGTTAACTTTATTCAAGAGCATTTGTCCTTGCAACTCATCCAGTTTAGCTGCATGTTTGCAGCTATAATGACACTTGAGATGGGCCTTTTTTTAATCACTGTGTGGTTCCCCTGCAAACTAGTAACACTGACCTGTCTCTTCAACAAAGACATAACCAGTTTGTCTCATAATCACCAGACTCAATTATTGTCTCCTTTAAGTAATTTCTAGCAACTTTCATTGTGGATACAGATGTTTTATGGAGTAATGGTCATATAGTGCTTTTCTAGTTTTAGTGACTACTCAAAGGGCCTTACATTTCATGTTGCATTCACCTATGCACACAGCACTACTACTACTACAACACGATCACATGCAGAATAGCTGTCAGGGGCAATTTAAAGTGCAGTGTCTTGCCTGAGGACACTTGGCGATGCTGACTGGAGAAGCCATGGATCTCCTGGGTGTCCAGATGCTACAGTCTAGTTGCACAATTATACATTATACAAATTAAAACAAGCACACAACCCACACAACATCTTCAACAGGTACATGCACCAAAAGACTTACTACTTGAAAAAAACACAAAAGTCTGCTTGCATGCTTTTATACATTTTTACCTCTCTAATATATCAGCTTTATCCTGAGAAATACATTGTGTACTGTATGGATAGTATTCATACTACATAAAAAACAAGCTCATGAGCATAAACACATGCATGCATAGCTTTGTTTTCTCAGCCATGTGGCCCATTGTGCAAACACTAACACATGCAGTTTAATCTCTATCATAAAATCACATACATGCATACACACTACGCAGCACAAACAAGGCCCTTCCTTGCAGCTACCTCCACACTGTAATCTGCTGTTGACCAGATACATTCCTCCAGCCTGGGCCACAGCACATGGTGCTCAGTCTCCTCTCTAATAAACGCTCCATAGGCGCTGGGCTGCGGGCCATGGTCCAGGCAGGGAGCTGGTCGGGGGTGAGCTATGGTTATATGTGTGTGTGTGTGTGTGTGTGCGTGTGCGTGGTTAGGCTAAGGGTTCCTTTCATCCTGTGCCAGCCCAGGCTGGGTGTGAGCAGCTAGGGGTTGAACTCCAGGATTTATTGGTTCCTCTGGTTCCCTGCTTCATATTCTGTGAACCCAGGATGCTGGGATGGAAGCTACAGTTTACGATCAACTTCCCCAATGCACCACCACCGGATGTGGGTGGAAAAACCTCACTCTTCTCTTCTCTCTGGTCGTTCTGAGTAGGACTAGCATTATGAAGACAGTCTGGAATTTGCTTGGCTCCGTGGACACGGCTGTGTGAGGACTCTGCGGAGTGTGGCCTTTTTTTATGTTAGCTGAACGTTCTGCTTGTTTATTAGATGTACTCTAGATCCATGGGTAAAGTTCAGAATCTTGCTGTGGCAAAGACTGGACTGTTTTCTTTGCCCTCTCGAGCCAGCTGCTGATGATTGCCCTCAGGTTTCCTACTGTACCTCGACATCGCAGTCGTCCTGCTGCTGACGGTGCAAGCTGTCGAGTGCCAGTTTGCTACTTTGTGCTGACTTTCCAGCCGGGACTGTGGTCGACACCAGTTGTTCCTAACCATTGGGCTTCCTGGCAGCCAGTTGTTTGCTGGAAAGTCTCCGTTCAGGCGCCTCTGCGGCAGATGACCCAGTCACAAAGCTATTGGCTGCACAGGCACAGGGGACATGCAGATGTTAGTCACAACCCCTTCATTTATTCATACATAAATCAGGTTTTAGCAGGGTCCTATAATGTACCTCTCAATGACATTCATTATCTTAAGTCCACCCCCTCCCCCATTTGCACATGCTGTACCCCTCCCTCATGCCCCCTCAACCCCCATCTCCTTTGTGCTGTGATATGAATGCACTTTGATGCCTAATAAGTGGCTGTGTCCTTTCTGACATGAACAGCCTGTGCCTGCCCTGTTCAGCCAGCAATTAGCCAGCTCATACATCGAGCCGTGTACAAATTAGACCGCTCCGCCTTTGTCTCTCTTTCTCTCCCTGCCTGACTTTCAGTCATCTGTCGGTCCATTCTTCACCTTCCTCTTTCCCTCCTTTGTATTAACTTATTCATCAGAACAGTTTATCTCTTCCTCTTTGTTGATGTGTTTAATTCAATTCCTTTAACTTTAACCTTCAATCTTTATTTAGAGGCTTTTTTACAGACACTATAGGTCTACAGGGTGGGAAGGCCAGTTATTTTTACAATACATTAAGCTACTGACAGATGGTATTCTTCATCAAGAGGCCAAAAGGTCATAAAGGAATAGTTATAGTAACTTTTAACAACATTTATTATTAAATAATGAAATTAGATATTGATATTGAGCAGCAGTAGAAATCAATTACTCTGTTAGCTTTGATTCTGTTTTATTTTCATTTCTTATCATGATGTCAAATCTTGTGTTATTTTCCATACACAGCTCTTTGAATAAATCACTGCTGGATTTATAGCCACAGTATTTCTAAAGTCCTGGTTATAGCCTTGTTCCAGCACTATCTATATGATGTGTGTTCACTTGTCACTGAGTTATGACTGGGGTGTAACTTTTGACACAACAGGAAATGTCATTGATGCACCTCTTCTCCTCAGGGCTGCAACTCACGTAACACAAACTCACACGCGGCAAACACACACTGATACCAGTCTGAGTTGTACAGTACATCGATTAAGTCTGCTTGCAATTCATATGAAAATACAGGGGACAGTTTCCTGCTGTGTGTGCTGCTGGCTGGACGTAGCCTCGTTTCTCCTGTTCTCCCACCATCTACCCACCCGAGTTTCATCACTTAATAATCTCCACAATCTGCTGTAAGGTCCGGTTCCTTCCACAAAGATTTTGCTAGATCGTTCACCTTTGAGGTAGAAACGTTTTCTCTAACTTATCCGCTTTATTGTATTCTGAAGATTGTCACCGTGCCCTTCCACCTAATTATCAACATCAACAACTTCTAATACATGGATGGTTGTGGCTGCTCACGGGCCAGAGCTGCTGTGTATCAAGTCCAATTGCAAAAGCAACCAGTCTCCAACCGTTAATTGACGAGGCTGAATCCACTAAACATCGGGGATGATACTATCTGAATTTTAATTCACAGTCATTTAGGCCACTTTAATGGAAACTGCGAAATAACTGGATGAATAAAAAAGGCAATGTGAAGGGATTTTATACCTAAAAGCACCAGGCAATCAGATGAAATCACAACAGTTATGAGTTTGGCAGGTGTACAACGTCTAAAGCTTTTTGCTGTAATGGCCGGCGCTATTATGAACATTAGTCCAATTCCCTTACGAATTCAGCCCTCTGTGGTAAAATAGGTCAGAAAACACAAACACACATACACACGCATACGCAAATGCACCCCCCCACCCCCTGTGTCAGGTCCAGGGTGCTGTGGTGGTGCTGGGAGTGTTTGTAGGTTGAGTATTGAGGAGAGGCAAGGGGGCAAAAGGGACGTGCTGGCGTAATGCATTTACTAATAACTGTTTATTATTGTTGGCTCCCCAGGGGAAGCACTTTATGGAAATGGCTGTATATGAAGGGCAGAGGTGCAAGAAGGCCACAGGGAAAATTAGCTTTTTAGATTCCCCCACAATGTCCAACCAGCGTCATAGCTTGTCTGCCTGCCGTGTCACCCTGAGAGCCTGGATCATATACATGTGTTTGTTTATGGTGGTGAATTATGAAAATGAAACCCCCCCCCCAAAAAAACATTTTTTTCAAGCATAGTTTTAGCAATTTGGGTGTAAATGTTCTCTGACAGACTCACAACACATTCCACCCTGAACCAGCCCATCTCCACTTCACACTTTAGAGGACAGCGGACCCTGCACACCACGCTAATTAACAGCACACAGATACAACACGCCACTGCACTGTCTCATACTTTGGAAAGGTGTGATCTTGCACTTATTTGCATACATTAATTAAGTGCTTTGCTTCTAATAACGCAAAAATGACAACTGCACTACATTAATGAACTGACTGTTCCAGTGACACACAACACATCTTTACAGTCAGTAGCTCCATTTCAGCGAGACGTCAGCATATTTTAACACAGGCTTGACCCAACAGGAACACTCACAGTACTATATTGGTGCAGCAATGCACTTTGCACTGTAAAATACTTTCTTACAACTAAAAATCACAGTTGGTTATGTAACTTAGATCTCTCAAGAGCAAACTGAATCGGTGAACATCATTTTTTTTTTAAAAAGGGCTCATATTTTGCACCTTTCGGGGATTTAATTTCTTCCGACACGGCACGTCAGAAGAAATAAAGCGTAATCGCTGGTCTCGAATAGTGTCGTTCTTAGAATTAAGGTGCACGGACACATTCTCTTCCTTGTATCCCTCCACACTGCAGTGTTTCTTCAGTGTTGTTTTTTGTGGTTAGCCTGTGGTAGCTAACAAGCTGCTAGCTAAGCAGCAAGTCTGCTTGGTGTCACGGTCGGTGTGGAGGGGAGGAGGGGTGGTGGTGGTGGTTGTGGGGAGCGGGGGTGGTGGTTTCGGAGGCTAGACTGGTACCGCCTGGGTGGGGCTGAGAGAAGAGTGCAATACCATGATGACATCATACGGAGAGGGAGTGCGAAACGAGATGTTCCGATAACATATTTCTTAGAATGGACTGAGTGAAAAAGTCCGTGGAGTGACTGTTTCATACTTTGAGGGTCCCTACTGACCCCCTTCAAGTAGTTACGGATAGTAAAAGCCCAGAAAATGTATTTTACACAATATGGGCCCTTTAAATAAAAAAAAAGTAAGATTTGAAGGTGGGTCAACATCCAGTGCACAAAGGCAGCCACACAGTTGACAATCAGCTGTCAGTCATTTATCCTCGATGTTAAAGTTTTGCATTGAGTACAAATTTATCCCCACAGAGCTCATAATTTTGTCAAGTTGTTCCATCTCAAAAGTGACAAGTGAAAGTAACTTGCTCTCAATAAGTTTTAGTGGTTCAAGTTAAACAAGTTAGTCCGACTTAACTCAATACTTATGTTAACTCATAGAATTTAGGTAACTGATTTTCTTTGAAAAATAAAGTAAGCACACAACAGAAAGATCAGTTCACATTATTTTTAATAAATTGCTAATTTGAGCCGATGTCAAGAAGACAAATAAATGAGACAGTCAAACACTTCCGAACCCTTCAAATGATTTTTAATACAATCTACAAAATATTGAGACTAGACTTCTTGATCGTGACCTAGAGTTACTCTATAGTTACAATACTCTATTGTGACAATAAATGAAGAACACTGATGAAATATAAGCAAGCATTGGTATTACGTTTTACAGCTTTAACTGTATGGATGGAGCATTACCTCTGTAATTTTTAGTTGTCATCAAGCAACCTTTTCTAGACCACAACACAGAACACAAGGCCGGAAATGTTCAGATATACTTGGTAGTGGAATTAAATTGAGATTATATACAGGATTGGGACACGTATGAGGAGGAGGGCGGTTCAACATCACCACAAACTGTACAACTTCTTGATCACAGAGTGTAATCCACACCTCCCTAACACGATTTCAACAAAGGCTGTTTTGTTAAACTCTATTTGTCTTTGCTCGCCGTCCCTAATAATCTTACAACTAAAAGTGTATGAGCATGTCCAGGCTCAGAGTTCCTGTTTGTAGCCAATCATTATGTAACCTTTTTGATTTAAGGAACCTCTGAAGTCATATATACATCGGTGCTCTGCAAAAACTGCTGAGCAAAGTTCTGTCTCTGGCTTCTTCTTCTAAACCGCAGCAGTATTTCACTGCTGGGTTAAAACTTAATGTTGGATACTGTTTGGTCGGACTATTGAGGGAACAAAATAGTAATAAATTAAAGAAATTGTACAACCAAACCTAATAAAAAACAGATCATTTGATTTAAAGAGTGATCTATTTTAGTGGAAAAAGAAGAACAATGGAAATATCTCACAATGTGCCTGGCTATTCACAAACAATTTGACTTGGAACAAAGTTAATCCTCCATTGAAACAAGTGCAACTTCTGGAACCAGAGCAGAAAAATCTCTGGCAGGACACTGAGGTCCTTTTATTGAACATGTCTTGAAATAAGCCTTGCGTTGCAGGATTGTAGAAAACATTCGTCAAGCATGATCATTTTTACAGAGTGTGTGCGCCTACGTGTGTGTACTTTGTAATGACATGGCTGGATGAGCCTGTTGACCTCACAGCAAAGCACCAGGAGAGGCTATTTTCCCCCATTCTCCAGAGGAAGCAGGAGTCCAAACCCCGCTGGTTTTGGCTGAGGGATGCGTTTGTCTGCTGTGTTAGTCTTCAGCCTGTCCGCCGGTGCTGTTCTGCGGTCGGGAAGAGTCCACACGGAGCGCGAGCCAACTATAATCCAGTCTGGACCCAGATGGATCCCATCGTGAAGAAACCCCAGATGTATGGTTAAACACATTATAACTGTCTCTCTCGTGTCCCTCTTTACATGTGAGGATGAAACAGATGCAAGCCCACTGTGCTGGACAGCCTCACACATATATATATATATAACCCAATCAGCCTACATAATAAAGTGACTCTACAAGGGGAAGAATGTCTCTTCACCACTCATTAAAGGAGGATTACATTTCATTACAACTTGGAACTTCTGTTTTTCCAGCATTCCTGTTATCATTCCACTTGTCAGACCATTTGACAGGTTTACAACAGAGTTCCAGATCAAATAGAGTTACTTAAAAAATACACAGAAAACAAAGGGAAACTATTCAAGCTATTACCTACTCTGTCTGTTGCCAACTTCCATCACAGCTCGTTTGATGGTTGGTCAAACCAGTTGGATCTTCCATTAGATTTAAATACACTATTCTAAAGAATTTACTTAACACAGTTCATACAATAAATATTTGTATATTTATACCGTTTTAAAATCTTTCCTATAATTAAATTCATGCAATCAAATACAGACAAAGAGTCAAAATGTCCTCCCACAGTCCACAAACATGCAGATTGGGTTTAGGTTAATTGGAGACTCTAAATTGACTGTAGGTGTGAATGTGAGTGTGAATGGTTGTTTGTCCTCAGATATGCTGCCGACCTGTCCAGGGTGTCCCCCACCGCTTGTCCAATATCAGCTGAGAGTGACTTCAGCCTCTCCCAAGGATGGATATATATATATATATATATAATCAGGCTCTATACATTCTAGACTGCACAAGCATTGTAAGTATGGAGGAACCTGTTATTTACAACGAGTTATATTTGTCTTAATTGTTTCTGTGGCTTTTGTGGTCACGTAATAGGATTTAATTACTTACCTTGAGTTACTGTTGAGCTGGTAACAGCACTCGGTCACCCAGTGAGTTATTGATTCAGTTGATTTAAGGATATTTGTTTATTGTTAAAGATGAGTTTGTGGGACGACCTGATGGCCAAATGCGCTTTCTAACTTCAAGGGGTTTAAGTAAAACAAAAGATTCCAACTTAACTGAATGGTTGTGGTAGCTCAGTAGAATTAAGGTAACTGATTTCCTTGATGAATAAAGTAAGCGCATCACAGGAAGATTAGTTTACATTATTTGTGCCATTTTAAGCCAATGACAAGAAGACAAATACATGAGACAATCAAACACTTTTGACTCCTTTTAAAATAATTTGACATGGGTGCATATGCCATGAGCGGACCATATACTGTCTCACCTCATTTCCTGTCTCTCCTTCACTGTGCTATCAAAATAAAAGCATAAAATAATGCTCCAAAATAAATAAAATCTGTAACTTTAGGTGCACACTGGTATCAATTGATAGAGCCTCAGTGAATAATTCTCCTGTGAAACATCAGGTCTATGAGTACATTTTGAACAAAGTGGTTGAGATAATCTGCTTCAACTGATTGTTACAACATGTCAGATCATCGTGACATGTTGCAACAATGTCACCGTGTCCTCAGATCACCAAAAAAAACAAGTTTTAATACGCTGTGGTGGCTGTTTCTGACAGAGTGAAAGCCAGGATTTTGTAATGGTATGTGCTGGGTTACAGTTATCCATTATTTTCATTTCAACAATCTTTTAAGCTTTATAAGAAATCCTGACTGAGCCTCTGCTTTGACCTCCACCAGACCACACAGATGTTTGTTTTGAATCAGGAATTCTTGGTAATGAGCTTTGTAAAGTTTAACTAGATAGTCTTTGGGCTGGCACCATTTGAAATCGCCACATGCATTACATCATGTCCGTTTGCCCTCTTTAAGAAAACATAAACAGAGTCTAAATCCAAACTGAAGAAAGACATACCTTAGCATGAGGAAGAACCGGTAAGTCAGCCAGACAGCCGGCCTGAACTGTAATTAATGAACAAGTTTCTCATGATTAACTTTTATTAAGCGATACTCCTGAGTCCTCCAGGCGGCAGGTAATAGGAGAGGCCTGGGGAGCGGGATGGTGTGAGAGAAGGACGAAGGAGGGAGACACTCGACCCCATTATTTCTCCTTAGTCGCTCGTAAAAACAGCATCCCGTAAACTCATAAAATCCTTTCCCACTGTAACTGGGCCCTTAAGCTGCGGCCTGGCGATTTAGAAGGGCACAGCCAAGGAAGCCTCCTATAGAAGGAATGTTACACGTTTGCATTTTGAGATGTTGTTTATTTCTTGTGTATAAAAAAAATATTTTTTCAAGAGAAATGATTGTTACTATGTAGGTACTGCAAAGTAAGAAACTGATTGATTACAGAACCGTCTTCGGCACTTTTCCATCCACTCAACAATAAAAAGGTTTCGCCATAAGAGACATCACACCACACACCCTTGCAGGTGCACAAACAGGCACAAACAATCTCCACTAAGTTCCCAGTGCTCAGTGGGAATTCTGGAAATCCGTCAGAAATCTGGCTCCTATTTTGCTGCGGTCACTCGACAGCTCCAAAAGAGCAATGATTGGATTTCATGCGTCTCATGGTAAAAATTAGAAGAGTCAAGAGTCTTCAAAAACAAAACTCAAATTCAAGCTCAACATGAGAATGACCAAGTCTTTTGAAAACCTGATTTCTGAACCTTCTCTGTCACGCAATGTTCCAGGCAAAGTGAAGTGTTAGTGTCTCTGACTCTTATTAGTTCAAGGAATTTGTTGTCATTGTACAGATTAGTGGCACAAGCAACATTTCATGCTAGATGATACCAAGCGACCCACTGTCTGTCTACCGGTCTGTCTGTCAGTCTGTATGTGGAATGCATATCTAGCGAACCATTCATATAGTTGACTACACACTTGGCATGTCTGTTGCAAATTGCCTGAGAAAGTGCAGTGCCGAGTTTGGTGCGAATTGGACATGTAATACGTTCAATATTATAAATTTGAATAAACAAGCAACCAGCGGTCTGTCAGTGGGGGCAGGGCAGTGAGTGTTGAGCATGTCTTCTTCTATGTGTTTGGATAAATTACAGCAGTGGTCGACAACTGGTCAAAATTGCTGCCACTTCATTATGATAGTTTTTTTTCTTCACAATATCAGACTGAGATAAACGATTCCGATTGGACTAACCCGCTGTGAGCGCCAATCCCCGTCACTACAACAACATTAGGAGAATCATTTCCTGTTTGGCAGTATGTCTTCAAAGTAAAATCACGTTTTTTGTAGCTGCAAAGCTTTATACTGAGCAGAATTGCAGAGCTTTTTAGCTTTCAGTTTCATTATATGAAAAATATTGACTATAACATTGTCATTGCCGATACGTTTTCTAACAGCACTATAGCCTGTTTATGAAAAGCTCTGCACACAAGGTCCAGCACACTCTTCTCTCATGCCTGTGCCACAAGTGCATACGAGTATAAAGGATGGAGCTAAAACCAGGAGGCAACTAGCCAAGAGTAGCATAAACAGTGGAAAATGGGACGTTTAAAATTCATTAATCACACCTACCAACACTGCAAAAGCTGATTAATTAACACCTTGTGTCACAGTTTTAAATCCACACATGAACAGATATATTGAAATGACAATTTATGGCTCAGTTGAAAGCTGAAAGTGTTAAAGGAAGCCGGGGTTGTATATGTTGGACCTCATTTAACGGACTATGTACAAATTGTTTTATTTTAAAATAGGTATAATTGATCCATTTTCTTGCTCGTTACAGCCAGAACAGGAAAATAATTCCAATTATAACTTGTTTGTATTTTTGTTGTATCATTTCCTATAAATAAGAGAACGAGAAGTGTGTCTGTGTGTGCATGTGTGTGTGGGTTTTGTTTTGTTGTTGGCGTTCATGAATGTTTGGCAACATTATTATGCATTTTTCTGCATAATTACTACCTGGTTAAATTTGACTCACAAACTCCACATAAGTGAAAAATTATGTCTTTCATTGTTTTCAGTTGGCCATTTGTAATAAACTTTGCTTTGATTAAAATAAAAATAAAAGTATATATTTCAATTTTGACCTGAACACAACAGCATAGTTAATAAAAAAAAATACAACACAGAATGAACAAAAGAAGCTCGTATGGAAAATGCAAGCAAAGAACTAGATGTAGCTCAACAGCGCTAGCTTGCCCCCCCCCCCCCAATTTATTGTACAGATACTCTGATATAGGTTTCTTAAGGCCAAAACAAATCACATGTCATTCATATCTTTACATTTTCCATATCTCTGAAAAGAAAAGCTGCGGGAACAATTTTAGAACAAATGAAATCGTGAGGGAAAATGAAAAGTACAGTGAAAATGATTCATCGCTGAGTCTCGCCCCTGCTGAGTACAGTTCTTCATGTCCAGCAAAACTCACCGGCGCTTCAGGCTTTGTAGGAATAAATGGAGAGGAGCATCAAATCAAAACGGAGCTCATATTTCCAAATATAATAAACAGGGATCTGGGTGGCTAACACCTAGTGAGGTCTGTGGCTCAGTCCTCTGAATCACACAGCACAAAGCCGGCGTGGTTCTCATGTAGGAGCGCTTCATAAGGCGAGCATCCGTCTGAGATGCCAGCACTTCATAAAGGAGCATTAGCCATTAGCCACGAGGGCTCACGTCTCATCCCAGCCGCTTTAAAACTGCTGTGTCTCTTAGCATGCCTGCTAGCATATGTTATTAAAATGACACCTGCTTTTTTTTCCAAATGCTCCACATGGGTCACAGTGACGGCCGCAATCTATTACCTGTCGGAAAAGGAGGAGGTGAGGTATGTAAGGTCAGGAAAACAGCGGAAGTAATGAAAAATGTAAAGAGCAGAAAGTCCGTGAAACAACAGGGGGATCAGTTTGAAAGCAACTCTGCAGTATCTCCCTGATAATCTTTATTCACGTAGTTACAAACATATCATCCATTTGTTTTATGCTCTCGTCTTTCTCTTTCTCCACCGTTACATGTTCGCTCTCAAGCACTGCAGATGCACTCAGCGAACAATAAATCCTGTTGCGCGTAACAGCGGAACTACGAGAAAGGGGACATCAGTTATCCTGCATATAAAACATGTGAGCACACACAGGGCATAAGGATAGAATACAGGTGTATAGGCATGTGAATGGAATCGAATGATTCTATGTTCTGTACAGGGAGGGGTGGGATGAGGAAGGAGCCCATGTGCATTTACAGTAGTCTACGCCTGCACTTGCATACAAGTGTGTATACATGCATGTGTGTGTGTGTGTGTGTGTGTGTGTGTGTGTGTGTGTGTGTGTACATGCTTCATGCAGATGTTGTTATATCAGGACAAAGAAGCACGCTGAAGCGAGGAGCAGCTGCAGCCGAACAGACAGACACACAATGCATCTTTCCTGCCAAATATGGCACCTATTCAGTTTGCAATCCCACTTATCTATGTGAGCATCAATGAAAAGTGCGTAGAATACCATCCAGACTGTATCTATGTCCACCATGCCCAGCGTAATAAGTTCACCTCTTGTTTATGAATATAATCAGCGACTCGGCCATTGCTACCTGCAGTGTTGGACCTTGACAAAAGCTCTGAATTTACCCCCATATATTTCAGGATATCTGTGTATGAAGTGAAGACACACAATAGGGCCGACAGCTCGGCTGATGTATCAGCTTCCAGCGTTCCCCAGGTCCGGCTGACACCTCTGGAAATTGAAAACGGCAAGGGCCTTGTTCGCCGACGAATGGTCTCGCAGTGCGGGCTGCGCACAAACACCACGCACGCATCCAGGCATTTCCCATTCATGGAATATATATTCACATGCAGCCCCTGCGCGAGACATTTTAAAACATGAATGAAATCTAAATGAAATCTTAACATACTAGCGCGGCGCCACACATCCCTCATGCCGCGTGTGGATTGCACGCGTTCAGCGGAGAGTTCAAAGTGGGGCAACCTCGGTAATGGAGTCGCTGTTTGCACTGCGACACGGGTTTAACGTGAGCGACTGCAAACTCTTGGTGCATTGCCGTCTTCCGTTTGTCGCTTGCTGTGACACAAGTACATATAAACTGCTTGGGGAAAACACATCAGGTACTAATGCTGCATTGACCGTGAACCAGCAGACAGGTTTGAAATGTATTGTTCATCTGCATTGGGGAAATTAAGCCCGGCTGTAATGACAACGTCGGTGTAGGCGTGAAACTGCGTCCTTACTTTAAGCCTTTATGGACAGAAACCCTGCAGTGTCTCCGCAGAACATCCTGTGCATCACGCAACCTTCCACTCACCCATTAGCAGTCTTATTTAAATCAATTTGCTGTTTCTGTAATAAAATCAATGGAGTAAGCCTTCAGCCCTTATTCAAATAACATAGCATGTATTAGTGTCACAGGACTTCCATCCTGACATGTCAGAGCGGCTGCAGCTTATTGCTTATTGCCTAAGCCATTAATTGATTTTTCTTCTAGATCCTATAATTTAATATGTCCAGTATATGTCAGGGTGTTCACTGAGCAAACTCCACTCGTATGGAAAATGAAGAAAAAAGAAGTCAGTCCACCACATTAAGTCAGACAACTTAATTCCAACAGCGCAAATTGCATTCTTTTACTATTGTTTCAACTAAGTGGTTTCAAATGTGGCGGTGACTGTTTCCACTTATGTGCTCTTAAAAGGGATGACTCATCTTAAATACCTCCACGAGTGCACTTAGGGACAAAACAACTTGATTGGCTTTTAAAAGCACAAATATATGTAGTTCAGGGCAAAATGTGACGTGTCTGATAATTACAATAATATTTTGTATATATTAAGATATACAGTGGAGAGCAGAGTTACTCAGCCTGTTGTATGGAAGAAAGTCTTTCTGATCTCAGTCCTCTGCAGTGAGCAGCGTCAACCTGATGAGCGAGGCCCTAAACTTCTGTTCTCATCACTTCCTGTGTATTTTTGACTTCTGTGAAGTTTTGGTTTGTAGCAACATGGCGAAAGTTTACTCTTGAAAATACTTTAAGTTAAGTACTAAAGTTAGAAAAGTTTTCAGATTTAAATTATAAATTATCTTCAAGTAAAAAAAACATTGTAGCCTCTGATCAAACACTGAATACTAACTTTCAGTGCAACTACTTCAATTACATTTTGTTCATACTTTTTCACAATACTCTTTACATTTTTTGTTGGTAGTGAGAATATTTTGAGGTTTAATGCTTAAAAATATGAAAGTCACAAATGACCATGAAGATAGCATGTTAGCAGTTAACTAGCTTGTAGGCAGTAGACCAGCAGGGTTTCAGTATCTGGAGTACGGGTTCATCCCTTCCTGGTGCTTACTACCTGACTGTGATAGGGCTGACAATCACCTGTCAATCAAGCAAACATTCTACCTAATTTCTAATGACCAGTATTTAATGCAGTACAGTTTGGAAACTGGATTTTGGGAAATGCGGTTTAGAGTGACACTGTGTAGCTTTTGCTGAGACAGAGAAAAGTGGTAATTAGTTTTGTTTGTCTTTTAGTCGGAGCGGTTGAGTTGTTTTCATGCAGAGAAAACAAATCCCACCAGTCTCCTCACCGGAGCTGGTCCACGGCTTCCTGAACCAGAAGAGCTGCCGCTGTAGCAAATACACCAAACTCTGTGTAGAATTCTTCATATCTTTTATATTTTTACTCACTAAATATTGGAGATAAACGCGTGTTTTTAAAGACTTCTAAGTCTTTTTTAATTGATGTAGCTCAGCATTGTTCTTGAAATTGCTGTGCCTGTTTCAAGGAGTTAAAGCTGTGACTTCAGTCAATGAGACACTTCTCACAGGAGATCGTACCCACTGTAGTGCAAGGACACAGGTTAAGGGTGAAGTGTGGGAATTAAAGCTGCCTATTACAAGTCATTGTGGAATCATAATCAAAATAGTTGCTTCAAAGAAGGTAGAAGTTGCTTTCAATACAGTACAATTAAACATAGAGTAAACAAAGAGGTGGAGGTTGTTTTGGAGTAAATCATTTATTTGAAATTTCTAAAATTGATCTATTTTTTGACGAAATTTTAGATTTTGTTTTGTGTTAATAGTCATCTCATACTAATTTACTTATACACTTCCAAATAAAAAACACACATGTGGAAAACCGTGTAATGACTATGAATTAACTTATCAATTATTTAACAAGTGATATTTTCAACTCCAAACCTTACAACTGGTTATAAAAGAACAAACGTCTTGGTTCTTTATCTACCTGCCACATTTCAACTCAAACTGCATAAAGTCACCATCTGAGGTAAAAGATTGCATCGCTCTCTCACTCCCTCCCTCCCTTTTCCCACCTCTGTTTCCCCTCTCCTCTTTTCTTCTCCCAGCTATTTCTCACTCATCACTCCGAGTGACGAGCCTCAGTTGATGAACCGGAGTCGGGGAGTCAGGCGGCGACACCGGCCCACCAGATCTCGCTCTGCGATGTCGCCCGCCATCCACAGTGTTGACGAAAACAAGGATTTACACATATTAATGAATAAGACACTGTGACACCTTGGGAGAGGTCTGGGAGAAAGAAAAGAGGGGAGGAGTGAGAAGGGAGAGAGGGAGGGGTTGGATTCATTCGGTATCAATTTAGTTGGTATTCCTTAGGGGATATGCTAATATTTTCGGAGTAGCTGTGTTCTCGCTCCGTCTCTTTATTTCTGTCGCTCCCTCTTTGTGACCGCTCTACCTTGTTAGGGCTGTGGCCTCCTCCGCCGCAGCCAGCAGGAAGCAGCGGCAGAGACTTAGAGATGAAGAAAAACAGGTAAATAAATAAATAAGTAGAATACAAAAAAAAAAAAAAAGACAAGAAAAGAAGAGTGATAGAGGAGGGGAGGGTTGGGAAGGCAGCACCTTGACGCCGATGTACAGCTGCTCTCTCTCTGCGTGCTGGTTTCACCTTTCCAACCCCCTCCTGTCTGTCGAGTGACGCGTTTGATTTCGCCGCATTCATACATCAGTGCGCCCGTGCAATGCTGACACCTCATCTCAGCCTGCCGACTTTGGCTACCGAGGCCCTGCTTTGCATAGTGCATACCCCCCCTCCTCCTCCTCCTCCTCCTCCTCCTCCTCCTCCTCCTCCTCCTCCTCCTCTCCTCGCTTCCTCTCCTCCTCTCTTCTGTGTGACACTCTGCCCATCTTTAAAGAGAGAAAGATAGATCAGGAGGGGAAGCTGGGTTTCGGAGGGGGGTGGCGCGAGATTGCAAGTGACAGAGAGGAGAAGAGAGGAAGAGGGCATCTGGAAGAAGAAATCAGAAGAGAAAAGAGGCGCTTCTCGCTAATTTATGCTATCGCTGTCCCTCATCTTTTCATTGTTGCTCCCTGTCAGTTAAAAAAAGACATTCTCACAGCTTTCTGGCTGATATCTTTTTTTTCCACCTCGTTTTTTTTTTTCTGTGCCAATCATATGCTACAACCTTTACCTTTGACTGACTGCACACAAACACATCATTTCCCCAAAACTGGGACACTGCAATAATGACGAATGAAGACAATGCCCATTACCTCGAATGCAATAATTATGTTTGTCCAATTAGTAAGCAGCTCGAGCTGTAAAAGTACTTGGAGCTGCCTTCTTCAGAGAGCTGTTCTTATTATAATCCTGGACCACATGGTCAGGATGGAGAGTTTGGCACGCGCTCAGGACAATATGACAGCTCTGGCTTTTTTTGATATGCATATTTCCTCTGCCACGTGCTTGGTAATTGTGTGCTTATTAGTTTTAATGGGTTTAGTGAAATAAATCTTGTATGCTAATTTGCGGAAATGCTTGCAAGGCCCAAACTGGAGGTGTTGGCTTAATAACAGAACAGCTTACAATATAAAGCTGCAGTTAAATTAGAAGTGTGCCACAATACAAGTGCTAAAAATGATGATTTGAAAAATAATCTGACTCTGTTTTTCCCCCCCCATGACCTTGATTAATGTCAGATGTTCAAAAGCAGTAGTGCAGCTTGTTCTTCACACTGTCCTCAGCGATAATAACTATATGTTAGAAACGTTGCTGTACTGGAGCTTTTTGAATTATCAACCCATTTTCAACATTAGACATCTGTTTCAAAGATTAAGACCGTCCACTTGTCTAAGCCAAGCTGAACAATTTCAACCCTCAATTTTGAGCAATGTCCTTATCCAAAATCTCTTCTGCAATTCCATGACAATTGGGCAAACTCCATCCGATCCAACTTTTCCTGGATAATCATGACCCAGACGACTGAGAATCTTCACAGACAACACATGGTATGACAGAAATCTCCGGAGCCGCCACTGAATACCCCTCTGCTCAGATTGTTTTCTCATTTATATTTCCAGTCTCATTTCGGTGATGTCGAATTTAAGTAAAATTGCTGTTTCCAGAGATGTCAGCAGGACCGAGGGAAGGCTAGATGCTGATACATCAGTCCAGCCATGTGCACAATTGTGCATCTACATCAAATGTAATTTATATCACAGCATCAATTAAAAAACAGTACATTGATTGAATCTTGATAGGACAGTTTGGACTACATTGGAATACCACTTTCAACATCTAGCAACATCAAATTGTTTTATGGAATTTTAAGCAGTGGGTAATTGGTAAGATGTCAAATTATCATTCATTAACCCTGGGAAAATGTAGTTAAGAAAAATCTAAAACTTTGCAAGTAAAGATTATTCATCAGAAAATGTCCCATCATGGGAACATCCCATCAGTGATGGAGTCCTACAAACACCACAGAGAACGGACTAACTCTGAAGTAAGTAATGCAAACCTGAAGTGTACAGATGAATTGTGTGTGAGAGAGTGTGTGAGAGTGTGTGAGAGTGTGCGCTGGTTAGAAGTGCTGGTGGGTGACTGATCCTGAGCTGCTGGCTTTACAAATACACCAAAGTATCATGAAGGTATCAAGACTAATTCTCTTTGTGTGTGTGTGTGTGTGGGTGTGTGTGTGTGTGTGAAAGTGAGAAGGAGGACAAGAGAGAAAGAGCGGAGTGTGAATGTCACTTTGAACTGTCACACTGTTGCACCCCCCATAACACACTCACACACACTCACACACACACACACACACTCGTCCTAATGAGACAGAGGGGCTTCCGCTGTGCCAACCCAGGGGCCAAGGTGGGAGAAACAGTTCTCTACCAGCACCCATTGTAAACACATCGAACACCCCCCCTCCCAAACTCCATACCCCCCTCTTCCATCTCCCAACAGACACGCGCGCACATAAACACCCACTGAGGCCTCCCAGGGCCTGACAGGCTCAGATAAATCAGGCTCTCGACACTCCTCCGCCCTCCCTGACTCTCCATCCCTGCTGCCCCTCCCCTCGCCACCTGGGGTAGGAGGAGAGTGTTAATTTTCATCGGGGAAAAATGTTTGGGTGGGTGGGGGTGGGTGGGGCAATGGGGCAAGGATGAGTGTGTGCGCGTGGCGATTGCGGGGTGTTAACACAGACTTCTAAACACCTGCTTGGAGAAGTGGGAAGTCCTTGGGATTAAAAGCAAAAAGACGCGCTGATGAGACAGTGAGCTTTCTCTGTAATGATCAGTCCGACTTCTCCCATAAGATGAAGTGCATTGTCCTTGCAAGGAAAAATGGTCTTGGACCTAGAAGCCACAAAACCAGCAAAGCATAACTGTAATACATCAATACATCACTGGACACAATATAAAACTCCCATACATGGCATTATTAAGCAAATCGTATCACACATTGTCAAGTTCAGCTTGTATGTGTGGCAATTACCTAAAAGATATTGTGCAGGATGACGTAATGAATGAGCTGCATGATTTGACTTCTATCACATTAGGGGTCCTATTATCTAACATCAGCTTTTAGAACAGCAAAAAAAAGGTGGCCATCATTATTATTCCTAAAGAAAAAAAAATAATGTTAGTAATTATGATAAAGAAAAAACAAATAAATGTAGCCGCTGTGAATGACAAGTTGTTTTTTTCCTTGTTCTCTCCAGAAACTGCCAATTTTAATTTCAGTTCTGAGTCATTCACGTTTATCATGTCACTTGTCTCTGTTGTCAAAGATCAAACAATTTTAAATTGTCCAATATGAAGGACAAACAAAACAACTTGAACGGCACTCAGCCCTTATGAATTAAATTCACTGGGTTCTGTTTTTTATTTGGATCTGCTTCAAATTTCACACACCTCTATCAGTCCTCATAAACATGCCTTCATTATTTCATCAAGACCAATGAATTATTGTCTGAAAAAAAAACGTTAAAGAAAGTGAAAGTGAAAGAAAAAGTCTGGATCCGTCCCCTCCACCAGAATTGAATGGGTCCTCCCTAGTTCATCCCCCCTCTGCTTAACAGAATTTCATGGAAATCAGTTGAGTACTTTTGTGTGTGTGTGATCCTGCAAACAAACAAACAAGCAAACAAACAAATCCAGACAATGATATAACTCCTTGGTGGAGGTGACAATATTTTCTTATTTGCCTCATATACACTGGGCAAGTTGGATTTCTTGTCTCGCATAGCCGCTTGTTTCATTAGTTTGTGGTGTTGTTCTATCATCACACACAGTTTAAGTGCCCAATGCACCTTTGAAAAAACAATAAAAGGCTCCATTTATCATCTTATACTCTTCAGGTCCGCAGCAGATAAGGTTGAGAGTCCTGCATGATTCCACATGCACCCTTTTCTTTGCTCTTCATTCAGAATATAGAAATGTAAAACAATGGAAATCTGGAATCCAAAAAACAATTCAAAATCCTGTTTACTCTGGAAAATTATAAATGTATGCTGGACAAGTACTGATCCCTGTACCCTGCCCCTCTATTATATTAAATACAGAGGCACTCACACTGCAGTCATACTATCCACTGTGTTTCCAGGATCTGATGAGTGATAAGATATGACACGGCCGTTGTGATGAGAGCTGCTCTGGTGTGAGGCGTTCAGATGAATCTGGTAGTTTCTGGTCGTGATCTTTGCTCTGTATTGAAATGATGAGAGCTATAAGTTCATGTTTGGACTCATACAGACAAACAGTGAGGTCAACAAGCAATATTGATGCCAACACTGTTCCACTGCTATTTGGTGCAGAAGACTCAGTGAAATGCTGTTTTCCATCCTGCTAAACTGGCCTCTGGGGCTAATTATTCTGTTGGCTGGGTTCAGATGCCACACAATGTGAGATTTGGGGGGTGGGAGTGTATGTGTGTGTGTGTGTGTGTGTGTGTGTGTGTGTGTGTGTGTGGTGGTGGGGGTTGATAGGGTGGGCAAGGGCAAAGACTGGGGGGGGTCGAGGAGCGTGCACACCCAGGTGTGAAATCTCCATGCTTGTTTTGCTTTGACCTCAGGGTCAGAGCCACCGCAGACCTGAGGCTTTTCCTCACCTGGATTTACCCAGCTGTTTTTTGTTTCTTTTTTCCTTCTCTTGCGCAAGTGGCTTTTTCGCAGCCCTCTTCGAGCTGGGAGCCGCCCGGAACAACCACAGACGTCCACCGATGGCCAATGAGCAACTTGACTGCAAAAACAAAAGGCTCAGTCTGACACGGACGCAAACAAAACCCATCTGTGTGTTTGTGCATGGCGGTTAAGACAATGACTGTTTCAGATTTTTTAATTGAAAGGGAGATATGGCCCCTCATGGCAACCCATCTGTTCAAAATTGATATCTGAGCGACAGTTGCCCTCTCATCTCCATCGACGAACAAGCGTGAGATTTTCAAGCCCTATTTCATTTATTTCAGGTAATTGAAATGGGAGTCACGCTTGCGGGTCGATAACGACAGAGGGAACTAATAAACAACACACTGTGTTTATTGTTTTAATCACACAGGATGATTCGTTATTTTTTTTCTTCCTCCTGACTTTAAAAACTTCACCCTCACGCCACCAGAATGCAGCAATCAGGTTGTAAATTTAAAAGAACAAATGTAAAAGAGGAAAGAAAAAAACGCAGAAGCGGCTTGTGTTGGACAGGTGGAGGAGAGCAGGATGGGGACTGACAGGGAATCTGTTCCCGGTCGTCCCAAGTACAGTATGGAGGGATGACGAAGATGAAAGAAAAAAAAAGAACTGCAAACAGATGGTGGAGGAAGAGGATGAACACGATAGAGAGACAGTGGGAGGGGGTGAGGGAGAAAGAGAGGAATAATACACTGTCAAGAGGATCTAGGAATACAACCTGCCAGAGTTAAAGGAGAGAGGAGGGGAAAAAATGCTTGCATTGTTGTTTTCATTATCTGGCTGCTGTCATTCTGCAGCCTTTGTATCTGTGAAATGAAAGAGAGGGATGAGGAGGAGGACAAGGATGAGGGGGGAGGAAAGAAACAAAAAGGAGGGAGAGGGACACGGGAGAAAGAAGAAGAAGACGAGGAAGAAGTAGAGGGGGAGAAAAGAAAAAAGCTGTGAAATTAATCTTTTGTGCGTAGCCTTACACAGCCACAGACATGCTCAGACAAAAGCCTGGACCTGGAGAAGCTGCCTGGGTGTGATTGATGAATAAAGTAAAGGTGTCAGAAGTGTATTATGTAAATTAGCCCAGGCAGGGACCATTTCGGAGGCGAATGAAAGAGCGGGACATAGGTGGGTGTGCGAGAGGGAAAGAGTGTGTGTGTGTGTGTGTGTGTGTGTGTCACGGAGGGTGCGATCGTCCCCGAGCGCCACAGCCATGCCATCTTTCATCTCGCACGACAACCTCAGACGGCAATCTCTGCCACGGTTGCGGGTTTAAACCTGAGAGAGAGGATGGACAAAGACGTGGGGAAGGCGACGGACAGATGTGCCTGAATGAGAAAGCTTCATGGGACAAGAGGACAAGGAGGATGGGGAGTGCGTTCTGAATGAATGCAGACCCTCTGATTGACCAGTGCGGGACATCTCTCATCTTGCGTACACTGTCCCTCCTTCTCTCACTGTAGTAAATGTATACAGTTACATTTCCCACCACCACTTTATCTCCCGCCGGGGAATACAGTTATTTCAGTCAGAGTCGTAAAGACCACCATAAAGAGCCTGTCTGTCTGATTCCCAGTGACAGTGTACAGGCTCTGGGAGGGCAGATTGAGCTGTGGAGAGGCGGGGTGCGTATGTGCCAATGATGTTATGGACAGAAGCAGGCTGAAAGTCTTTTGTGGTATAGAGTGTGATTTGCATTAGATATCGAGGTCTGTCACGGGAGAGGAAGTGAGAGCGGGGGGATATAAATTGTGAGAATGGGTTTTGGTCCTTTCTAGCCATAACACAGAGATGCAAACGCAAACACATCTCCACCACCCTTGGATCCAACGGGTATGTTCCAACCTTTAACCATTAACGGATTCAACATCACTTTTAATAGGCTGACAAAAACAATCTATCATGCATTCACCTACACAGAGCTCTATAAAACAGGTTAAGGGAAATTGACGGCATCCTCGGCCCTAATTCTCACCTTGAGTGGCGTCTCCCCATGATTGAAACAGACAAAGACGTATAGGGTTATCCCTGCGCCATGGATGCGCTAATTGCTGGCGCTTGTCGTTCGCTGAAGCATTGTCTCTGAGGCTAACTAGAGCGCTAGCCCCCTCTTTCTTCCCCTCTCCTTGTGTGCTTGTGTTTGCGTGGCGGGACAGACAGGCTGCTGAGAAAGCTGTTTTCATCACGGCAGCGGCAACCGGTTATTAACGGGTTCATAAGTAAGCCTGGGCCCCGGCTATTTCTCTGTGTTAGTATTTATTAGGAGTCCACAAAGAGAAGCCAGGCCCCATGCCTATAATGAATGAAAGAACCTCCGTGTAATTGAGCCTTATTAGGCCACAGCCGAGAGAGAGGGAGAGGAAAATAGGACAGCAGGGCTGAGAAGAAAGGGATGTGATGAGAGAGAGAAGGAGCGAGAGAGACTTGCATTGTCAAACCCCGTTCCGCTCCCATGCCTGTGTTTATTAATTTCGTCACTGAGGCACGAGGCGGAGTAATTTTCAGATCTCTTCCACTACACTGCTCTCCATATTTACAGCGTAAGTATGAATGACAGTCCGAGCGGCACGCCGTGCCATACACAGTGGTAAACACTGGCAAACACGTCAGGCGGGCATGCTCTTTCGAGCCACTCTGTTGAGGGAGTGAGAACCTGCCGCTACTCACTGACGGAGCACGTAAATGAGCCGCACCACAGAGTAAAGAAGTCAGGATTTGGTCAAGACTGGTCAAGGCTGGTTGACAGGAACAGCTGGGAAGGCTGTTAAACCTGAGTCAGAGTTCCTACCCTGGAGTTTGTCCTCGTAGTAGGTGGTGCATGAGTTGTAGTTATAGCGGCATAGTTGTAGTTGACTGCTCCCATTCTTCACAGCTAGTTACTATGCAGTTACGATAGTTCTCCATTAGTTGAAACCCAAGTTCTGCAAAGATTAACTTCACACTTATAGTGGGTTTGAATTATCTCTAAAATATCTCTGGTTTTAATGCTCTGCCAACATGGTGTGTTAAATGTACATGTAATTTGTTCCAGACAAAATCAGGAGACATGCTTTTATTTGGCAATTTCATCATGAAATTGTCAAGCTACACAGAAAAAAAATACTTTTTTCTCTTCTACAACAATCTGATGTGCATTGTGGTTTTCTTCTAGGGATAGAAAGCCTTTTCTGATCCAGCTCTCCAGTCAGCAGGACATCAAGTGTGTGCACCTTCCAGAACCATTACAAATTACTCTATAATCATAAAGTCTTTGTCATAATGTAACAACTAAGCAACATCATGCAACTATTTTACATTAAAATTAACAGCACCGAATGATTGTAAAGGTATATTGACATGTAATAGGGAGAATGGTGCCTCTGTCATTCCTGCATCCTGTAAACCTGTTCTTGTTCTATGTAGCATTGATGAGTGAGAGCGAAACTGAATGATGGTAAACTACTGGAGTCAGGTCCAGGAAGGCCGAGCATTATGCTAAACTGTAGATCAATTCAAAAGACTTAGGTAATTAAAATGCAGTGCTCAGCGAGGACACTTTTAAAAATACAAGGATTCCAAACAGAATCTGGTGTATTTGCTAGAGCTACAGCTCTTCTGGACAAATTTCAGTTCAATGAGTTGACTGCATTGTCGGGGCTCTGGTCAATGATTGATAGGCTTTGTTTTTGGACATGATGCTTAAGCACTTGGACTCTGAGCTCAACAGAATTGCCACTTCTGGCTGCAAATTGTTGTTCAGCTAAACTTAGTGTTGCTGTAAGGTTTGGTGAAGTGTAGGCTTGGTTAGGTTCAGGGAAACATCATAGTTTGGGTTAAAATTACAACTTTGTTACGGTAATGGGAGCTTAGTGGTTACAACAACACACGTGATCAAGTTTTGCGAACAAGCATGAATCATGTTGCTTGTTCAATCACAATCATGGACATTTGATGATTTGTTGACCTATTCATCCGCCCCAATCTCCACCTCCCCACATGGATAACTATGGATGACGTGATTCATAATGCCTGCAGCTGCCAGAGGGCTTTGCAACTTGAATGTCAACATACATTGTTGTAGGGCACTTTAATCAGGTGCTAACAGAGAGAGACGCTTCAACAGTAATTCAATTAATTTATTTGATCTGGTGTGCACAATAGAAAAGAAGAAGATACACTGTATGTGGGGAGTGTTCAGATATTAGATCATGTTGTCATCAGTTAAAGGTGTAGTAATTTCATAGCTGTGAAGGGAATTCCCTTGTTGACATCTGGGTAGCCCCCAACTGGTGGTGGTGGTGGTTTATGGTTGAGGAGCACTGGCTGAAGATTACAATAAATGTGATTCACAGTGACGTCTGATGAGGTCAGTGGAATGCTCATTCTGGTGCAAACTGGAGGAGGTGTTGGTGTTGATCTCACACAGAAATGACAGCAGAGAGAGGACCTGTTTTTTCGAAACCAACAAGATGATTGACTCACAGGGCCAAAGGCGAAATCTCATTGGTTTATCTGAAAGAGTGGCCACCATCAGTCAGCAGAGTGAGTTGGAAGCAGGACAAGGAGGGGAGGGGGAAAGAGAGACACAGAGAAAAGGAGAGAAAGTGGAAGGGAAATGTCGTAAGTGTGAATTAAGTTTTCATCACTGGACTTTCTCAAAGCTTCATTCACTACAATGAATGATTCTGTCATTCTGTTTGGGAGGACAGTCTTCAAAATCCACAGTACTTCATTTTGTTGCAAGAGGAGATGACTGGATCACACGGCCATCCATAAAAGTCTCGAGCTATGCCCTGTCCCAATTCCCCCTTCCTTGATCCTACCCCTAGATATCAAGTGCCCTATCAAGGGGGAGTGTCCCCCTTCAAACAAAGCCACAAGGGCGAGGGGGACAAAATCTTCTCCTATGAATTGGGACACCACTCGCTACGTCATCAGCAGCCAACCAACGTTTTACAGTGGCAAAAAACATCAACTAACGTTATTATATAAATTATTTTGGTCCTGCCCAGAGACACTTCTGTCCGGCAGTGAAAATGTTATAACATGTTTTTTCCAACTTCATGTGCTGGTCACAGGAGTAACGAGTGTTACTCGTTTCTCTCACTCAGACTGTTTACATGCTTGTTTTGACGGCTTGAATAGTGATTGTCCTGAAACGCTTGTCACAGTGATTCAATTATGTTTTCATTTGCTGCTGGAGTAAAATAAGATAGTGATCCTGGTTATTTGGCAAGATTTCATACTTACGTTTACGAGCTTTTTACCCGCAGCGGTCGCCATCTTGATTTGCTTCGTCCGTTCATAAAGCATTCCGGTATTTCCGTCTACCCCTTCGTTTTTATGGGGGCGCCCATCTGTCTGGTTGTCTATCTCTCGACAGATTTTTTTTTCACCACAATAGAATCATGACTGAGAAAACAAGGTGAAGTCACAGACATTTGGGTACTCGTGTATTAATGTAGTAATGAAATCTGTGTACTCATGAGTTGTGGCATCATCATGCAGAGAGGCATTGATCCCAGTGGGCTGTGGTTCAGTTTGAGTTCAAACAGAAGAGAACCCCCTCTTTGAATATGTATATAGGGTAAACCTTCAAGCATAAAGTATATATGTGTATCTCTATGGTGAATGGATATAAACTATATATAGTTTCATGTAAAATACATCTGAACCACAGTGGCATCATCACGTAGTTACACTCTAATAGACCTTATTGCAGTAGACATTTTGACTCATCATTGCAGGAAGTGCACACGTGTAATACATACATGACACCCACTTCCTCCACCAGCAAGTACCTGCTGACTCAATGGCCTGATTCAGTTTTCATTATTTGCATTAATTAGAAGTCAAAATGTCAGCAGACCTTTTGATGTGCTGTGACAAAATACCCATTGATGTCAAACCAAGAAAATGAATGTAAATCACGTTACTAGTCCCTCTGCGTGACAATAGTGTTGTGAGATAGCTCTGTTACTGGAGGTCGCAGCGCACACACATATTCATATTTGGACATTCACAGGTTGAATTGTACTTTTCCCTGTGTCATTCAGGTGGTTGCTGTTTGAGGTCAGTTTTATCCTCAGGCTTAGTATCACTATCTCTCGCCCCATATTCACCTCTTTATTTTCTACCGTCTTCATACTTTCTCTTTGCTCCCTCTCTTTCCGTCTCTTTTTCTGAATTCTGCCAACAGCTGTATGAGCAATGTCTTTTTTTTAATCAAAAGCAAGAATGGATACATGTAGAGAAATTAAAATAATTTATTTAGAAAAATATATATTACAAAGCGTTACATAAAAATCATATCTTTAGATGAATGGTTGGAATTGTAGAATTGTGATTCTTTTTTTTCGCTTCGGCGTAGTAAGCCCTTACTCTCTGTGGTTTTGGAGGGAGGCACAGTGACCGTGTGCAGCTTCCTGGAGTCTTGTCCAAACAGTGAGGTTACCTGTACCTGTACTAAACCATGTGTCCACTGACCTGCGCTGGAGCTGAAGATAAGACAAAAAGACGTAGAGGGCAGATGGTTTCATCGTGTTTTTTCAAGAAGCAGTTCCAAAACATAACTCGGCCTAATATAACATAATCATTTTCACACTCTTTTCACATACAGGTTAAACAAAGGAGACGTTGAACGTAATTAAATCAGCAGCGAGCTCTTTATGTTAAACTGGACCAACTATGTTGTGGCTCCAGCTCGGAACTCGACACACAGAGCAGTATCAAGAAAGCAAATACAAATATTTGCCTATACCTCTAATATTGTAAGTCAATAACGCAGTCAACAGCGCAATGTGTAAATGAACAAATCATTATGTTACCTATCAGGAGCAAACTGGACATTACAATGACTTTTTTTTGCCATTGAATGTCTCCCTCTCTCCCTCTTTTTTTCCCGCTCCACTGTACTATATGCTGTGTGTGTGTGTGTGTGTGTGTGTGTGTGTGTGGTGTGTGTCGGCAGTAAGGTATACCCTGTCTTCTTCTCCCAGGAGTATTTTCAATTGTGAGATGTCATTTAGCTCGTTTGAAATTTAAAACTAGAGAACTGCAGTGGTTAAAGAAAATGCTCCTTATTTTATTGGAGGATTTTCATTTTAGCAGGAAGTACATTTCTGTCTTAACCTCACAGCCCAGCAGTGACCACATTTCCTCTTTTCTTATTGGTTGCCAGATGTTGGACTTTCAGTTTGTGGTCACTGATCCTGGACCTGGTCAGGATCGCTCTCTGCTTTCCGTCCCTGACAATAAAGAGGTGTAACCTTCTGATCTAATTTAAACTTAAACTTTCTTCTCTTTGGTGTAGAAACCAATAACGTTCTTTGCTTTTGCAGGCCTGGTCGGTTTGGTGGAGAAGGAGCAGGGGACTTGCTTTCCGGCTCCGCTCATGGGTTTGGAGGGTTTTGGAATAGAGGGTGTCTGGGGGGGGCTCTCTCTTTCTCTTTACTTTGGATCGTCTAAAAGGCTGAGCTAGTCATATTCCCAGACCTGGCGATTTTTCAAAGCCGGATGATGTCTTTCTCTTTATTCAGGCCCAGAATATACACATGCACACACAACACTTGCAGAGTGTTCCTATATAGAGCACATATCCATGCTCACATATACATACTTACTTCAATAACACACCGTCCTCAGTTCTCTGCATCCAGCCACTTCTTTCTCTTACAGTGTTTTTTCTTCTTTTTTCTTTCTGCCTTTGTTTCCCCACTTCATACCAGGAATAGACCCCCACTCCAGCTACTTCATCTGATGTAATACAGTGCAGATACAGCTTTTACACCTGTGCAAGCCTGAAACTGGGATAAAATATCAGCAATGTTTAATCCCAAAAAGCTGTACTCAAACTGAGTCCCATATCAGCTGAGCCCCATTTTGCTCTTCTCCCCACTCTTCCTCATTTTCCCTCTCCGTGCCTCTTCAATTTCCCCGTCTCCTCCTCTCATCTCCCTCTCCCTCTGTCTCACGATTTTTTTCTCACCCTGCTTCTCTCTAATTCTCTTTCTCATTTGCCTCCCTGTTTCTTCTTCCACATGCGGGAACTGTCATTATATGTTATGGCGTATCGGCTCTCTGCATGCATATGAGCCTCTCTCTTTCTCTCTGTCTCTTTCATGTTTCCCTGGCAGTCACACATTACGTTGGAGAGACAATACCTCCTCCAGATAATGCCATAAATGAGGGAATTTACATACATATGCTCGCATATGCAGCCGCAGCCTCTCATATCTGCCGCACTCAACGCAGTCTGGATTTCAGCTTGTGTGTTGCGTGTGTGTGTGTGTGTGTCTGTGTGTGTGTGTGTGTGAAGTGGCGCTCCAGTGGGACCATCATTAGAGTGGATCTAGACTAATGACACAGGAAACTGATTCAGAGAACTTCTGTAAAGCCCCCACACACACACACACAGAGAGTCATGTAGCACACACACAGGCATGTAGCCTCCTACAGTGTACTCCTGCTTCTAGTAGGATTTCAGAAGCTATTCCTGAATTATTTACTAATTTAACTGATTGGTAATCCTCCTTAATGTCTCAAAATAGACTAAACACATTTATTCGTCATTGATTATTTATGATTGATTGACAGATGGATGAAGCGCGCTCACTTCCCTAAAACGAGCACTTCCACTGCTGAGTTTCATTTCAAAAAGGTGCACGTCAGTAACAATTAAGTGTCAAAAATGCGTCGGCCTTCAATGAATACCAAATAATTTGGTTAGATAAAGTCAATTTTTTACATCTCATGTTGAACGAGTACACAGAATCCCTCTTAATCAGCACATGTCTGTCTCCAGCACAGGGAGACCAGGGAACAGTCAACTTCCTGTGGGTGTTTCCCGCACATTTCACAACAGGTGATGAATTTCATACTGATCATTGTGTAATATATATGAAAAATATATCAATAATAATAATAATTATAACAATGTTGATAATTATAAGAAGAAGAAGAGAAAGATGATGAAGATGCTTCACTCAAAAGTGAAACAAGGCAACAATTTCATTGCTGTTTCTGAACATTGTATTGTTGTGGTGACTTTGTTAAGGAAAAGAAGAGAAGGTTAGAAACAGAACATCTAAATTACAAACAAGATCTTGCATCTCTTACAGCCCTCAAGCAACTTTTATTTATTTACAAAGAAGCGCCTGGCAACAAAGAGAGTGCATGACCCCTGGGTCGGACCTCTACTCGTCTCATGTGGCTGTGGACAGACTGTGTTTAGTGAATTATGGAGGGCAGCAGCACATTTAATTGACCAATCATAATCCAGGAACCTGAACAAGCTAATGACCAATGACTGATCCCCACTGTTTGTCTTGGGAACCCCTTCTCCTTTGTTATTGAACAAGTTTACTCCAGCGCTCCTCTGTGTCCTCCTCTTTGTTCAGTCGGTACATCAGCCCTCATAGAAAGTTTTTTTTTCTTTTTTAATTAGAGCTAGGTTTAGATGAATATTGATGAGATGACAGCAACTGGAAAAGTAATAATAATGAATGACACAGCAAGTTATTAAACAGTAGCTTAATTTATTTTTGGGGCCCAAGCACCTAATGATACACAAGCGCTTGTATCTCTTATTATCCATCTTCCGATGCATGTTAAGGGTCCCAACATGCGTGGGGGCCAAACGTCTCGATTGTTCCCCCTGACAGTTTTAAATCTCAAAGCCCCCTGCTTTAACTTTGGCCTCATTGTATAATATTTGGCACACATGTCTGTTAGGACTCGGAGTCAAACCCAAAACCCAACAAAAATCTGCTATTTTGAATTTACTGTTCAAACTTTGGGTATTTATTTGTACACATTTACACACATCACACATAGATGAGGGTGTTGGGGTGTGGTTTGCTGCAGATTTAATTACATTTGAAGTCTTGTTTGTTTAACCTGTATGTGAAAATAGTGTAAAAATGATAATATGTTATTTTAGGGCGAGTTGTGTGAGGGAACTGCTTCTTGATTAAACACAATGTACCCATCTGCCCTCTTTGTCTTTTCTCTGCAGCATCTTCAGCTCCATCACTTTCAATTTTTATCAGTCTAATCTTAAGACTTTGTCGATGTTAAATTGCAAAGGTTTTTTTTCCGCTTCGCCTGCTGTTCCCACATAATTGATTGTATTGTTTTTGCATTGATCTTAAACAGCTGCTTTCTCCTTCCACGTCTTTATTCTATTGTTTTATTGTGTCTGTATAATGTATTTGTGTTTCACCCAAAACAGTGAGATTCAAAAAGTTGTCTTTTTGTTTTCATGGCTGTTGATTGTGTTTGTTTTGGTTTGCTGACTTTTGTGCTCTTTTCTGAGGTAAAGGTCTCCGCACACCAAGTCTGTATTTTGTGCGTGTGTTTGTTTAATCTGTCATCCAATGAAAATCACCGCTTGCATGTTTTCGTTCCAAAGATTAACAGCAGGAGAAAAAATGGAGTCGAGCATTGAGGATGATTTTGTGGTCCTCAAGCTGCTTAAGAAAAGAAAAGAAAACACTTTGTCCAAGAACGTTCTGACAAATGTCAGGAATAAGGAGAATTCCATCTTCTGGTCAAGGATGCGAAATTATCCATAAGTCTATTTCAGAATGTCAGTGGTCCAATTTGGACACTGGGACCCCATAATCTAATGCCAGATACAGCATCCCCCTATTCTTTACATTGTTCTCCTGCAGAGCATTGTGCTGTGAGACGAGACGTTTTTGCATTTCAGATTGCATTTTGGAGGAAACGTCCTGTTTGCAAGTATGGTGGCTCTGAGCGCTCAAACAACTCTCAGAAACGCCTTTGATAGACACAGCAAATAGAAGCTGTTCCAAAAAAATGAAATAATGAACGCAAGAGTCGGAGTGTAAATGTCATGACACCACATGAGGTTGTATTTATTTTAAACGTGCGTCACCTTGGACGAAAAATACAGAGTTGGTGTTCAAAGACCTAAAGTCCACAGAGTCAGTCGAGACATTTTGACATGTTGGCTGTTACAGACACCGATTTGCCAGGTTGAACATATGAACTGGGCACAGGGCCTGATCATGTCTTTCATACGCCTCTGTCCTCTGTGACATGTTTTCCATCAGACACAAACTGTGGCTTTAAAAAGCACCATGCCTCGTTTGATCGACTTGTTTTTCTTCCATGTGCTGTTCAGAGGTTGCCTGCTGCACCGTATTCCACTGTATTTCCCAAACTGACGGAGCTCACCATGAGAAAACACTGAACAGATGTTGTTTTAACACAAAACGCTCACTTGTGGAGCGGCTTTAATCCCCACCTCCCTCATCCGCCACTGAACACGGCACTGGGCAGAACCTGTGAATTAGCTCAGAGACTAATTGTGCCGTGTTGTAAACTTCTCCCGTCACGGACTAGAGAAGGTTTGTTTGAAGAAGTCTCTACCGGGTTTGACCACTGTGGGATTTTGCTGTTCATTTTCTTTCTATAGAGTTTTAAGTTTGATGGATTTTAATAACAGAAAATGTACCATTTCTATCTAGTTCCTAGTACAGGTGAAAGCTCATGTATGTCCATGTTGTCACCGCATTTCAAAGCTAAGACATATATTACTGATGCGCAAGAAGAGTTTGCAAGCAAATCTAGGTCCTCTTTTGCCTCCTTATGATTTAGGAAATCCATCAGTTCAGTCTAATGCAGCAGTGATGACAATAATCCAAAGGTCCACGTAAAACAACGCGAGATAAAAAAGTCATGTTTCACAGTCAAGCAACCTCCAAACTCAAACAGGGAGCAGAAAAAACGTTTTAATTTTCAACAAAATCCTCCTGAACGACTCTTCCCATCTCTCATTCTCCATCCGACTCTTTATTGTTTACTTTTTAATTAATCGCACCGGTTCATTCTAAACACGTCAGAATAAATACATTTTTCATCCCGGTGATATCGGCCCGCCGCTCTGTTATTAATGCTGCAGAGAATTCAGCCAGTGTTTGCAAATAATATCCTCAAATTGAATCATTGTTGCATGAATATATGCAAAATATTCATTTCAGGCGGCGTGAGGGTTGAGTGCTTTTAAATTGGAGAGATCATTCATGGCTTCACCTTTTCAGGCGAGATAAAGTCGTGTGCAGTAACATTACAATGTCAGTGTTCGGGGGGGACGGGGGAGGAGGGGATGAAAAAGTGAGGGGCGAGGGAAGGCAAAAAGGTAGAAATAATGACGAGAGAAAAGCAACGCGAGTCAATAAAAAACAACGGAAATCCAAAGTGAACGAGAATCTAAGACAAAGGAAAAAGAACAAGGACAGAGTGAAATATTCTCTCTCGCTGTCTTCTTCCATCATTTCATAAGAATCACACAGCAGGGATGTAACTACGGGCTGGTGCTATTAACGAATCGGTAAGTGACAGACAATACAAAATAACAGTAGTGAATGGCAACTCAGTTACATGTGTGTCAAGTAGGAAGTGCAATAGTTGATGGAAAAACAGACTAATTCTTTTTTTAATAATTAGCTTTTTTGCATCAATAAATCCTCCTTATCAGGGTTGAACTTTTTTTCAATGACCATTTCAGTTTTCATAACTTTCCTCACGGGTCAATTGGAATTGCAATAACTCAAACCTCTTTCATATGATTGCCGCTTCGCTTCAGTGAGGCATCTGATGTCAGATGGTAGTGATGACGATGACGCTACTCACAGCTGGTTTTAGCTAAAACAACTATAACAAATCCTCATGTGACTTGCAAGACAGCAATCGCTCTCTTGAATCACACCAAAGAAAATGAGGAGTTGGGTGTTCTTGTGTTGTATGTATGCATTTACCCTCGCGACTCCTCCAGTTTCGCTCCATGTTTGCAGCTGCTCTCACTCTGGAGAGTGGCCTTTCATATCATTGCATCGATGTCCCTGCTCCCAGCTGACATGGGTCAAAAGGCAGGTTACACCCTGTACAGGTCGCAAGGTCAATGGGGGCCAACATACAGCGACATTTAAGAGTCTCTAATTAACCTAACCCCAATCTGCAAACTTTACACAGAAGGACCTTGGCTGAACCGCTGTGAAGCCACAGTGCTAACAGTAATCCACAGTCGAATTTTAAAGTGATCAACCAGTGATTTCATCCAAAAGTATTTATAAGTGTTAGTATTAGTAAGTAAGTGGCTCAGCTGTCACTTTTTACTTTTTTAATGTTTTTGACTTTCAGTTTTTACAGATTCACTTTTAACTGTCCTCTTATTAACAAAAAGCAGCTAATGACAATGTTGATGGTCGCCTTCAGTTGATTGTGTGAGCATTTAAACTTTACAAGCAGCAGCAAGTGATTTTCACAATTAGTCAGTATGTTTATAGAGAGTTCATCTTCTCATAAAATTGAATAAAATGGAATTACTAATATTTAAATTAGTCATAAATAGTAGCAGGTCACAAGAACCAGTCATAATATTTGTTATTTGGTATAATGGAATACATATGAATGCAGGAAAGAGCTTGACTTCATTGTGCTTTCTCATTCTAAAGTCAAACTTAAAGACCTATTTATTGTTGGTATTACAGCTAAACCTCAACATGTGGAGCCACAATCAAAGCTACATCTCAGTCTTCAGTCTTGTTCCATTGAGGAAACAAAGTATTTGTTTTCAAAAGAACAATCCAAGAGAACTATTGTAAATTCTTCAGATGACCCAAATAACCCAAATTTGTTTGACCTTGTATGCGATTGACATGTTAAAATGTTTTTTTCCTGACACTGGTTCCACCTTGCTTGCACCTTTTAAAAGTTTCTATGTCCTAAATCTAATTGGGGGGGCGAAAAAAAAAACGAATATCCAAAACCAAATATTATTCCCTTCCCCACCTCTGCCCCCACTTTTTTCTCTCTCATGCAGCTGCAGATTAACAAGTCTAAACACGGCATAATCACAGGCAGAATCAAATTCCTCAGATATGAATGTGGATACCGCGCTCCCGCCAATATTTTATGGTAATACAATAAAAAATGTAAAGTTGAAAATAGCAGTTCCTCTTCTTCTTCATCTCCTCTTTTTTCATTTTTAATGTAAAAGGTAAGCTGAAGAGGGAGGTGTGCCGAGAGGGCGGAGGGGGGGGCTGAATTGGTGGGGGGTTTCATCACATGGGCCGGGCCTCGCCGAGGGATAGGCTGTCGCTAGGAGACAGAGGCAGGGAACGGACCAGTGGCAATGATGTATTAACTGGCGAAGGTGGCTGACAGTAATCTTTGTCACTAGATGCAGTGGCTGTCTAAGTCCTGTCATTTTATGCATCTCATGCAAAACAGATGTACCGGGATACTACAGGCTCAGGGAGAGAGAGAGAGAGAGAGCGACCCAGCCAGGGTGGAGGATGTAAGGGGAGAGATGGGGAGGGAGTGGGGGGGGACAAAAAAATCATTATCCAGCTAGAGGTTGGAAGGGCTGTCACAAAGAATTTCATTATTTTTCATCCGGTCTCGAGAAGGTGAATTCTGCATATTGTAATTTATTTATTTATTTATCTATTTTTTCCGGCCACCATAAGCCGCTAAATAATTTGGGAAGTTTCCAGGGCAGAAGTTTTCCCTTTTTCTCTCCGCTCATTACCCAGAGTTCAGGGCAGAGGTGCTCAATCACCCCGTGCTGAAGGAAACGCTTACACACAGAAACACGCCCCGCTATACCGCCGTCGCCACCTCCGTCTCCTCCTCCTCCTGTCCTCCCCTTCGCTCTCCATCCACACTCCATCCTTTACCACTCCATCTACTGCCGTCGCCACCTCCTCCCCCTCCTCCTCCTCCTCCCCTCCCAACCATTGTCCTCGCTACCCGCTTGCTCCTTCCTTTATTCCCTCCTTTGCTTTTCTTCCACTTTCACTCGCTTCGAGGGTTTGTTTCCGGCGCTCTCCTTTCCCCTTCGCCACCTTTGACCTCTTTAACCTTGTTTTATTCTTTGACTTTCTGGCATGAAACCATGAGATACCTAACCCTAACCCTGTTATCTCTTACCATTATTATTATCCCTCAACTTTCTTAAACTATTATCCTTACGCAGTGAGCAAAGAGCATAGCAGGTGCCTTGTCTTGAGCTCATTATTCTTTGCTTACAAATATTGCATCAACTGCATTTATATCCTTGTATTTAACATGACAGAATGGGCCTACAATGTTTTAAAAAGATAGTTAAAGTTAGAGTTAACTCTCCTTTTCCTTCCTTAAAATCCAAAGTATTTTTTTGTTTTGTTATTTAATTATGCAGGTCTGACTCAGGTCCACTTTGGATATGGTTTCAATTTCAGGCCAGAACTCCTGTGCCACTATGTACAATTAATAAAATTAATGAATACATGAAATTAGTGTATTTAAATTGGGTTTTAAATAATATAATACGATGTTTTAATAATAAATTAATGATTAAGATATTTACACAAAATACATGGAAATAAAACAACACAAAAAAAGAAATATAAAACAAAGGAAAATATTAAAAACAAATAACATTCATTAAAACCAGTCAAAAATCATTACATTACATGTCATTTAGCCATTTGAGGTCCAGCATCTTGCCCAAGGACACATCAGCATGAGCTGGGATTCAAGCCTCCGACCTTCTGGTTGGAGGATGACCGCTCTACCCCTCAGCCACAGTCGCCCAAATCAGGCATTAAAGGGCTTAAAATGTGTTTTAAGCAATGATTTAAAAACAGGTAAAGTGCTGGCAAGTCTAATCGAGTCAGGGCAAGGTCCTGATGGAAAAAGCCTGGCCACTCTTAGTTACTCTTAGACTTAGGAACTATACTAGCAAGTGTTGGTTAGATTACATTCGTCTAAATTCATCACAGGGGTTGAAAGTGTAAAATGACTATAAATTGAGGTGGATCATCTAAAGGAGGGTGAAGCTTTAATCAAAGCTACACATGCACTGATGAAGTCAGAACGTCTTTGCTGTTTCTTTTTATTTTGCTCTCCTGAGGGTCGACGAGCCTCAGAAACACGTCCATGGAAAAGCAACTTTTAACACCACACATACCTGTGTTTTTATACACACTAAACTGATATACTGCATTGGTCTACACACACTCGTGGGCCCTTCCAACTGTACTGCGTAAAGTACACTACTTACATTTTACTCTTCTTCTTCATGCCAAAGCGACACTGTTGCAGTATCTTAATTGCACCTCTATTTGCTGCAGAGAAGCACATCACGGCTTAACGACAGTGTACATAGTGCATGTAGATGGCAGCAGAAGGACAATATCTTTTTATCTACCTGCAGTAAAACTCACCCTCTGTCCAAGCCATGAATAACACTTATACTGCCAGCTCGTTTCTTTACCCAGGAGAGAGAGAGAGAGAGAGAAGGGACGAATTAGGGAGGAGGAGACAGCGAGGAGATTAAGAAAAACTGTATGTTTAGAATCAGAGCAGAAGATAATATGTAGAGAAAGGTAAGACCACGTGAAGTCAGATGAGCCACCTTTCTAGTCCTCCTCAACTTTTTTCACCAATTTATTTATTTTACATAAATTATATATTTATCACTATACGTTTATTTTCAACCATTTTCAACGTTTATTTTGAACAGCAAATACGTTTTGAAGGAAATGGAAATGTTACATCTTCTACTATTATTGTAAAGAGGGTGTGCTTTTAATCTAGTATTTGGCAAGTCTGAAATATGATGATACTGAAGGCAAAGGAAAAACAGTGAAGTTATCCAACAGTAAACTGCAGGGCCTCTGATAGTTCACCCATTCCTCCTCATTCATCCCAATCCATACAGGTTCAGTTCTTTGAAACTGTTAAACTGTTCAGACCCAGTCAAACAGAATTAAAGCTAGGGTTGGTTATCCTGGAAAAACTGATACATCCCGCCCCCTCCCATTGGCCCTCTCGTCAAACCCCAAAAACACATGAACTCCGCCTGACTCGCTTGATAACTTCTGGCTATCATCTCAGCTTCAGCGGTGAAGGCCTTTTTCATGTTGTGAAGACGGTCATGTGCAGTGAGAGCACAGTGCACAAAGGCAGCCAGACAGGTACGTCAGCCAATCATTTCATTTGTTCCAGATTATTGGTTGTTTTTATTACAGTCCTGTGAGGGCCACAGACACTGGCTTCTTTTCTCTTTTTTTCCAAGGCAACTTTATCAAGGGATGGCTGAGGATTTCAACAAATACGATCAAAAGTGTTTCCGAGACAAATGACCAAATCACTGTTACTCAGCAAAAGTTACATTGTGTTACTTTGATCAACTTTATCAAAGAAACTAGCACACACTATAGAAAGGGGGTCAGGTATTGCTAATCCATCTAAGTGTGCTGGTTTGCGTTTGGGCCTATAATGTACTGTACCTAATGGAAACATGGTCCCTGCCCAGAGGGCAGGACATTACAACAGTCAGTAAGGGCTCAACTGCAAAAGTTTATATGGGCATAAAGGCATCAACATACTAGTGGGTCTGTAGTTTATTCACACATTTTAACCACTACACTCCCTGTAGAAGAGGAAGAGAAAGACTATTTAAGTTACACATACATATGTATATAAATGAATTTGTGCATGTGCGAATAGTGGAGGAGAGGAGGGAGAGGAAAGGGTCATAGCATAAAGGTGTAATAGAGAGACAAAGAAGAAGGGAGAGAGGAGGAGAAAGAGATGTAAGTGGGCTCTGCGGAGGCCCCAGTCGGTGGCAGTCTGTCTCTGATTTCCATTCATTGTTAAGATGGATGAGATCCCAGCCGGACCGAGAGCAGCCCGCCGCATTTCTTCTTCTACCACTCTTTCTCTTTTTTTTTTTGGATAGGGGGCATTATTCAAAACAGAGCTTATTTTTGGTGGCCATTATGCATGCACACCTGATCAGCATGTCAACCTGGCCTCCCCGCATCGCATGATGGAACGGCCCAATTTACCTCTTTCACCTGCCTTGCATAAAGGCACACGGAGCACACACCGGCAGGCACTCGCTGTACTGTACAACACACGCACGCACGCTCACTCGCTCGCTCAGTGGAGTGCAGGTGGGAGGATGGAGTCGGGCATTAGTGTGCGCGATCATACACTGGTGCAGACGCACGAGCACACACACACACACTGCTGTTTATTTGCAAAGTGTGTATGAAAGTGTGTTCTTATGCTCTGTATAGCCTTCTGAAGTGTTGCCTGTGACACACACACACCTACTGCAGATATACACACACAGGTCTCCCACACAGATCCTAACTGTGTCACTTGTTACTGAGTCAAAACTGAATTCATTAGCAAGTCAGGACTCTCTCTCTCTCTCTCTCTCTCTCTCTGTATCCCTCTTGCTCTAAATCTGGCAACAAATAGAGACTGTAAATCTGGATCAGAATATATATTGCAACAACCACAACATTAAAAAGTAATTTCATTGATCAATCCATTGTAATAAATCACATGATGAATAAACTAAAAACTGTATTTACTGGACACTGCCTATTTTTGATGTATAAGACCCATGCATCTATAGTTCGTACTGCTTTCACAAAGGGACACCATCGAAATGCCTGTGTCTATTTGCAGGGTGTATCCAGCACAGACTGTGGATTTGGTCAAGGACATCCTCAGTTTGACCCCCAAGTATTAGTGTGGGATTTGTTATTTCTTCCCAGTATGAGCTTTCCTTTTAATTTGGTCGCAGTGCGGCTTGGCCAAATTAGCTACAGCTTTCCTGAAGCTCTGCACAAGCCTGTATTTATGTTCTTACTCATCACATCAACGCTGGCAGAACTGTTGGAAGAAAGCAGATCTACAATATGTGCATGACTGTTATAATCCTTGTTTCTCCACAGAAATAATTGCATCTTTTTATTTTTTTGTTTTGGTCCAAACCTGAAACGTTAAAAAACTAAAAATATTGTCTAGCTTACAACCTTTTTAAATTTCTAACCAAAGTGGTTATGAATGAAGCCAATAAATGTAATAATTGAAACACATTTGCATGCCGCCAATTTCAAAACAAGTACGTTTTAGATGAAAGGATTAGCAAAACGTAGCTACGAAGCTAGTAATAGCTGCTAAAATCTGTCAGCCATTACATCTGGCAAAATGTAGGGGCTGATGACATCAGGCAACATCTCACCACAGCAAAAACAATGTAAATGCCTTCACCTAAATTATACAAAAGTTCCATGTTTCAAATATTAAACAATTCTCTCCAGCAGTATGACTGAAAACAAACAAAAGTACTACATTTCAGATTAGTGCAAACAAGTAACTCCTGCTCATGTAAATAAATGTTACTTTCTTTTGATTTTGACTCTTGTTCCTCCTAAATTTCATTAAGGTAGATATATAAATATTGTTTCAATAGTAGCTTATAATGTGACACACTGTCAACACCAAACTGACCAATCAGTGTCAATGAAGGCCACAAACTGGCCAGTCACCAATCAGCGCAGTGTTTGGGACACTCAGAGGCCCATTGCTAAGTCCAGCCTCCTGAGCTGAAGCTGACTAAAACCCTGAGCCATTGATCAACAGCCAGAAAAGAGAGGCCTGAATAGAATGAGTCAATCATGACAATGTAGCTGGAAATTCCTGTAAGAGAAAGAAAAGAAATACAAAAAAAATAAAACAAATGGGAAAGTTAACTTAGACTTTAACTGTCATATTTTCATAACTTTAAAGTGACTGAAGAATGTCAGCTCTCCAAAGTGTTATTTCACGTTGAATGATTAATACAATAATAAAATGTCACTGCGGAGAAATTCTTAAAATGACAGCTTCAGCTTAAAATTGCAGCCTGATATGCTTCACCTGACAAGCCTGATTTTCCCATCACAAAAATGTCTTTATTTTCTATCACATTCTGGAGTATTAGTAAATATCAGGGAAGTTTAAATAAATGATGAGCAGATGTCCATAATTACAGAAGAAAGTTTGAACTCACAGGAAGTGTGTTATCCAGACAGGATCTAGCACTCAACTCAGCAAACAGCACTATAGGTGGCAATACAATATTATAAAACCTGGTTGTCACACTTGTATTAAGACCTATGCTTTAGCTGATCTGTAATATAAAGTAATATATTATTTTACATACTGCTGACTTTCTCTGGAGTTAGACTTTCACATATGAAAGCAGCAGTAGATTTCTCCTTCAGGTGAGGGGTGGTGCAGCAGGCAGAGGCAGGATGTAACGTTTTAATTCCATTGTGTCGGTCCCGTGTTTTTACAGCACAACAACCGATCACCAAAAGCTCTCTTAAGATCTTCGTTGGTGTCATCTATGTGGCTCCGCTTTTTCTTCCTGAGATATTTCTTTTCTTTTCTTTTTCTTACTTTTGCATCTGTCACGTGTTAGAAACAACATCAACACGCCAACTGTGTCTGAAAGCAGCTTTAGTGAGCAGTTATTTCAATACCTTTTCCCTCCATCTTTTATCAGTAACTTGTTTTTATTTTAAGGTTCATGTCCTTATACCAAAAGGTTAAAAAGTTTTCTGAAAATAAAGACAAATATAGATTAGGACCTGCATCATATATGGAGTAGAGGTCAATTCTGAGTATATCACATTACATAGTAATAGTACGCACTTGCAGTGCTGTGTTGGCAGCACCACACTTACATTGAAATATATTTCCCGCTGTTTAAAGTTCATTCATTTCAGATGAGAGAATCTTAATGCTGAATTATTCAGCTACAGATGCACTGTGTGGAAGGTGTTGTGAAGGTGTGAAGCCTATGTGTTGATAATGCAAGCGATAACTTACAACAACTCAGTAATGTTTTGTCTTTTTTTCCTTTTCACATTTCTCTCTTTACAGTTTGTATGCTGAAAAATTCCTGAGAACAACTGCAACAGCTTTTTTATTGTGATGAAAACTATCGACAGAACAATTACGTTTTCAAAGCATTTTAGCCACTCTGGGTCCCATTATTGACAAAACAACTACAAATAACCACATATTTTAAATTAGAATGAGCTGAAAAGAAAATGTATCTCTGCCACATTTCCAGAAGACAAGTTTGACGAGAGTGAGCAGCTAGATGCCATACAGACTGATAAAATAGATCTGTTGCATCTGTTGGTGCTCTTTTCTGTATCTGAACCTCTGTTTCATTTTGTTTTTAAAGGACGTGTAAGAGTGAGCCCAGCCCAGAGTACAGCACACTCTCAAAGGGCCTGCACTGTGCTGGCAGCTAGTTATTATAACTAACACTGTTGGCATAGCCATACTGTGCTGTATGCACAGACTGTATAAACATAAGGTGTATTCACAACAGATAGCGGTAAAGGGGTGCGTTCAACCCATTTAGAAATGATGCAACATATGCATGTATATAGGCCTAAGACAGGGTGTGATATACTGGGCTTCTCTGTCTCACTTTTTTATGATGTCATCATTTTTTTTACATTGTATTTCCCTGAAATACAGATAGGAAGGTGAAATGTAGTTTGTTTCTCTTTCAGCACTCTTAGCCTGCTAAAAAGTATTGTTTCAGATAATGGCTGATGATCTAAGTGAGGCGAGTGATAGTGAGAGTTTTACTGATGAAAACAAGGAACAATGAAAATAACAATGAAGAAGATTCAGACTTGCCTGCTGATAAGCCTCAGTTGGTAAGATACACTTTTGAGGAAGAGGAGGAAGAAGGGGTGGGATCTTGGCGAGTCTGCGACGATATACAATACGAGCCAGATGTTAAAGCTACTAAACCTACATCTCTCTTATCTGCTTCAGAGAATGAGAATTTAAAGTTTATGTAAATAATGGCAATTCTGTCAGCTCTTCAGAAAACCCTCAGGTTTTAGGTGGTTGTTTTAAAAAAATGTGTTTACTGTGTACATTACTGCCAATTGGAGCTAGAAACGATAAATAGGTCATTTTGACCCTGGAATAATTACTGATTTTACTCTAAGGACAAAAGCTAGATGTTGATAGGTCTAAATGGGGTTTTTGTTCAGTGTTAAATTGGCTGAAATAGGAGAGCTACTTTTTTTCAGGAACTCCCTGACCACGCTTATGCAACTAAAAGCATTGACTCCTGGAAGCTGGCGAGCTGAACCACAGTCTGACCTCCTGGTCACTGAGCAGCTCCACTGGTACAGTCAGGGTCAGGGCCCTCATGTCAGTGGTGGTGATGAGGGAGAGGGCAGACTTAACTACATCAGCCAGTTGTTCAGACGAATTACATTCTTATGTGGTCGCTGTGTAGCTCAGACCAGTGCCAATGTGCACCTGCCTAACATTGTGTTCCCTGAACAGTATGAATGTTCTGCTTGTCTATTTCTAAACATCTATCTATATGTACACAATAAACAATAAAACATGTCACAAACTCAACAAGAGAGAAAAACTAAATAAAGCACCATGTTTCTGCAAAATAAAACACAAATGAAGCTCAGCGTTAGTTCAATCAGGAAGACTTTCCCCCATTCGATCAATCTCAATTCTCTCACTCTCTCTATGCTTATTAATCAGCTGATTGTGGGCGTTTCTAAATGGCCAATCAGATTCTGCCACAGTCTTCCAGCCAATCATGTGGCTGCTGTCAAACTTTAAATCCCTTCTCTTCTCTTCCTCAGTCAGCTGTCATTCAGTAAGGTAATTCTTTCGCTCACCTTGCTTATTTTTACATTGTTTTTCATCTTGATGTCAGACTCTGACAATGATTATCCCCAGGAGGTTTTGGACCCCAGTAGATTTCCTCATCACTCAGCTTCAAGATCGTGTCATTATGCCAGCCCCAGGCCTGCCTCCTTCTCAGCTCCGCGAGCTAGCGGCTCAAGCAAGCTGTTCATCTATTCTACCTGATCGTGAATCCCATCCCGAGCACGATCCAGCGACTCCAGCCGGCTCCCTCGCCGAGCCTTTTCGCAGCCGCAAAAGGACCAATAAAGTGGCTTCATCCAAAGCCCCCCCACCGAAGAGAAGTAACACATAGTCCCTCTCCCATGCTCCTGCAGCCACTTCAGCTTCAGATAATATTCTAATGAGGACCCTGCAGTCCTTGGCCCTCACCACGCAGAACATCAACCCTCGTCTAAAAACGTGCATTGTGCATTGTATTTACCGTTCAGTCTTAGGACCCTAATTTCTGTTCATCATGCTGACTTAAATTTTTGTCCGGTCGTCGGCCCTGATAAATTTCTTTTGGCATTTTATATAATTTGGTCTTTGGACCTTAATTTCCGTTCCGTCGAATGACCTTTTATTTAAATTTGGTCATTTGCTGACCTTTTACTTCTATCTGCATTATACATCCTTCATTCAACAGGCACTATATCACTCACTGGCTCTGGTTGTGCTCGTAATATAAGCAACTTTTCTGTTTTGAATTTGCACTTTCTTAAGATCTTCACATTTGGTCACTCTCCACACTCACTGCATACATGTCTTCGGACCCCATACGGTCTTCGTGACTATGCATTGAGCACTGGATTTTACGTTCAGTCTTTGGACCTTAATTTCGGTTCCTCATTAATGGCTTATTTCTGTTCGGTCGTCGGACCATATAATCTTTTTTGGCCTTTTATATAATTTGGTCTTCCGACCTTAATTTTCGTTCGGTCGAATGACCTTTTATTTAAGTTCGGTCCATTGCTGACCTTTTATTTTCTTTTACATTGTACATCTTGCACTCACAAAGCACGGCATTTTATTTTGGCCTTCGGACCCTAATTTCTGTTCGTAATTGGTGACTTTAATTTATTTTCGGACGTCTGACCTTATAATTTTGAATAACCTTTTAATTTAATTTGGTCCCTGCTGACCATTTATTATGTTCCACATTTTAGACCACTCATTCACCATATATTCTCTTTGCAAATATTTTGTTCTTCGCTCACCCTAATTTCTTTTCAATTATGATCTTTACTTCGTTTGGTCTCCCAGACCTTTATTTTGTATGTCTTAACATTTGCTCACAGCTGCATTCTAACAAGATTTATATATCCCCAAAATGTTTATCTGATACATTTTTAATTATAATTCGTTCATACTAAGGTATAATGTCTTTATTCTGTCATTGCTATTCCTAGAATACTACATTTGCAAGGTAAAAATCTTTTATCGAGTTTACTTCTCCTTCAGAGTCATCCACCCTTTCACTTTCTTTCTCTTCTTTATTTTTGGGCAGGATTCCTGTCCTACATTCTGCTCCAAACCCTTATAATACTGATGACATCACATAGGGGTCTAAAACGCCAAAGATTAAACCATTTCACATCAACATTTGAGTAATATGGACTGGAAGCTGTCTTGTGAGCAGTGGGGTCTTTTCTTGCACTTAACAGGGTTCTGAAAATAACATCAATAACTATTTAAACAAATTCCATCAGAAAACGTTTGCAAAAGATCTAAAAACAGATCGAATCAATGCCTTGAAATCTCAAAGAGAAGAGTAAATGGGTGGAAAGGAAGAGAGTAGAAATATGAGGGAAAAGGAAATACGTGCAACTACAGGCAGAAGAATCAAAAAGAGAGGAGGAATTATGTAAAATGATGACAAGCAAGGCAACTGTGAAGGAGAGGAAAGAATATGAAAAAAGGGTGAGAGAAAGAGAGAGAGAGAGAACGAGAAGAGGACAGAAGAAGGGAAAGGGAGGAAAGGAAGTGGGAGAGGTGGAGAGACAAAGAGACGGGTGGTAAGAGAAAGAGGTCACATGGAGAGATGAGGAGACAGGAGAGACGGAGAAGCAGAGGGGTTGACATCATGGAGATGAGCATGAGGTGAGAAGATAGAGAAAGGGAGGGAGGGAGGTGAAGTGAGATGGAAAGAGTTGAGAGGGCAGAAATGGAGAGAGGAGGAGAGAGGAATGAGAGAGGTGAAAGTAAGAAGCCCAGCGGAGCCTGGACCAGATATTTACGGCATCCGACTCCAATCTCAGCCTGGCCAGCTGGGGAGAGCAGGTGGACCAAGCAGGTCAGCTCATTAACACACACACACACACACACACACACACACACACACACACACACACACACACACACACACACACACACACACACACACACACACACCGCACTATTCACCGTTGTCCTGTTTTAGGTAATGGCTGAGTGTGACATTACTGCGGCCGTGAGTTTACTGCTCCCCGAGCTCCCCAGTGTAAAAAAAAAAAACAGCTTGACTATTACATGCAGCCTGGCCCAGTGTGTGTGTGTGTGTGTGTGTGTGTGTGTGTGTGTGTGTGTCAATGTGTTAAAGGGGTTAAAAAGACATGACCCAGGTATAGCGCAGAGAGGACAGATGATGGTGTGTGTTTGAGTGTGTGTGTCCATTAATCATGACTGTGGTCCAGGCCAAGCCCTCTGTCCCACCCTATCACACAGCAGACCACACTCACCTCTCTGTGCAGAACATCTTCACATCCACACACACACACACACAAGAACACACACACACAAGAACACACTCTTTTACAGAGAAAGGGAGTTTCCAATTTTATATTCTGTACGATGAATGTACACTTTTAAGACAGTATCTGCTGCTGTTAATGCAAACTCAGAACTGCTTCCAGTGTTGAAACATCTCAGGATAAATTAAATTGCTGGAGACCACGTGTTTTATTTTTTTAAACTGTATGGAGTATCTCACTTCACACTTTGTTTACTGGCCTTTGTTATACTTTGCTGCCTTTGCTAATTTGTTCTGAAGTAAAACCTGCACAGATGTTTTACATTCTAAGTCTTCCACCAGCTCAAAGGGCATAATCCCTCCATTTCCTGGTTGGCCTTTAATCATCAACACAAGGTGCTGCGTTTATGACAGCAGCTTAACACTTATCAAAATAAATAAAATACATAGTAACAATAATAAATAGAATGGCACTCAGTAGAGTGCATACCTCCGCCAAGGCCCAAACAGTCCTCTTAAATTCATTCAGGCTACAACAAATTGCACACACTCGTAGAGATCAGTCCCTTTAATATGCCCGATTTTTGAAAATCAATGAATTATTCCCTGGGAAAGTGTTGACAATCTTGAACATAATAATAAATTCCTGGATCCCTGACCTGGATCTGCACCAAAATTGAATGGGTTATTCCTTAACCCATAATGCATCCTTCGACCTGATGTTGTGGAAATCTCCGTTGTTTTTGTGAAATCTTGCTCACAAACAAACAAACAAACCAACAAATGGACAGAGGTGAAAACATACCGTCCAAAACGATTCAAAAGTGTGTGTTGCCACAAAGCCATGCTAAAGTATACTCAAAGTGACAATGCTAGCGTGCTGATCCTAAGCAGGTATACGTTTACCATGTCAGCCATCGCAGCATGTAGATCGCACTTAGCACCAAGTCCACCTGAGGGTCAGCAGACATTAGCCATTAGCTGGGCAAATATCGATAAACTGAGGGGGTGAACAAAGGGAACGTTTGACCTTAATTTAATCTTAATCTGAGACCAGTCAAAAAGCAACCTGACATCATTATGGTACTGGAACTGTATTTAGTGACTCATATTCATACTTGATTAATGTGCTTGCTCATGTGTTCATTTTGCTATAAACATCATGATCAACGTGATAACTGTTTTCCAAAAGACAAATCAATCTTTTATTGTGAGTGTTCACTTCTTTACACTTAGTGAACCTGCTGTCTGCTCTGTGATATGATGAAGAGTCAAGTTAATGGTTTGCATTTTTGCTTTGACAACTTTTGTCGTCCTTTGTTAAGTGTGTGTTTTCTCTGATCAGCCTCACCCTGCTTGTGTATCTCTTCACAGGTAAGGCTGCGACAGTGTGGCCAAGGGTGTGAATCTGCCCCCCCCCCCCCCACACACACACACACACGCACGGAAACACATACACCACCACCACCAACCTACACCCCTCCTAGCTAGGGTGTCAAAGTCTGGTAATTGGTGGCGGCATAAGGTGTAAACAGGGTGACGGTGGCGAAGCTATAATCGCCCCACTTGCAGTGTGAGCGGAAGGGAGGAGGAGGAGGATGAAGAGCTGCTGTGACAGGGTGTGAGGCCGTCACACAGCCACCTGCCCACGGACACACAAATACACACAGACAAATTACATGGATATATCACACAAAAATAGCGCGCACTATAGGAAACGCACACACATGCGTCATTTTCATGCACACACACACACACACTCCAAAATACACACACTCACATGAACGCACACCAAGTCCATTTTACACACAATATTTGCATATACAGTAAAAACACCCAGTGTGTGGATACTTAGGGAAAAGGCCTTAAAAGTCTAACAAGCATGTGTGCACGCATGTACACACCACGCACACATATTCATCGGGCTGTCATGTCCACCATGTGACCACTTACAGTGGGTCTCTGGGACTCTGTGAAGTACGACAGGAAGTAGCAGAGCTTCTGTGAACTGTCTGCTTCCATTTCAATTACACTGGGAAAAGCGTGTGTGTGTGTGTGTGTGCGTGTGCGTGTGCGTGTGTGTGTTTGTGTGTGCGTGCGTGTGCGTGTGCGTGTGTGTGGTTTGGGCTGAGGGCACCAGACAGGCAGGAGGGTAATTTGGTTTGGCACTAATGCAGGGCCAAAGATCTATGCTCGGGGTGAGAAAAATGCCTCTCTCTCGCTCTAACTCACTCACACACACACACACACACACACATATATGGATTTGTGAGGAATTGAACACTGCTGCAAGTAACATTTTATGTTGGACAGTCTCTCTCTCTCTCTCACACCACACACACACACAGCGGCAGTGACTATGACGCAGGATGACAGGCAGCGGTGGCCTAGTCTGCTCTCTGTCCACTCTGAACTTTCTCCTCTCCTCACTGTTTCTCCTTTCCCTCTCACTGTCTCCTCTCTCGACTCTTCACCCCTCTCTCTTGTAGATTTGCTTTCCCCAGTTTTAGTTAAGTGTCCAAACTTATAGGTGGTTGCAAAGTGACAAGACCTGAGGAGAGGCTTGCTTGATGTGTGTGTGTGTGTGTGTGTGTGTGTGTGTGTGTGTGTGTGTGTGTGTGTGTGTGTGTGTGTGTGTTTGTGGCAGACAGAGTTCATGCTGTCCCCTCTGGCGCTCCTCACAGGCAAACACGTCCAGTTCACACACTCAGATACATTTCAAAGTGCTGCTAAACTAGACAATTAACAGGAGGGGAACAGGGAATGAAATACTCAGTCTATGGCTTTCATTGCCAATCGTTTGTTTCCAATAGGTTTTCGTGACATAATGTCAATTTTAAAGTTTGACTTACAGGAGTATAATTAGCTAAATGTTCTTCATGAATTTTTTTACTTTATATTAAATGTGTGTGTCTATCTATCTTGCAGTGCATCATATCATATTAGGTGATAATTAGTTTTGGGTGAAGAATTCAGTGATTTTCAAATTACTTGCTTAAGCAAATGTAACAGTGCTAAAAAAAGAGTGTAATTTCTAATAAAAGGCCTGCGTTTAAAAATCAGTTAGTGACCAAATGTACTGAACGTATCATTTCACCCCATTTACACATGGAATTTAAATGTGTCGCTCATTCAGCTTTGTCGTGACAGGATTTTCCACCTGATATTAATATGTGTCTCCAGTGTCCACATAGCGATCGGATTGAGATCTGATCTGTGTCCGACTCACCTCACATCCTTTTCCCGTTTATGCGTGTCCAAAAATAAGACAGAAAAAAGATATAGAAGAAGATGGTAGCCATAGAGGGTCTGTTCAACTTACACGGTCCAATAGGATTTTGATACAGTCAAAAAGGAAGCATACATATGGAATATTCTAGTGAAGTACTTAATCACAATTTTACATTTTACACTTATAAACATTTTCCCCCACTGATCATACTATCATGGCGTTTATGACATCATATTGTACCATCATGGAGTACAATCATTTTGTAAGATATCACAATATATATTGTACTGTAAACATAAAATGTTTAGTATTGAGCTGTAATATTTTGGCATCCATTCATTGTACTGTAATGTAGCCATGTAGCATTATAACCGCTTTATTGCTTGTACTACCGTTTACGTATTTTCACTCTCCACCTTAAATCCGATCTGTCTATTCTTTTAATTCACAGCTCCATCCGTCAAACTCAATTCTATGTCACATCCCTCTCTTCTTTCAGCATCCTCCAATACTCACGTCTCCTATTTCTTTCCTCTCTTCCTCCCATCTCGCCATCCTCTCCCTAGCCTCTTTTTCCGCTCTCACTCTCCTGCTTTCTTCTATTTCATTCATCATTTATGAAATTTATCCCCCAATTTCTACTCTTTCTATAATTTCCCAGCTCAGCTCCTCTTCCTTCTCACTTTCCCCAGTTCCCTTTCTCACGTTTAATCCCTCCTCTCTTTCTCTTTTTTTTTCTTTCTCTTTTGTCTTCCTGTCCCTCTTCTCCTCCTCCCGGTCCTCTCCCCCCTCCTTCCCCCAGTGTTCCGTGTCAGGCTGCTGCTGCTGAACTCTTTGTGTCGTGTCCTGTCCTTGCAGAAAGCCACGGTGCACCTTCCCTGGGACTGTGCAGGGCGACTCTCCAGCTAACCCAGATGGACTATCCCTGTTCTGCCAGACTAAAATAACACAGAAGCATGTAAGCATCATGGGAGGAGGCTTCATGTGGCCCCCATAACATCATCTACTGTATTATTCAACATGCCGAGCCCTCCCTCTGTGCTACGCTGGTCCCTGACCTTTTCATACAGCCACTCTCAGCTCTGACTCACAGGCTGGGATGTACCAAACTTCCTACAATGATGATTTGATCTGATTTTTATATTGTTTAAAAAAACATACAAACTCATAGTGTTACATGTACCTTCTTTTTTACCTTGTTTTATTATCATGTGACCAAAACGGATACATTTCCTATGAATTTAAGTAATTATGTCCCTTTTTAGACAAAATCAAAGCAGTTTAAGTTTTTTATTCATAACATTACCCAACAACACACAGTTCCAACCCCCAAATCAGTGCAAAGCATAAGCTTACGTTCTCTTCCTGTCGTCTTCATGATGACCCAGTATATTTTGTGAGAAGTCTTGATGTAAATTTACAATGAAAAATATTATTTTATAATAATAACATTACTATTTGACTTTATTATGATTCCAGTTCTCTGACTCCGTCATTGTTTTATTCATCTCCTCTGAGCGGAGCACAGGACAAGTGATGGACATGACACCATTAGAAAACTGAACATGTGCTTATTATGAAATGTATTCTCACAAGATTGGTAATTAATTGGGACAATTTTGATTTATAAATTATTGTCAAATTAACACTATATCAAGTTATTTTGGGATTTATTGTTAACTGTGTATTGTGATTAATCAGATGATCTGTGATAGGAGTAAGGAAGGGGTGGCACCGAGGCTCCTTTTCTCTGAGCAAACCTGGTGACCTCACACTGGAATTAGAAAGTGTTTTGTTATTTTTGCTTTGAACGAGAATAAATCGAATAAAAGGCAACAGAATTGGCGACTGCGGCGTTGGGATCTTGTCTGTCTTAATGTGTGAGTCAAGAAACGGAGCCTTGTTACAATGGCACAGAATGAAAAATCAAAGAACAGACCACAAAAGAACACGTCACAGGCAGTGCCCACACAGAGGCGCTGCTTTAAAAAACAAGTGATTTACTATCAGATGTTCCCTGTGCTCTATAAACATTTATATTCCTGTGTTTTCATGCAAGTTTTATGTACACAAAGTTATATGGACATTACAATAAAAGCAACAAATATTAATCAAGATTTAATTTATATCCAAAAGATACAATGTCATAACACAAACAGTATTTTATAGAACTGCGGTATATAGGATTATTGGTCTTTGGTCATTAGCACATATTTTTATTTCCTTCCCCAATTTCTCAGTCTGGTTCTTTCCTATGCTGTGCACAAAGAAGACAGACAATAAACAGTCGACACTTGAGGCAGACCACTGATTAATCACTTCCACAAATCATACAAACTGCCACTGCCGTCCAAAACAATATTGACAGGATGACACCGTGTAACAGTTTTCAGCTGCACAAACAAATATGCTGCGTACAGTTGAAGTCACGCATTTTTTTTTTACTGATCTATTCGCCATTTTGGGCACAAATAACAACCTTGGTTCCTGACAGACATGAGCCATAATTCACTCATCCATTGCACATCCATCTCTGGTAATCACGAACAACGTTGCAATTGTGAGGATGCATGTCTCAGAGTTGCAGCAGCTTATAGGTCTTTCTGCCCAACATACCCTCTAGAGCTCTACATTTCTGGATTGGGAAATGAAGAATTGGGCGGTTACCATCAGCGACTGCTGAGCTGGAAAAGTGTTTAACTTAAACTCAAACAATGTGACAGTGTTTGATTTGACAGTTGATCTCTGAGTATTGATGGAACAAAAAAGCACAGACGGCAATTGACACGGAGCACAAAAAGAAATCTGCACAAGAAATAAAATCTAAAAGAGGATTATGACGATTTAGCGTTTGACAGAACAATTAGGAAAAGTTCTGAGCTGAAAGAGTGAGTGGCATAGATTACACAGAGAGCTGCACAGAGCTGTGTACGTGGCCCGGCCTGTATGAAGTTGTCCCTGACACCAAGAGGCCTCATCATCCACCATGATCCAGACTCTGATGCATCGACCCGAGCCCGAGACCCACGTCAATAAATCCATCCCACCTCCTCCGACTCCACTTCATTCCTCTTTTTCTCCCACTCTCCTGTGACCGGGGGAGGTGAGAGGTGTCCTGAAAAAGAGGAATGAACACAGCAACAGTCTATCACAGCAAGGTCGAACCCTGTCCAAAACTCTGGGACACACGGACTGAGGGGGCGTGAGGGATGTGGACAGCGAGTAAAAAAATGGAATGAGATGTGGGGAAAGAAATAGAGACAAAGACAAAGATAGATACTCTGTCAGAATGGATAGATAGATAGATAGATAGATAGATAGATAGATAGATAGATAGATAGTATAGATAGATAGATAGATAGATAGATTGGTACATAGATAGATAGATTGATACATAGATTGGTACATAGATTGATAGATAGATCTATTCCAACAAATATTGGGTATAATTGGAATGATTCCAAGATGATGATCCCTTATGACTTTGTTTGATGCCTGGTGTCTCCATGGGGTCAACTTTTGGGGTTTTGTATGAAATGTCTTGATGGATGGATGTCCATGATGGTTGAGGTTAGCGTGGATTGGCCAACACCAGTCAAGGAGAAGGTACCTAATATTAAATTTGAGAGGAATTTATCAGGACAAAAATACCCTTATGAAGCTCTCAGTGTGAGTGGATGGTTTGATTTTCTTCAACTCAGCACATATTCCTTTTTGGACTGTGACTGAGGAGCTCAGTCAGCATGATTAAAACTGTAACCCAACAGGTCAAGACAAACTGGACAATGAAAATGAAATGCTTGGCCCTTCATAGGATTCCATCTACCTGGAGAGTTCCGGCTGTCCTTGAGGAAGTTCAAGGATTCCTCAAGGGTTGTAAGTGCTTCTCTGCTACAAAACGAATTCAAGTTAATGCGATGACTCTTGTAATCACATTTTTCGCGCATCTGGAAAGGGGGAAAGAAAGACAGAGAGAATTATGGGAGCGAGAGGCAAAGGCCCGGGCTTGATTCCAGCACAGGCCACTGCAGCCTTGGTATGTATACAAACAACCCCTAGAAGTCGCTTCCATTCAACACAACTTGCAATTCCATTTCAATACTGAATAATAAATGTTTAAACACAATCTAATATGGTGTCTCTAGCCAAACTTGTGTTTCTTTGTTTAAATATTTCTGGGTTTGGTATAAAAATATTCACAAAACCCAGAAAATGTTGTTCATCATCTGCTGCAGAAACTGCATCAATCCAAATCAAGAACCACACCTCAGAGATAAAAAAAGAAGCATCTTTCAAGACAACACACACACACACACACACACACACACACACACACACACACACACACACACACACACACACTGGGCATAAGGATGGGGGCTTAGCCAACTTCTGCGAGTCGTCCCGACTTAACTTGAGCTCCAGACCGGGTCTTAATATTCTGCCGGAGTGGCGGAGCCATTCTTCTGCACGACCAATCCCATCGTCAAGTCAAATTTGCATTAGCAAATGGGAAAGCAGTGACGGCCTATTTGTTAATCTGATCTTTGTTTACCCAACACTCTTGTAATCCACTTTTAATTAAATAGCTGCCCAAATATGTGCGAGCAGCAGTTTGACTTTGTCTGTGCCCACACAGCCAGACTGAAGCAGACAGACGAGAGAGAGAAAGAAAGACGAGGGAAATAGACAATTCTGTAGTTACACACCTTGCTCAGCTTGCTTGAAGGATACAGGTTTCAGACAACACACACATACACACGCATATATATCTAAACACACACACACACACACACACACACACACACACACACACACACCTCGTTTCAATGCAAAGGAAGTTAAATTGCACTGTGCATTCTTTTCTAAAGTATTTCCAGAGACAGACACACACACTGTACCTATACAGTAACCATACACAGCCAGGGTTTATGCGGGTCACTTCTGGAGATGCAGCTTATCCCATTGTCTGGTCAAATATCTAATTCTAACCTCACAATAGATTTGTATATCCTATCTGTCATAAACCACAGGCTGTGTAGTTTGAATAAATCAAATAACTCTCTCACACACACAGACACAATCAAACACACTTTCAAAAACACTCGCTGGTCCTATCATCCACCCACCCACAACACAAACACACACACACACACACACACACACACTACACAATATGGCTGCATAATGTCCTTTATCTATTTATAGTTAATGCCATCCTAGGCCTGATAATGCAAGCAGATACCTGGTAGGCAATTACATCTTCTCGATTCCCTCCGCAATAAAAATGCACTGGTAATAGGAAAAAAGGGGTAAATAACACAGCGGCGTGAAGTAAGCTGGCCTGGCCTGCACAATACCTCCCCAATAAGTCAGCCTGCATTGACACAAGCCGCATTGTCATTCATATGTGCCTCCTCCGCTGTTTTTACATGTAAAAGGAAAGCAGTGGCAGGGACATTGTGTCTCTATCTGGGTATTAGGGGTGACATTGCATTATCCTCAACCCTCAACACATATCAAAATATTCTTGGATATCCGTGTGCCTTTCTCTTTTTGGGGCTGGTATTCATGCGTCCGTCCGTATGTGTACGTTTGACAGAGCGTGTGATGCAGATTGTGCGAATGTGCGCGCACGTGTTTTGTTCTGTAATTCAGCGCTGAAAAATTGGCAACATCGGACAAAAGCCACCTTGCCAGTCCAAGGTGTTGGGTACGACGGAAGGGACAAATCCATTGAGTGGAATTTGTATATTTGTATGATTTTTATACACAAAACACCCAGGTTGCACAGGAAGAGTTCAGCTTTTACTGTTTCCATATGTGTCTGACACAACAGAAACAGTTCTCCTCTGTGGCTCAGCACAAGTTTAATCATTAATTGCCACAACCAAACTTTTTAAAACTGTAATTGAATGTGTTATTTACTGGGTGGCCAGAAGGAGTCTGAAGGAACCTCACACTTTTCCCATCTTGTTTGACTTGTCTTAATATTTTTTCATAATGTTTTTTATTAGCTTGCTTTATTATTATGTTTTTATTTGATTTAAGTGATAAAGTCTGGTTATTTGCTACAGTAATGTGTCCTACTAACAAGTATTGTGTGTGTATCCAAAACCAGTCCTGTGCCACCGAGCTCCACATCACTGAGCTATAGTGTCCCAGTGTGACATGTTACATCAATACTATGAGCACACTCCTAGTTTATTTTGACACAAGCCCACATGCACTGACCTGATGCTGTAAATACTCACTATACAATATATACTAATAATATGTAATAATAGTTTAGATTTCAGATCAACCTGCATCACAACTGTGAGGAGGGGTTCTTCTCCACATGAGTACACCTTTGAGAACCCTGTCTTCTTAAATTTGTCTTTCATTACAAGGGAACAGCGACAACAAAATGTGCTTTGTAGGAAGCATAATTGTTGGCTGGATTATCTTCAGAGGCAAAGTATTTCTGAATGAACTTTTATTAATGGCAGCGGATTTGCCAGGAGGTGGTTTGGGGTAAATGGTGAATGTACAAAGCTCCAACTGTCAGAGTCCCATCTGTGGTTTGGGCATCAAAGGCACTTTGGTTACAGTTAGTGAAAGATGGTTTTGGCTATATAACTTTTTCTGTCTCAAACCAGACCACAATCTTCCTCTAACCATAACCATGTGCTGTGACACCATGTAGCCATACAACGATGATCCTGTTTAATCACTACAAGTGGATAGTGTACTGCAAAATCGTATATTTTGGTGCAAAACAAATATGTTCCCTGTGAGCATTTTACTTATAAGTTTAGCATTCACTTATTTCCAACTTGTCAAGTAAATTGACAACATTTCTTCATCAGGATAATAATGCATGTAATTTAATCATAGTTACATTTTGGTGTTATAGTTCAGTTACATAGAAACGTCATGTTTAGGAGATGGGGGTTGATTCCAGAGCGTGATCACGGTTGTACCATTGCCCCTTCCCATAGTAAAAAGAATGTCTTTCGTCAGTTGTAATATGATGCATTCATCTTTTAGCTATGACTAACTTGCACACCTTTAGCCTGCTGATTCAATGGCCCCCAAATTTCACTTTGGGTGTCAACATTTAATTGAAAATATTAAATTAAAAAACATGCCCCCTGATACATATCAAATATGCATAAAAAAAACAGCTGACCTCTTATACCAGACCGTAAAGCAATCTAATAAATAAAGTTGCATTTGTTTCTTAACCGTTGTCCATTTACGTAGGACATACACATAATTATTGGAGGCTTTAACGGAATGTTACTCTTTCACTTTGAATTGGGTGATGTCATGCGTTGCCAAACTGCATTGTGGTTCAGTAACGTCATGTTGCTCACGCTGCATTGTTCAACTTTTCCTGTGGCAGAAGAGGAACCAGCCAATCAAATTGTTTTTGAATAATTACTCAAGCGTAGGTCGTAGCCAATTAATTCATGTTATTGTGAAAGAGGAGGCAGAGGCAGCTGGTCAACCTGGGTTCATCTGGTTGAGGATTTTATTTGCAGTGTAATTAACTTTAGCATTGCATATATAGCTAGCAGGGCACGTTAGCAGCAAAGCGAGCTATGTTGTCCCGAGCATACGACATGTGATTATTGTCATCATCAAGCATCAGGCACGTCTACTTTCAAGAGTCTTGCACTTTGTTTATTAAAATCAATCAATCAAATTTTAATTGTATATCCCATATTCACAAATCACAATTTGTCTCATAGGGCTTTAACAAGTTGGACATCCTCTGCCCTTAACCCTCAACAAGAGTAAGGAAAATCTACCCCAAAAAACTATTAACAGGGGAAAAATAACGTAGAAACCTCAGAGAGAGCCACATGTGAGCCTTCCCTCTCACAGGACGGACAGAAGTGCAATAGATGCTGCGTGTAGCTGAACTTATCAACAAAGATGCAATATTTACAACATTGATTCGAAGAAACTGTTTTTAACCTAATGGAGAAGTGCATAAATGTTTAAAGTATTTATATATAAGAAAGTGTCTGATAGAGATGAAGGCAGCAGCAATGACAAATTAATTGAGGAGTTATTGTCAGTAGTGGTAGAATATGTGAGTAGGCATGTTGTATATCAAGCAGTCTTGTAATCAAAGTCCACGATCAGCTGCCACCATGATCACGATCCATGATTCGCCATCACGATCTCGCAATCCACCATCTATGGTCCATGATCACAATCTACGATCCACCATCATGATCCACGATGTGGCTGCAGCAGCGATCCTGGATCTACAAACGATAAAGTACAAGGATTTTGGGGGAGAAGTCAAGTCAGTAACATGTATTGAGGAGACATTAATGTGATAAAGAGGGAGAAGAGGAAAGAGAAGCTCCATGTGTCATGTCCCCCCCGACATTCTAGACCTACAGCAGCAGAACTAAGAGCAGGTCCAAGACAAACCTGGACCAACTCTAAGTATGAGCTTTATCAAAAACGAAGGTTTTAAGCTGACTCTTAATCATGAAGAGAGTGACCGCCTCCTGCACTGAAACTGGGAGATGATTCCTCAGGAGAGGAGCTTGATACCTGAAAGCTCTGGATCCTACTCCGATTTTAGAGACTTTAGGGACGACAAGTAAGCCTGAATTCTGGGAGCGCATTGCTCTAGTGATGTGATATGGTACTAGGCCGAGTATTAGATCCTCTGTTTTATCTGAGTTTAATAGGAGAAAAATGCGGGTCATCCAGGTTTTTATGTCCTTGAAACATGCTTGAAGTTTAGTTAATTGATGACATTGTTTTGGTTTTATTGATAGGTATAACTGGGTGTCATCCACATAGCTGGAAAAATTAGCTGAGTGCGTCCTGATAATGTTTCCTAATGGGAGCATATATAAGGTGAATAAAAATGGGCCGAGCACAGAACCCTGAGGAACACCGTGGTTAACTTTTGAGCACACAGATGACTCATTAATCATTAATTTGCATTAATTGGAATTGATCTGATAAATAGGATTCAAACCAGCTTAGGGCGGTTCCTTTAATGTCAATTAACTGTTCTAGTCTCTGTAGTAAAATGTGATGATCGATATTGTCGAATGCTGCACTGAGATCTAACAGGACGAGGACAGACACAAATCCCTGATCTGAAGCTATGAGAAGGTCATTAGTGACTTTTGCCGAGGCTGTCTCCGTGCTGTGATGAGCTATAAACCCTGACTGAAAGTCTTCATATACATTACTTTCCCAAAAAAATTCAAACAGCTGATTGGCTTCAACTTTCTCAAGGATTTAAGACAGGAAAGGGAGGTTGGATATCGGTCTGTAGTTGGCTAAAACCTCCGGGGTCCAGTTTTTTTTTGAGAAGGGGTTTAATTACAGCTATATTAAATGATTATGGTACATATCCTGATGATAATGATAGATTGATTGTGTTCATTAAACTACTATTTATTAGGAGCAGAATTCCTTTAAATGTAGAAATGGGAACTAAGATACAAGTTGTGGGTTAAGACTGATCAAGGGTGATCAGTAGAGAAGCTGTCTAAATAATTGGTAGGGTTCAATGGAGCTGTGACTCTCTGTCAGCCTGGCTATAGTGCTGAAGAGAAACAGGGCGTTGTTTTTATTTTCTTCTATTAATGTGGAGTAATAGACAGCTCTTGCTTTGTGGAGGGCCTTCTTATATACCTTAAATCTTTCCAGGGCTAGGGGATTTTCAACCCAATTGTTGGAGCCCCACTGTCCCCACTAGTTTTCTTCAAGCTTGTGTTAATTCATGTGTATTGGAATTATACCAGGGAGCTAATTTACTATGTTTTACACGCGTCTCTTTTAGAGGCGCTATGGAGTCGAATTTTACTCGAAGTGAGTCTGCGATGGTATCGACAAGATGGTCGATCTCAATGGAACTAGGGTTATTAAAGAACAGTGCGTTTATATAACAGCAGAACAACAGTATTTAGCTGTCGTGACGTTTGTGATATCAAACATTCATCAAAAGTGAGTAGTTCACAGGAACTTCCCTTTAAATCTAAAGTCTCAATAAGGTCTTGATTTACGTTCCTTTTTCAAACAAATCTCTTGCATTAGTATATTTTTGGTAGTTGTAGCTGGTCTCGAATACAGCCCACAGTAAATGCTGTGTCTGGAAAACACCTCCAATTCTAACTGTAAACGGTTTGTAAGAAGTATTTACCTTCGCTGGACCATGAATATTCATTGATGGTTCACTTTTCTCATAACGCTGCAGTCATAAAGGAGGAGCAGGCTCTAATACACCCACCATTCCAGGGAGAGAGTATTAAGGAGAGATTTAATAGAGGCGTGAGTACGGATGGACTCATTATCTTTCTATTAGCTCTGTGGCTGCATGCTCTCCGCCAGCAGGGTTATACTGCCTTCTATTAGGTTAGCGGTCAGATGCACACGCTCAAACACACACATTAAAAGAAGAAGAAGAAAAAAAAACAGCTTATATAGGTTGATTTAGTAGCCAGTACTGCCCAGCAGTAATGGTTCAAGCAAATGAGTGTCCTCCTTGGGACTTGATTTACAAGGCTAGTAATCCTGTTAGTGTGTGTGTGTCTTGTAAAAATGGGAAGTTGTTGGATAAAACTGGAAAAACAATATCTCTGATAATAGGATACATAATGCTGAGTTTGAGCATTTACCTACTCCAAGACTAATAATCATGATTTTTTATTATTCTAAAAGGTGAAGGGTGCCTTCTTCTCTCTAGTGCTGTGAGTAACCCTCAGCCTTGTACTGTGTGTGGGATGAAAACTCAAAATCGGGAGTGGCTTTGACCCTCAATATTACTCTACAACACTGAAATGAACACAAAACAATTAACTAACATTCTGATGCAAAATATCTCAACGTAACCCTCTTTAATTGCATTGAGTTGGCCCACATTCATACACTCTGAAAACACATCAGCCCTGTATTTCGTCAGAAGTGGATAACTTTTCGCTCAGATTGTGTTGAAAATGTCCATTCCCTACTTGCAGCTGTGTTTAAGTCGTGTTACCCACAGGCTTTTTCTACTCTCAAGTGATGCTCTCTGAACTTGAGACATTTAAATACTCCAACCGATGTCTTCATCAGATCCAATGACTGTATATAAAGTTGGATGACATGACTGTGCCCGAAAGTGCTGTATAGGTCATAAACCCTGTCTCCTCCATGTTAGTCAAACTAAAAAGTTGAGGTACATCCAAATAATTTTTCTTTGGAAGTTTCTATCGTTAACTAGTTCTTATCACACTGATGTATGTAAGTGTTTTTTAAAAGTTTTACGTTTAGTTTATGATATAAAAAAAAGGATCAAACTTCTTGATTGACAGCAATGATTGACTCATAATCAGCGACCTAAAAAGTCTTAGCCAATACTAATAATACATTTAATTAACAGCATACATCTAACAATTAGCGTTCTTTTTGCTGCTATAGCATAATGTGTGGACAAAGATTGAGGAAGCTCATAAACATTCAGTAAGCATGCTCAGTAAGCATTCGGACGAATGGGGTATCCATTGTTGAATGATGAAAGTAAATCACTTTTCACTCGGACCAAGAAAAGAAAGTAAATGGTGCAGAGCTGTTTTCCTGGTCACCAATGGAGCTATTTCTACCTGTAACATCTGAACAGTCTGACACAAGTCTTCTCAGAGGACACATAGCTTTCTTGGTGAAAGTTAATGACATTGAGTCCGGTGTAAAGTCCTAGTTCCCACTTGACTGTGCTTCACTTATGTATTCGTCCCAAAATGTAGTTTGGATTTTGAATGCAAATAAGCATTAATGCCCAGCCTAATCAACAAAAAGCAGGAAACCTTTGTACTGTTTTTGACCTACTCCTAGTCTTTCTCACCTACTGTGATAAAATCTAAAAGAGAAACCAAAAAGATAACTTCTATTCAAATTAAAACCAACCATTTACTTCTCTTATTATTAAGAACAAAGTGATGATCTTTTACGTCTGTTATCCCAAATTTTTATCCCACATTTTTGTCTTGCTAGACTTAGAACGAAATACCTCTTAGCAGCATTCTCTTTAGTCTCTGTGACACCAGGGCTGCATGTTAAACATCTATACCTTTGTTAATGCACAGCACTCCTTACTGTACAGTGCAATAAAGTCTTCACATGGCAAGAGGAGCAATATCTTAACACAGATACATTACCAAGCACTTAGATCGTCAAGCTTACACAGTAAATTCCCTCTTATAGGTCCCGCCTGCAGTTCTATCGCTGCTCTAATTGAATCATAAATACATGTATATGTATATTACCCATTAATAAATAAAGACACAATTTTTTATTAATGAAGTGGAAAATGTGGTATGGTGAGACATCAATCATTTAGCATAAAAACCGTGTGTATTAGTGGGGCGGGTGATACGGTGCAGGGGGATAAAATTAGACCCGTTAAATAGGGAGCGATGTGTGCATTAGTGTGAGTTTTACATAAGCAATTATGGAAGCCTTCAGTGTTAATTTATGTGCGATCAGTGAACAAGAAGAGGGAGGGGGGGTCACGTAAGTGGGTGAAAATAAATAGATGGAAATGGGAGAAGAGAGGGGGCAAGGGACAGTGGACTGAGATAAAAACGGAAGTGAGGAGATGTGAAGAGAGGACTGGCACAGGATGGAAGGGATGCATCAGTTAGAAGAGAGACGTGTGGGAAGATTGTGTGAACAACAGATATTAATGAGCCTATATGAATCGCACCGATCATAGCAACAATTAAGGATCAGTCGTCTTGCAGCATGTGGTAGGAAAAGGGATGAAGGAGGAGGGCAAAGCGAGACAGGAGGTTGTCAGGAGGATGACTGTGTGTTCGCCTGGACAGAAAACTGGGTTTTTAAAACCAGGCCTGTATCTTCTCTCCTGCTGCTGCATCTTGGCTAAAATGTCTGGGTTTGGGCTTATAACTTGAGTTCTGGAAAAAAGCAACAGAAACAATGTCAGAAAAATGTACATGTATATACCGTACACTCAATAACACCGACAGCAAGTGAGTGCATCTCAAATTCACATTTAAAGTATTACATACAAAACAAATGTGGACATCCAAAAGGTAAGTGCATAAAATGATAGTTAGAGTAGATTATACCCTTATGCATGGAACTACCAAGAGAAGGTCCTTTCTGCCATTGAAACAAACGTTAACCAAAGAAAGACAAGAATACCAAGGTCAACTCAAGGTTACAGGTACTCTCTTATTCAAGACCTTTGACTTTATCCCATAGTCTTCATCAGCAGATGGACTTTGCCCATTAATCATTGAAATATAGCGTTAACATTTATAACATATAATATTTCCAGTCATTAGCATGAATTACAAGTGGTCGAACTGGTCTGCCACTGTTCTCCAATAAAATTCTACCATCACATCAATGTATGTTCCCTGACGAATTCCACAAACATTTACCTATGTCCGCTGTATGTGGAACACCTATCTTGCGAACCAGTCATGTAATGCAGGGCCATTTGGACATGTGATACATTCAATATTAATGAAAATTGCACAAACAAGCACCCAGCTCTCCATAGCAGGGGGCAGCATGCCTAAACGGTCAGTCTGCAGACCCAGTTCAATCTTCTTCTACGTCCTCAGATAAACTACAGCAGTTGTCTGTAACTAGGTCAATGCAGGTCAAAAACGCTGCCACACGATTTGGATATATATTCTTTGTTTTTTTGATTTCACCATATCAGACTGACAAAGACACAGTTGCGGGTATAGAGGGTGCTGCCCTCCGTCATGTTAACAAAATTCTTCGGATCACTTCCTGTTTGGCAAATACTTCAAAGTAAAACCACAACATTTGTTTTGTTGCTTCAATGCTTTGTGTCAAGCTCGATGACAGATCTGTATTTTGGAAAGCTTTGGAAAAAATAAAGCAACTAAGTAAATCATTCAAATGTATATATAAACCACAGACATGATCAATAATTAAAAAAAAATTGTTTCATATTATTAAAACTTTTGACTATAAAATCTTGTCTGCAGATAAACCAGATATGATAAACACAAAGTTTTCTAACTTTACTCTGCACCATAGACTAAATAGCTCTGCTTTTTATAAACAGTAAAAAGTGCCAGTATCAAACTGTTTGAGTCGGACTCACTCATGACTAGGGATGATACTGAAGTATCTCCAGAGGATTAACACCGGCCAAGCAAACAGCCCATGTTTAAAACGGCCACTGTACTCGTGTTTATAAAGCAGCAACAAAATTGAGTCATTCCCTTTTTTTTTACTGATCCAAATAAGTACTACAGATAATATGCATACATTTACATTTCAATTTGGATTTGCTCATCTATCTTGCCCTGATGAAGTTGCTGTTTTTTTTCACAAAAAAAAAAAAAATTGTATTGCAGGCCTAAAAGGCAAAGTTACAAAAACAAGGTTCAGGTTTAAAAGATCTTCCTGTCACTGCTGTTCAGTTTCCTCTTTGAGTCACATCTAAGTCATATCAGGCCTCTCAGATGGTGTCCAGGTGACAGAGCGACATTGGTTTCCCCTTCTTGAACAGTTGTCTTTAATGTTGGTACTTTTATTTAGATGGGATCAATTCATGGAAATGAAGACAGCATATCGGTATCTTATTTGTTTATTGCTTTAATGTCACAATTCTGCTTTCTATCTTGTACTGAGAAGTGATTGTAGAACACACACACACACACACACACACAAACATTACAGATGAAGTGTTCAGTAGAGAAGCAGAGAAAACAAGAATGAATGTCTGAAAAGATCAAGGCTTGTTTACATCCAGTGTTCTTTGTAACATGGACAGGAAATGTCATTCTGTTGTGTATATTCTGTGTATGTGTGTGGTACAGATGTTCTTGAGCGCTACACTGGTCAAGACCTTTAAAGGGTCAGAAGCAGTCTGGGCCTCTCTCTTCCTGTCTGCACGTGCGCGCAAACACACACACACACATACACAGAGTAGATGAGTAGGAGAAAATGTGTGTCTGGTTATGAGTCTATTTTTGTGTGCATGTGTTCTTATCACTGACTGTCCATTTCTCTGTGTGTGTATGTGTGTGTGTCTGTCTGTGTGTTTGTGTAGCCTCTAAGCAGGATGTGTGCAGTAATCTAATTAGGCAATAACTTGGCTTGCCATGACCTTACTAACCATAGCGAGACCCTGCCTGGCCCCAGACAACACAGAGAGTCCCCTGTCTGGACGACACACACACACACACACACACACACACACACACACACACACACACACACACACACACACACACACACACACACACACGGGCAGGCAGTAAAAGATTGATACATGGATAGAATTTACACACACACACACACACACACAATGACAGACCATTAGATTATGTACACATGCAGCTTATATATATATATATATATATATATACAATATATATATATATGAAATAGGCTAGAGCACTTGAACTGACTTTGTGGATGTGTTTAATTTTGCAGGAAAAATACCAAATAAAAACCAATCTGTGCAAATTGGAACACTTTCAGTAAGGATCATGTTTTAGTCACTCTGTGAGTTGGCAACCCTCCACTCATTTCTCTGATGTGTATTCTAACTTTTCAGTAAATCACCATTTGCACATCATAAAACGAATGACTGGGCACAGGCTGGACTAATGAAATCATGGCCGTATGTTTTATAAAGCTTAATTTTGTAAATCTTTTCCCCAATCAGCTTACAGTGGCATCTACAAGAGCTCGGCCCTGAACACCTGAGGTCGTAAGCCTCTGAACTCTTGGAAAGTTGGCCAGGCCTTGTGTTCAACATTATTTTGATGTAACAGAACTGGGACAGTGCTTTGAAATTAGATAGAGAAAGTGCTGTTTTAAACCTGGCTGCTTGGCCTGTGGTGATGCTGGTTGCATCTTTCTGTCTGAAACTGGAAAAGTGCCCTGCTCTAGCAACAAAAGACCGGCAGTGAAACACAGTCTACAGAAGCCACTTTGCTGCACAAAGAGGTGTTAACCTGTTCAGTGTAGCACGACTCTCTCTCTCTCTCTGATTTTCCCCAGAGTGGAGAATCAGTTTTCACTGCCACTGTTGTGTACATGCGGTTGTTGTGATCAACAATGTCATATAGGTTGTTGAGTGACAGGCCCAGCTGCTGAGCTCTGGTCACCTGTTCATTCAAACTTACTGAGTCCAAATCACACTGAATTAGACACTGCATTTCCCTGGGCCCTCAACAATATACATGTCACGTGTGAAGCTGATACGAATAGAGTAGAATAGAAGGACATTAACAGTGCTCCTCAAGTTTTGGGCATTTAAAATTCAAAAACAACACCATACACATTCATTCATCAGCAGCCACAAAAAAAAGATGAAAAGGGTTAGGGGCAAATCTAGATATGCGTTCCTCATACTGACAAACAGATATTTCTGAAATGAGTACAGATTGGTAGGGATGCCTTTTGGGAATTTTTGGAGAATTGCAAAGAAGGTCCTGGAGGTCTTTCCATAGTCTGACTGGCCATCGCAGCTACAGTACAGGGCCAAATCCTGATGAGAAGCTGCATTGGTGGGCCAGTGTACCATTAAATAACCCATAAAGACTTTACCAGCCCTGTCAGTGTCATTACTGGGCTCATTCGGGCTCAATTCACTGCTGAGCTAAGGATGAATCCACAATGTATATGAAGTAACAATACAGTGACGACTGATGATAAAAGCAGTCGCGTATGAAAATATAGGCTTTGGGCATCAAACTAATATCCAAATGGGAATTTGCTCTTTGTCTAATATGGACTGCGTGACGGAGGGAGTGAAGCAGCAGGTCAAACACAAACACATATATTCGGTAGCCCTGTATCGATGTGTTAAATCTGTATTAATCTATTTAGATTTGTCCTTTTAAAATACAATTTTTTAAATAACATTCACGTCATACAGAGAATACATCCTGAGAGCGTATTATGATTTTACCATGTCACACAGGTGATAATTATCCCAGTGAATCCGTTTTTTAAACTGGGCATGTTTACGTCCACACGTGTGTGTTCTGTGTCTCCAGGGCAGAGGAAGTAAGGGACACAGCTGTCTGAAATCACCAATGGGACACAGATTTAACCTGGGGTCTCCCTGGCCTTCACACACACACACACACACACACACACACACACACACACACACACACACACACACCGGGCTCACAGAGAAAGCGTGGTATACAGTAGTGCCTTGGGGTCAGAACTCACTGGCCTTAAATTACATTTCTCAACATGACAGAAACAGAAGTAGAGTGGAATTATTGTTTCACTTTGAATTTAGCCTGGGTGTTAAGGTGCCCTGTGGCACAGCACTATACTACACTTGTCTGCTATGTTCTCTTTCCATCACACACACACACACACACACACACACACACACACACACACACACACACACACAGCCCACCATGGCGATCAATTATTTAATCAAGTATTGAATCTTAAAATCACAATTACAGTAGTGAAAATAACTATTACATAACTATATTTATATAACTATTATATAATAACTTTTTACATTTTACATTTTACATTTTAGCCTACTAGAGGATTGTTTTCACTTGTTTCACTGAACTTTACTAATGATGTAGTTTAAGTATGTAGGTTTGTTCTTGAAAAGATTGCATGCACAGCACATTTTGTTTTATAATATTGAGTATATAGTAATCAAAATAGACCCTGCATTTCCGTCAATCCAACGTCTCTCTAGGGCACTGCATATTCTAACTTTGTAGTATTATTTAAATATGGTCATACTATCAACTAAATATAACTGAAATATGTTTTTGATTGTACAATGGTAACGTGAGCCGTCTCCCCAGTATATGGCAGTGGGTTAGTAGGACCCAACTGCACTTCAGCATGTTGGCTCAGTAGGATGTTATCAGGCATCACACATTTGTTGTGATGGATGTATTAAATGTGGTGAAAACCAGGTTTACCAAAAAAACTACTTGGTTAGCTTGAGGACAAGATGACGTTTGTATTAAAGTAGCTACCGACTGAAGTAACAACATTTATTTTCAGTTTGAAGCAGGAAACACTGAAAGTCAATCTCATCCATATGTGGACTTAATCACTTTTTATATAATGCCATCAACATCAGGTACTGGCTTTTGATCCCGTCACAATTACTAGAGCCACTAGAGGCAGATTATAAATTGTACCTGTGGGTCATTATAAGCTGCTTGAATAGGTGACCTTCATGGACCCTTTTAAGGGGAAGGTGTAACATATAGTCATGGAAATACGATGGCCTCCCTGTCAGAAGTTTACCAGTTTCTTTCTGTGTGTAGTTGGCATTTTATCCCCATGTCAGAATGGGTTTATACTCCTCCCACAGTCCAAAGCCATTGGGGTTAGTTTGTAGACTGAAAATGGTGAACGTGAGCGTGAATAGTTATTTGTCTCTGTATGTTGGCCATGTGATTAGCGGGCAAACCGTCATCCTCATTGTCAGCTGGGATTGGCTCCTCAGGATAAGTGGTGTAGATAATGGATGGAAGTATAGTTATGTAAGTGATTACAAGCAATTTTTAAGCAAACAATAAAGATTGTGACATTTTATGGCATTTTATTGATGTTGTTACGACCCAACTCATCTTCATTGCACAAGGTCCTGAAACATAAACATTTATCAATGACCAACGCTTAAAGGCAGTCTAACCAATATGAGAAAAGCTTGGAGTGGCCACCTGTTATCTTTCTATGGATATGGTGTCGTCCAAGGCTGTGGACAACGTGGGATGTAAGACACTAATGCACACTTAAAGAACAAAACTCTCAAATATGGTACCTAATCGAGCATAGCCTTGTTACAAATCCATGAAAGATGAAAGAATAAATGAATATTCAACAAATTAAAAATATTTTCCAAATCCCCCAGCTCCACATGCAATCTGGGAGGGTACTAGAGATCTCACAAACTGGTGAAATCCAACTCTTGTAATAATATACTGGTTATTCATTGCTGCATTATGGCAGAATTTCTTTGTAGTATTCCGAGTTTCTTACTTGGGTAGTTTTCCTTACAGTGTCCTCAAGGCTTATGGCTCCAAATATATTTTTACAGCCATCTGCGCCAGTTGGCTATTCTTAAGCGCTGCACGCTGTGTGTGCGTGTTTGTGTCTGTGTGATTTTACCAACCCTACATACTGCAATGGATAAAGAGAGTCATCAGCAACACTTGGCTCAAACGCTGTGTTTCTGTGGTATACACTGTGATGCCAACATAAATGGCAGTGGAGTAGTCTAAATGTCACTCATGCACACACAGACACACATGCAGAGTTTTGAGGGTTTAAGTCTTAATGCAGTAGCATTGGCTTCTTGGCACAGACTGCTTGCCAGACTGGTATGTGGTCTGGGGTAAGTGGGGAGGCGTTGGCTGGGCTTACACACTACCAGACGTGACATACTGCACTCCATTCTCTTCTTTCATGACTGTTGTCCTGTCTCTGAGCTGTGTAATCATCTCTGGCCACAGACTGTTTGAGAGTAATCACAATTAGTTCCTTACATGACAAGTAAAAATTACTAAATATTACACCAGAAAGGCAAATTTACAGACATTGTACCTTAACATAAAGCAGTAATGTAGTATTATTTTGGTGTTATACCCCCCTGTCCAAAATAAAACTACACATTTTCATATCATATCCTGCAATTTGCAAACAGCCTGAAGAATATACAAAAGACTGTGTCTTTAATATAATTTTTTTTAAAGCAGTTTTGAGCAAATTCCCCTTGACACTTGTTTGATTACTGTGTCCGATTATGCATAGCTTGTTCTTTCTGGATAATAATAGTTTGGGGGTGTCAGTAAGGTTAGCTGGGAAAGATATTTTGAGTTCACCATTTTTATGTAACTAATATTAGGAAAGGTTCCAGTTATTATTCTGACCTGTAAGGCAGGTCTCTAAGGCCCGGGCAGACATCTATTGTATCTATCTCGGAACCGCATTACTAAATACCATCCTCGTTTACTAAGGAGATGAAAAGTTGACCTACCCTTTGTAGAAGTACCAAGGACCATTGGACATCATCACTCTTTTAGTTCTCTGATCAGAGCAGAGACAACAGACTGTTGGTTTTTGAAGAGACCAGATGCTGTGATGGCCAATTTGTTGGACATAACAGAGAATATAAGATATTATAAATAATCAACTAACCCAACCACATGCCCAACACTGAGCCTGCTCTCCTTGGTTGGAACCATGTGAGAGAACATTTTTCTAGTGTCCTGTGATTGTTGATCTGACAGTTTGTCTTTCTATGATTGTCTCCCTTGCTTTCTCTCTGTCCCCCCTGACCACCCCCCTTTCTCTCAGATGAATTAGTTATATTAGAGGAATATAGTCTTTGGCATAAGGGAGCCATTACCCATACCCTGTGATGCACGTGCCAGTTTAGCCAAGGTCTTTTCTGCCTCTCCATTCAAGCACAGCCTGGCGGGCCATGCAAGATGCCAGGCTCAGCCAGGCTGGCATCACTCCCAGCTCGAACAATAGATGACAGAGGGCTACCAGGGATGACTGGAGACAAATAGATAGCGAGCGAGAAGGGAGCTAAAATTCACAGAATGGAAGAAACGAGGGATAAGGATAGAGGGATATAGATGACAGCACAAAAATAGGATGATTGGAAAATACTCTAATATAATGAAATACAAATATAGAATGAAGCAAATCTATTTATTAACTTAAAATACAGGTACAGAAAAGACGCTGGGCACTAAAACCGTGGCGAGTCCTCTAAAATCTCGAGCATAATGTGGCTTTAAAATGTGTGACTAGCTGTGGAGGTAACCATTTTGGAAAAACATGTGAACGATTTTCGGTTTACCTCTTCTCTTCTGTTGACACTGCGAGCAAAATACTCAACATATTCATATAAAAATAAAGACACATCAAATATGAATACATTTTTCATTGCAGACAATCTTCTAACAATATTAGAACTGATTCAACGAAACCATTGAGTATTAAATACATTTACACAGGGATGAGAAATCCATACTTCCCCCTCCTCTTCTTGAGGGCAAAGGGAACATCCCACCTGAGACTATACCAAGTCACTCAATGTATTGGGGCTTGAAGTTGGCTGGAATATCAAACCACACACATCTGTTTGTAGGATGCATAGTGATGAGGTAATGTATCGTAATTATCATTCTGATCTCAGCCATCTTGTTTGTAAGGGACCTGGATTTGGTGAGGAATAGACTAGGGAGCGATGCTCTGTACAGGTTAGCATTTAGCCTAGCCTTTAGCCTAGCATGTAGCTCGGCTCCCTTCCCCCATTTCGGTCTCCTCTCCCTCCACCTAAACATAGGCTTTTCCAGCCTGACTGCTGTAAATCGTTGCTCTGACTTTGCTGGGTAATCTGTCCCGAGCACAGACATTGACAATAGTTTATAGAAAAAGACAATTTCCTCTCTGATTGTCTCATTTGCTGTTAAAGGTCTTAAAGAGGCACCACTATTAAAATAGGACTGTTTAACCAGGTCAAAACTCTTTGTAGGGGCTTTAACATCCACTATCATCCACGACCTTTGTCCCAAGATTTACAATCAAAACAACTGGGTTCAGAGTGTTGAAACATACCAGACAGATACAATTGCAAATTCAAATATTCTAAGTTCATCAAAGTACATTTATCTTTTTTTTAATGGAGCATAGAACATGTGACAGTTGCCCTCTCATTTTGGTTTACACTCTACATCACAGATGTGTATACAGTCCAGTGTGTCCTGTGCTGTAAAGGTTTTAAACCTCGACCTGATTTTGCAGCTTTGAGCCATTTCTGTTGCTGTGGACAAACCTTTTAAAGCGCAGCTATGTTCACTATTCACCATTGTTGAGAAATCAGACTTATTTGGCCACTTGAGTTGGAGGGCATAATATTTCAGCATGCAGGAGCAGGAAAGGGAGTTAACATGTTCTGACACCATGGGAGCCATCAGTTAGAAGCTACCCTGCTGACGTGGAGGGCTTTGGCCCCTGTGGCAAAGGGAGGCATTTATGCCATCGCCTTCAACTTTCACCTCTCGCCTGACTAGCCACGTGGATCACCGCCACAACAAGACAGCTGACTTGAACTAAAACCAAGAATACACGTGTCTTCCCAAACCAAAACAGAGAATCGGCATTGTTAATATTGCTTATTTTTAATACAACCAAGTTCAGGAGCATTTGGGTTTGAAGAAGGAGCTCTAATGAAAAGATTAGAGGAGGGATTTCATGTTTGTTTTTCTGTTTTGGTTCCTCCAAATGGTCAGCATCTGCCAGTCTGGGAAAGCAAAAAAGTTGTTGGAGACTTCTGACCATATTTTCAGAGAGTGGTTCATCCAAGAGTTAGAAAGACAAACACTGTTAGCAATTAATAAGAAGCAGGAGGGGCCGCTGCGACAGAGGGTCCAAGTTAATTATCGTGCCATAAGTGCTGCTTTCAACTTTACACACAAGTGTACAAATACTGTATGTGTGTCTGCACTGTCATTTTATGTGAATGTGAATGTGTGTGTGTTTGTGTGTGTGTGTCATGTTACTTGCCTGGCAAAGTAATAGCACTAGGGCTGGGACTCCAAACTACGCTATAAAAAATATACACAGAATGCTGTAAATTTGACTAAGCTAAGCCATTAAGCTATGGAAAATAAAAATGTAGGCTAACTTTTAAATCACATTAGTGATGGTTCATCATGAACTCTTAGGAACAGGAAACATATACACCCATGTGGTTACACCATTAAACCAGGTTTAATGTTGTGGCTAATTGGTGCGATTTTGTGTCATCTCAGTGTGGTTATCAAACTTTATTATTTCTGTTCACTTTTGTTTAATCTCTTTCTGAAATAGTGTTATATTTTGATATATGGGACAGATTGCCACAAATGACTGATACAATAAAAAAAGCATAATATTGGAATTATCTAAGCATATTGACTATTTTTTAATTAAGAAAGCATTAAAAAAATTCATAGTAGGCTCACATATTAACACGGGGATTTTTGTTGCGCAGCGGAGAATACATGTGTAGCTCTGCAGTAGGTAAGTGGTGAGTGAAAGGAGAAAGCCATGTTTTTTTGAAAAAACTCTGACCACCGATCCACTGCTTCTTATAAATGGAAAACCTGCATTTCAAAGGTTGTAACTTGAGGGGATAACACGGCATTGTGATCACTTGCCTACCTGACACACACTACATGCCAAATTATTGACTTGAAGATGGGTGAGTAAACATCATTTTGTTTGGTAGTGAATCTGTTACTGATAATCAAATGCGGATAATGGCACATGGTTCAGCAGAACAATATGAACAAGTACAGATTGCGCCACCACCAAGACAGGAAATGCAGATTCCCATTTAAATGAAAAGCATCTGTTGCAAATATTTGCAGCAAAGAAGGGCATCATAACCATATTTTGCTAATTAGAGATCGCTGCACCAAGACTCAAGTATTTCTTCCCGGTTAAGTATAGTTTGACTTTCCAAGACAAATTAAAGGCTGTTGTTAGTTTTTAATTTCAGTCCAGTAGAAAGAAGAGAAGACTTCCTTAAAGAATTAACACTGCCACAGTCTTTTCACAACTCTACCACTTCAATGTATGCTGATGCATGATTCTACAGAAGTCTGAAGTACTTTCAGTAATGATGTATTAATAATTCTAAAATACCTGGCAGATATGGAGCACTGAGCAAAAGATTGAGGTTAGGGCAAACAAACTGGGGTAATGTTATGGTTAAGGTTAGGCAACCAAGACCCTTGTTTGAGGTTAAGGAAAGACTGTGGTTAAGGTCTTAAAAAGCACTCGGCTGCTGTTGAGTTGTGTTGGATGCAAACTGCCCTCTCTTCCAAGTAACAGAAGGGTTGTTGGACGCCCATCTTCCACCCAAACCTCCACACTCTTCATGCTTTGCATCATAAAGGGCACAATACTTTGTGCACTGGCGCTGGACATTAACCATCATCCAGTATTCTAGGAAAATGCTTTTATTTAGTTTGTAACAAATTCATTTAAAACCAGCTGCATTTATCATTTTGTTAAGCCTTACGACAGCAGGCATCAATACAATATAAATCTGTTCTTCTGTGTGGAAAAAAAGTCAGTGTTCATATAGACGTGTGGTTTTGGGACAGACCTTGACAATAAAAGACAAACAGCGCCGTCAGTTGTCTGAGATTTTAGTCGTCTGTGGACTGTGTTGAGTTTTTTTATGTGATGTGTGCAGAGAAAGTTCCGGCTGTTGGTCAGTCCTGACCACAGTGGTTTGTCTGGGCAAAACCAGGAAATCTCATACATCGCAAATGGGTCATTTCTTCCCTTGTTCGGTCTAAACACATTAGTTGTGTTCACATGAGGGAAACGTTTTCATTGTGATATGCAGTGGTGGAAGTTTAACAATGAACATTTGCACTCAAACCAAGGAAACTTGACATACTGGCCAGATACATAGCTTCAGGTTGGTGCTCCTTTTGTATCTTTTCTTACTTCACTTTACTTTGTCCACTACTACGATGTGTTTCCCTTTGCTCTTACCAAGTAGGGCTGAGTGATATGGCCAAAAATTATATAAAAATGTCATATCAGTCGATATCAATAATTATCACAATAAATGACACCTTAGAATTTCTTTTAAATTTAAAGATTGATTTGCAATGGATGTATTTTTAATCTCTGCTTTCTGGGCAGAGAATGACAAATGATGTGTTATACCTCCTCACTATACTCGCACAATGTGTGAGAATAACATCATTATATGTTGGACTTGTTATATTGCTATTGATGAAAATGATATTGCAGTAATTATATGCCCAAGTCCTTTTTTACCATTCTAACGTTTCCCACATCTCTTCATTTGGTTTATATACATTTGCAAAATGCTTACGAATTAAAAATGTATGAAATACTTGCAGAATATTAAGGCTTAAATACTTACAGTACATAGATTCATATTAAATCTGCATAACAGTGAGGAAATACTTTGATGTACATTAGTCAAACAATGACAGCTTTGATTTCAGAATGTTGAATTGACTGTCAAGGGGGCCTGGTATTATTGCAGCTTGATCTTTTCTTAAGTTTCTTCTCTCTACACAGAAGATAAATGTCTTGATTAGCGTTTGCGTGTGTGTGTGTGTGTGTGTGTGTGTGTGTGTGTGTGTGTGTGTGTGTGTTTGAGTCCCCGGTGCTCAGCAGGGAACCGTTCCATTAAAGTTGGTAAGAGGTTTTCATGGGGCTCTTATTCACCCTGCACTGGTTTGGCTCTTGATCTCACCGTGTGACGAACACTTGCGACCACATTAAACGAATGACCCGGGTCCTCAATGCCTATGCAGCGTAGGGGAATGACTTTAAAATTAAATTAAAACACAAACTCCCCAGGCCTCCACAGAAAGTAGACTTCTGAGGGGAAACTTTGTTTAAGTGTGTGGTATAAGACCAATGATAAAAAGGAAGATGTTAAGTTTTATTTGAGGCAGTGTGTGAGGTATATGGGGGGGGGGGCTCAACAAGTTTCCACACTCAGGAGCCATCTTGGCAATGCCTTGGAGGCTGTCAATTTGGACTAACAAGATCAGAATCCTCTCTAAATGAATTGGAGCAACAACTTTGGTGAATTTCCCCCCCACATCTGGTCTAACATCCCTTTTTTCAAGAAGTCAAGTGGAGTGACACTTGCGAGGTAGTTAATCATGTGACCTGCCTCCCTCTCCACCGTCCTCTATTAGACACACCCTCCCAATTTGGTGATCTAAGACGAAAAGAGGAAAAGGGTATTAAAACGGTGGTGATGATGTTCATGAAGCCTGTGACTGAGGAGGTAAAGTACCAACGAGACTCAAATGAATTCACCAATGTATCAGTGGAATGGTTCAATGTCAACCGATGGGAGAACTACACCACCGACCTTCTGTCTTGATACTGCAACTGTTAATATTCATGTCATAACAAAGAATATAAACCCACATCAGTTTGCATTTACAACACTTTAATTAGCATTTTTAGGGAATGTAGGTACGATTTGCTCTTCATCTGAATGGAAACCCAACTAATGCATATGTCACAGTATAATGTAGAATAATGTATCATGTACCATGTGTATTTTCTTTCAATATTCTGAATAAATGTGTCAGTTAATCATTTTGAATAACTTGAAGAGCCAATACAAGAGAAGTGAACAAGCATCTGAAAGGGCAGCTCTACCACTAATCTCTACAACCACCTAGTCAATCATTACATCTCCTGTAAATATATTATCAAGAAAAAACAGTCCATATCATGTGGACCAACTGGGGCTGTTTAGTAAAATATGTAAGTCCAAGCCGCCTGAGTCATTGATCTCCAACCTGGAACCTGGGGGATTGAGGATGTATGGAATATCGGGGGGTCGCTCCCATCGCACCACCCACTGGTTTTAAGAATAACCACCAACTGGTTATATGCCCGATTAATATCAGTTTATGTATTATTATGTGTGCTGCCAGCCTACCTTTCTATCGTCACTCTAACGGGTGTCATCACCATCATCGCCATCATCTTCATCTTCATCATGGAACCACTGCCTCTGCTCGGGGCTGTACAGACATTTGAGTATTGGAGGCGATCAGTTTCCAACATGACACTATGAGCACCTCACACACGTCGGTGTTTGTCACAAATCATCCTCATGCAATTGCAGGTGATGTGACAATCATGTCTTTGAGGTGATGTCAGCTCACTTCAACTTCAGCAGGTTTGGACATGCTAAGCTCTCGTGTGTGTGTGTGTGTGTGTGTGTGTGTGTGTGTGTGTGTGCATGCTTAACAAAATGTCTTTACTTTTGCTTCCATTGATGCCTCACACCACACTTGTCACCGAGTGTGCCGTTGTCGGAACTACGTATGTTTTTGAGCAAATATGGCATTTTATTTGGATGTGTGTATGTGCATGTGTATTCTCACTCCCGGGTTATGCGCGTGTGTGTTGTAGGTGTGTTGACACTGCTCCCTGTCAAAGGCGATTTGAGGCCAGTTCAGTCACTGTCAGGGCCAAGGCCAGCCTGGGTTGTGGGGCGTCTGTGTTTATCAGCTCTGTTAGATCCTGTCATCCACCAGGCTCAGAGCAGAGCACAGGGGACCGATCATCATCTCCTCCAGCAGGTAAAGAACATTGAAGTGACAGGAAAGGACCTCCAACCACACACACACACACACACACCTGAAGAAAAAAAAAAACATCCAAACTGTAGGCCACTCTCAGCCTGGCTAATCCTTCAGCTGTGGAGGAAATGTGCATGTGTATGAGGTTTGGTGAGTGCGAGTTGCCCCCAGGTCTAATCAGAGGACTACTTTTCCTTCGATCAGTAAACATTGATATGTTGTTGCCATAAATGTGCTCTGACAAACAGAAAAGACCACAGCAGTCATGCATGTGTCCTTTTCCATATGTCCCTGAGCATGAGCTGGCACAAAAATGTAGCTTTTACTTGGAGACACAGATAATTCTTTTACACTTTACATTAAAATGCATTTCCAGATATGATTTGAACTTAATTACATTTACACCTGATGTCAATGTGCCTCCTGTGTTCACATCCGGTTGTGTTCTGGTTGCTTTGTGAAGCTCACATTGCATCCTCCTCTTTTTTTGCACAGGACCTGGCAGTGTAAAGCTGCATTATTTTTGTTTTCTTGATTTTCCATTGGTCTCATCATTCCATCCAGAGGTGTCTTGAATAACATGAAGACTGAGTTGAAAATTGCTTTGTGTGATTACTGGCTAATGGCTGCTCACTGCCTAGCTGCTGCTACCTCGCTTGTTTCAAACAGTCACACATGATAACAAATTTCCGCCTGCCTGGTTGTTGTATGTGGCTTATTTAATACCACTTATTTTTAACGTGGTCATTATATGACCCTGACTACTGCTGGAGGTGGTTTGGCTAATCTGAGCAATCCATCTTTTTTACGCTTTGGTGTATTTTCGCTTGAATTAATTTTTTTCAAGCACTATTAAGATAGAAAACTAATCACCCAACACACATTGTAATGGCAAATGTAAATGGGACAAAAGACAAAGGCTCAATCTGCAAACAGTAATGCTGACATTGCCACAGAGAAAAAAAAAGTCTAAAAGTTTAATGTCACCCTTGGTATAAATCCTGGTGTCAAACTCTAGATGCTGTGTAGTCCCACCGTGCCTGGATGTGCGGCATCAGCTGTTGCTTTAGGGACAGTCGTCGCTTAAGAGGTAGAGTGGGTTGTTCATTAATCGCAGAGTTGGGGGTTTGGTCCTTGGCGCATGTCCACATGCTGAAGTGTCCTTGGGCAAGACACCAAGTCAGCACCTTGCATCTGCCATCAGTTTGAATGAGTGTGCCATTAGTGCCATATTCCATTTAACATTTGCCACAATTGCACATAAATAGCAGAGAAAAAAAGCACTCAACCGTTAAAACACAAATTCTGATATGAATTCTGTCCAAGACTATACATGAATGGTGAATGGCCAAACAAGGCTTCACCATTTATATCCATTTGCATCTCTTCTTTTCTTAGTTTCATTGTTTGGTCTGTACCACAAAACTTTCACCAAACATCTTCTGTGTAAAAAAAGAAAGCAGCACTGTCAGTGCTGCTTTCTTTCTCTGATACTTACGGTCAGCGGTATTTACTGTAAGTTTGTAGTTAGGTGATGAATCAATTCATATTTTGGTTCTAGGTTAAATATTTGACACTTAAGGTGTCTGTATTTCCTGACAGTGAGACATATTTGATAAGCAGAGCTCTGGTGCAGCCTTTTCTAGTAGGAAATGACTCAGTAATAGACACCATGTGTAATGCCACATCATAGATATCCAACAACCAGATTGCAAATAAGTGTTTCTAATACCCTCTGGCGTATCAACATGCTTTTGCTTCAGTGTCAAGTCGTCAGCAGGGAGCCTTTCTTTCTTTGACTCTTTTCTTTGATTGTCAAACGAAACAGAGCTAGGTCATGAATTGTTGATGACAGTTTTGCAGGTACAGCTTTAGTGCTCCGATGATATTCAGATTAATTGGATGTCAAACGCCTTAGAATCAACTCTATCAACCTTTTAAAAATAATTGATCAAATCCTGGTGGAGATTAAACAATCACAGAAACAAGAGGAATTCTAAAATGCCGGAACAATTACCCTGCAAACTAATTCACAGGTTCTGCCCAGTTACGTTTGTGGCAGTGGCTGAGGGACCAGGGGATTTAAACCATACCACAAGTGAGTGTTTTCTGTTAAAACAAACATCTGTTCAATGTTTTCTCATAGTGAGCTCACCCACCGGACAAAATTACCCAGGAAAAACATGCCCATCAAATCTTTTATTTTTTTCCTGAGGCCTTCAAACCTTCACTTTAAAAAAAAAAATCACACAAACTTTTCTTTTCACATGGGTATCATAATCATTTAGAACGGGGTACCAAGACAACACCAGGAATAAAAGGGTTGAGTGGGTAAAAGAGGGAAACACAGACAGAGGTAGCGATGAAGTTAGAAGTGGAGGAGGGATGGATATGCTGCAGAGTAAAGGTCAGGATAATGACTGTGGACAAGTCCAGAGGAGTAGACCGCCGAGCCATGACTTCCAGCACTAATAGGATTAAGAAGGATGGGATTCCCCCTGGAGGACTGGCCACACTCACACCAGAGAGCGAAGGAACGAGCGACATCTGTGCCTCGCCTGGCAATACACCCGCAGGATGGGGTTTAAATGTGCTGTACTCTTCAGAGGACGGGCACAGGAGGACTAGACCGTCCTCATAAGGATAGAAAGATAAAAAATAAGCCTTTAACGCGGGGAAATATGGCTTGCTATGAGAGGTTACGTTACTTTATGGACTTGGATTGACTGTAAACACTTGCTAACTTTGGTTCCTCAAGGTTAGTAGCCTTTAATCCACCTCAATTCACCTCCAGATGTTAAAAACTGAATACCAAAATAAAATGGGTGTTTGTTTTTGGAACCACTGTTTCGCTATCCACTCATTAAGAACTTTTGTTTTGTATTTTGCATTATTCAGAGTTCGGATTTTAAGAAAAATGTGTGGCCCGTATATTTTACTTTTGAGGACTTCTGGCAACCTGGCTCCCAAGATGGCAACGATAGTTCATTTGTTTGGCCCAGACTGAAACATCACAACAAATATTTGATTGATTGTATTTTGTACAAACTCTTCTGGTCCCTGGAGATGACGCATACTGACTGTGATCTGAAGGTCAGGTGGGGTTGCTACAAGTAGGCAAGTGCTTCGGGCACCGATTTGAGTGAGAGCCCTCCAGAATGTTTGATCTGCAATGAACATTTTGTGAGAACACCCTTAAATTCTATGATCAGCAATGTCCAGGAGATTGCAACAACACTTTGGTCGGAAACCCCCTAATGAGGACTCATGCCACTAGCTTTCTGCCAACAGCATCATAATTTGGTCGAGGGAGTTTCGGTCATGTTTCATGTTGGGCCCCCCAGGTCCCTTTTGCATGGGGCCTCCATGTCACTCGAAACACCCCCGAGCTTTTCATTTAGCTCCACAATAAGACTGACAGTTTTGGCTTTGAGTTGGATATCTTAATAGCTGCAGAATGGACCGCCTTGAATTTTGGATATATCCCAAATATATCCCAAAGGACATGAAACCTAATCACTTTGTTTATTCCCTGCTTTCTCATTTAGCACAAAGTCAAGGTCAAAGTTTTGAATGATTGTGTTATATTTCTCAGTATCTACTGGATGGATTTGCTAAAATGTTGTACAGAGATAAATGGTTTACGTGTGACAACTTTGATGATCCTTTGACTTCTCTTGTGCCACCATGAGGTTCACATCGTTGGCTCACAATGAAAAACCCCCACAGAATGATTTGTAACTTTCATCTCGCTATATAATGATATTCTCATCACCCTCAGCTGTACTTTGTATGTGGTGCTGATTAACTAATAGCATGCTAATTATCTGAATTTAAACTTTTTATTGTGAGCATATTACCATGATGAGTGGTTTTGCTTTAAGAATTGGTGTGCCTATGCAGAGCTGTAAATTCTTAGTCCTGTTGTTTTTTTAGCCACTTGCACCATCCAGATTTTCTCTTTTTTTCAAACTACTAACATGTAAGGGTTCACTCGTCCAACATTAAAAAGGAAGTTTAATCATTGGCCATAATGTAGCATAAATTAATTGGTAGTGGCCTTTTAATATAATAATTCAGAGCAACATGTCTTTAAACAGGAAACAATGGGCTTGTTGCCACCAAAGAAACCTCTTTATTATATTTTACGTTTAGTACATACACATTCTTCCTCAGTTAGGCCTTCGGTTTAAGTTTCTTATTCAGATAATACGTCGTGTAGGAAGACATTTTGAAACACTTTTACCGTTTTTTCTTTCTCTGTTGGGTCTCCTCCTCTTAACTCCCCTGTTGTTTACACACTCAATGGTTGCTTGCCTCTGACGTATCAAACTTGCGACTATGTGACAGCATCACAATCACGCACACAACCCCCCCCCATCCTTTCTCTCCACTTGTTGTTCACCTTCTTAAACAAGAGGGAGGCGAAGAGAAAGAAAGGCCTGTGTGTGTGTGATGGCGAGTGATGGTGACAGAGAGCGCTGCCTGGGAGCCTCTTCACGGCCCTGTCCTCAACATCACAGCCCACATAGAACCAGAGCATTACATAGCCTGCAACACTTCTCTGTTCCTACTGACACACAAACACACTCTCACACACACTGCTATTGCTACACTTTTTTAGTGTTCACTGACTTTTTATTATCAGTATGCTAACCTTAGCCAAAGGAATTGCAGTAAAAATGTTTTACTCCTAAGAAGAAGTTACTCAGTTATGTAGGATTTAGTTAAATGTAACGTTCCACATATTAGACCATTTTTAAATGGTTTTATGATAGTTCAACTTTCAACTGAGATGGTTTTCAATCAATCAATCACATTTTATTTGGATAGCCCATATTCACAAATCACAATTTGTCTCATAGGGCTTTAACAAGGTGTGACATCCTCTGCCCTTAACCCTCAACAAGAGTCAGGAAAAAACACTATATCCGCCTACTGAGGCCGCCATGTTTTTTACAGGAGCCCAAACTGGACAAACTAAACACCTTTTGAGTTTTTAAGACAACTAAAGGCTACGGCAGGTTCTCTTTCATGTTTGGGAGGGGAGGGTGAGGTGAGGGGTTTTCAGCTGAGACATGCAACTTAGCCACTAGATGTCAATAATTTCTACACACTGAACCTTTAAAACAATCAACACAACTTGATTGACCACCATGTTGAAAATGATGGTGTAATAAATATTTATATACTATTTCTGTACTTGAACTTGAGTACTTTTACAAACAATAACTACCTTTAGGTATAATACAAGCTTTGGCACCAAGTAATTGGTGTCGATTGGTCATCATCTTCCAGCTACTTACCTTGTTGAAAATTGTGACGTCATTTGGACATCCTGTGATCTCAGAATGTACACAGTATATAAAATCATGATATAATCATAGGAATTTTGGGGCTATTCTTTCGTGAAAAAAATATTAATAATCTAAAAATCTATTAATCCAATTTTATTTGATAACCCATATACACAGTTAACAATTTGTCTTATAAGGCTTAAAGATGCAAGATATAAAACAAAAACAATTATGCGCTCACAGAAGGAGGAGGTTGAACTGGTTGACAAAACAGAGGAATTTCACACAGTATTCGTAACTGTCCTGTGAACCTGAACCATGTGTTTAATATTGCAGCCATGATGACAAAGGTCCTTTAACTTCAAGAAAGGACTTTTTACCAAAACCATAGCGATTGTTGTTGATTTTTTTTAAACGTTTAACACTTTCAAGCTTAAGAACATTTTAGTTTTCAGGGAATTTTTATATCAAACACATTAAGTTGTTAACCTCATGCACATATCGGTGATATTCTATATCCCTGTGTTCGATTAGGTCTCTGTGGTCACTTTATCCTTTGAGACGTATTCTCTCGAAACAACCAGTACCCTAATCCAACCTGTATTCTAATCTAACCTTAAACTGGCCTCAGACATTAGCACCTGAAAAACATCCTCCTGCTGCTCTTTATCATTGTGTTGCTTTACGGCCCTCACAAGGATAGCGGGACAAGGAGGCACAGACATTTGAACACACACATTCCCATGGGTGTCCTGTTTGAACACTCCTCCACACACCCACCCTCCAGCTCAGTACTTAGGGAGCATATGCTGGGTGCTGTGTCTCTGTGTCCTCAGGGGCCCGTGGGACCGAGGCCCCTGCCCGCCTGTCTTGTCTGCGTATTTATGACCAGAGCCAACTGGACAGGGCTGACGGATGGGCCCCTGGAGCCGGGGACAGGCTACGGAGAGGGGAAGGGGAGGGGTGGTGGTGTTGGAGGATGAGGTGGGGGAGGGCATTCAATCCTGGGCAATTAAAAGGAAAGCGTGTGTGTGTGAGGACCGTGCGCTTGTGTGTGTCGGGGGGGGGGGGCGGACATAGTGTGAGTTGGACTTTCCTAATCCATTATTGCCAGGCCTCGCTCCAGGTGGCGTTATGTCGACACACTGAACGGCGAGCGTGTCGTGATGTGACAGGCCGGGTTTGCGCGCGGCGCGTCTCTGCAGAGTTGTCCGCAGATGCATCTGATGTGCGGTAATTGCTGCCCTTTCAGTTAACTGTTACAGATTGTCTTGAGAGCGGAAACTCAGTTCAGTCAGGCCACACTTTGTCTCTGCCGCTGCCAAACTTAACTCCATCCTTGCGGAGGAGGTTCAGGCTCGTGAGGTAAATGTTAGTTCACAGCAAAGAGACACGTCTCCTGCTTCGTTGTTGGCGCTTCGAAACGCTGTAGCATGCTGTGCAGAATTTATTTTTGACTTGTTTGACTTCCTGCGGTGAACACAATCGCTGTTGTGTTTCAGCAATCGACACCTTCACACCAGATATTTATCTCCATTAAATGCTGTGGAGCTTGTAGAGCTATTCTTATCTTAAAGATGCCATGTGTGGCATTGTTTGCTATTCTTTGCCAAATAAATAGTGATAGTTTCTTGTAATTCGTTTTCAGAAAGATAATTTGACCACGGTTGAAATGATAAAAATGTCAGATAATACCTCCCTGTAGACCTTTCACCCCAAAAAACAAGAGCTGTATCACAAATGCACCCTGAAGTCTACCTGCTTTACCAGACGCAGTAAACAGAACCAGTTATTCACTGGCTCGCTTGATAGTTTTTCTTCATGATTTTTTTGTTGAAACCTGTCGGTTACTTGGGCTCCAGAGTCCAGGCCTTCTTTTGAAAATTTGCTCTTACGATTTTGGCAAAATCCTTAATAAATTCAACCACGTAGATCTAGTTCTTGTCTTTGAGTAGGAGATGTTCGGCTCTCGTGTGCTCTGGAATTAGCACAAAGTAGTTACTCACCTCACATTGACTCCTTCTGTTCTAGGACTGACCGACTTATTCGGCTCACTGTATTTATTGTGACATTTGAGGTGTTGCCAGAACATTTCATGCAACAGTTTTGTGTTTCACTCGCTGAAAATGATTTGCAAAGATTTCTCGCAGTGTTTAACACAGCATTTCTTTCAGTGCAGGATTTTTTTTGTGTGAAGTGAACGGCTTGAAGCAAGTATCTGGTTGGAAATTCAGCTGGCTACCACAGATGGGTCTCACTCACCAGATGGACAGGAGCGCACAGAGAGAGAGAAAATTACATGGAATCAGGGGCGAATCTACTGGGGTGGCATGGGGTGAAAAAAATGCCTTGCCTCCCAGCTGCCAGCAGTCTTGGACAATCTGAAAGGTTGTGGCGGGGCTTGGATGTTCGAGTGCAAGGGAATGCTCAAAGAGATGATACTCCCCTTGGACTCAGAGGTTCGCCCCCGCCACCAAAAGGCTTGCTTATATTCAGCGGTACTCAAACTATATAGTGAAGAAATGAGTTACGTGGAAACAATGCTAGAGGACTGACTGATTTCAGGCAGCAGCCTCTAGCCCCACAGTGGACACAGTATGACACTTAGGCCCAATCCCATTTCACCCCTTAGCCCTTTCCCTTCATTTTGCGCATTCACGTGTAGGGAAAGGCTGTCACTATTCCTGTTGGGATGGATGGATAAACTGAGATTTGTCAGACCCACACTTCAAACCTAGGGGTACCCAGAATGCCATGCGAATCCCCGGCAAGCTGGGCGAGAGACCCACAAATGTAGTATTTTCTCCATTAATAAGGATTTAAAATTGACGATAATGATTGTAATATCTTAGTTTAATATCATTGAAATATATTATGGTAATTTCGTTCACAACCACCTTAAAAAAAAGATTGCGAGCGCTAGCGTTAGCATGCTAGAGATCCTTTTTTTGCATGATAATCCCGTATTTTTGCATAATTTCATGTCGCACATGTCTGCATGACATACAGTTTTACAACAGTAATGTTTTTTCCACAGAAGATTGGGCGGGATCTCTAAATGTGTTAGCGACTTTATCTAATTTTATTAAAATCCTAACAACTGTACTAACCTGTAGATCTGGCGAGAGCATCTTTACAACCCACACACATTCTGAGGTCCTAAAACAAGAACCCTTTGGCTGTTCTCATATCGAGGTGCCAAACTAAAGGGGACGGTTTTCCATCTCAACTACGGAACAATCTGACAAAGTTAATTGCACGCTGTAATCTCTGGTGTTTTATAACGGCTATATAAATAAACTTTATCGCCATCATTTATAATTATAAAGAGAAAGCAATTGTTGTATCCTTTAGTCTTACCGACCAAGCATATTCACTGTCAACATATAACCGTTTTTGAAATGACCTCGCCTGTTATTATAATGGCATGGTTTAAAATACATAACACAAATCAATGGACAAATGGATGTAAATGTGAGTTCTACTGTATTTAATTATTCAATTATTCAGTGTATATGCCAAATTAGCATTACGTTGCTCAAGGCAAAAATATGGGGAGAAATATCGAGTATGTCCCATCAGAGATTAATATATATTGTTTGTTATCATACTATATTACCCATAGACATGTGAAATTAAACAGGTTGATGTATTTTCGATTTCAGCTTCATGTGGAGGGAACGATGGTTTGTGTTTTCAAACTCACACACTCCGTGTTCACAGTGTATTCCCCTCAGAAAAATAAATGAGTTAACTCACCAGGGGGAATAACATTATTATGTGTACTGTCACATCCAGGAAATATTTGGGTGCACGTGATGTGCTTTCCAACATGTGAAGTGTTGATTTCAGTCATTATAAAACACAATTTACATTATGTTCCCCATAAAAGTTCCAGTTGAGAAGGTGTGTGCTTTTGTGTGTGTCTCTTTTTATAGTTGTGGCCTTGTAAAGGAAGTGTAGTAATTACATGTTTATGTAATTAGGTCAGTAATTCAAAGAAATAAGCTTGTATGTTTCCCATTAGTAATAAAGTAGCCCTTTGTGGCCTATATCTGTCACAAGCAGGGTTGCTCTTTCATTAGTTAAAACACAAATAGGCACACTGTGTCTTTTTACAAGTTGTGCTCAATACACACACACACACACCAAGTAACACACTTTCACACACACACACACCAGTGGCATCTAGGGACACCTGCAGTTATGCAACACACATGTTTAGTGATCACACATTTGGGAGCATTCGCACAACAGATGAAGTTAACATGGTTATATTTTCTTCTTAAACTGGCTAAAACATACATATGCACTGTACACTTCAACACATGTATGTACACACACAATTCTACACTTTGCCATAGATGAAAAATATACACACAGCCCGCTCCAAGGAATCACATACTTGTGCATACACACACGTGAAGCACAGAAAACACGTCCACACTCACATATGCTCGCAACATGCCTATACTTTTTGCCCTGCACTGGCAAACCACAAAACACACATGCACTCAAACAGGCGCAGCTTTCGCCACTTCCAGGCCTTCAGAAGGTTTTTTCTCTCTCTCTCTCTCTCTCACTCTCTCTCTCTGGCTCATCAGACCCTGTAGCAGAGGGCAGGCAGTAGCTAATAATAGGTATTGACTGGTTCAACGTGGGATGAGCAAGGTTCAACCATTGGATCTCAAAATGCGCCCGGGGGTCACTCGCACAGCGAACACGTCTCCCTGGACCCGGCTGAAAGAGAAGGCATTTTAAACTTTCATGACTCCTCTGAAATCGCGGCTGTTTCGCCTTTCAGGCCTTAACTCTTTGTACTCAAAGTGCTCGGCCCGATCGATATCCGAGGAGGAGAGAGAGGAGAGCAGAAGGAGAGAGAGCAAGAGAGAGGGAGAGAAAGCGAGAGATAGGAGGCGATAAAATCCAGACGTCTTTATTTTAGTGGCTGAAAGTGGTGTTCACTGCGCGCACACACACACACACACACACAAACAGACAGCTCTGGGTTTGCTGGTCACTTTACCTGCACATACGGACATTTGAACTTTGCAGATCTTACCTGGAAACACACACACACCTGCAAGTACATTTAGCAGAAGTTGGACTTTCTACTAGAATTGTTAAAGAACAGATTTGGACTATTTCAAGGCCCAATAGTAAAGTCACATGGTCGGCGTACTGGTCATGAAGCATTAAATGAAAGCTGTCTCTCACTCTGTCTCCTGTATGTAACTTTTCAAAGAAACTTGAATTCAGTAATAAATTAACTAATAGTATTTAAATCTAGTATAAATCTAGTATTGCTGGACTCAGTGGTTTTGCCACTGCTGCCTCACTTGGTCTCACCTGACCAGTATCTTTAGCTTGTCACACTTACTTTAGCTCGATATTGCGGACTATATCAGTCACTTCCCAAAGCAAAGAGATCCTTTACCCTTTTGGCGTGCTGAAGCCTGATATCAGCTTTGTTGGACCTTTCCCGCACGGGTGGACTGTGCAAATACAAGTGTACAGAAATGTATATATAAGGAGAAACTACTCAGATTAACTTGAGTGGAAGTATCAGCAACACAAACCAGGCAACTGTGAGTCCAAGATCAAGAAGGAACATTTTAGTCTCCACTTTTAGCCAGCGTGGATAAAAAAATCCAAAATGCTCCTAAACTTAAACCGTTCTATCGCGACTGGACAAACTGTGGGACGGTGTGATAGAACAGCAAGGTGTATGTTGGAGGTTTGCGTGTCAAAAACAAGTACACTTTAATTGTATTTCTTTTAAAGTTCAGTTGTGTTTTCAACTATTAAAAAGTAAAAATACTCATTATGCACACTAGCCTTTGTCATTGCCATCTATCTATCTATCTATCTATCTATCTATCTGTCTATCTATCTATCCATCTTTCTATCTATATATCTATCTATCCATCTTTCTATCTATCTATCTATCTATCTATCTATCTATCTATCTATCTATCTTTCTATCTATGTGCAGTGTTGGAGTACAAAAAGTCAGATTTAGACAAATGCAGCGGGCAGACCAACTGCAACAGCAGAATGTGAACAAACCAGCAGAGGCCTTGTGATTGGCCTCAGGCTGTAATGGACATGAACGACCTCTGTGTTAACAGCAAAGAGGCTTGTTTGTACACAGAAAACTTTATTTATCTTTTTTTTACTTGATCTATTTTAATATTGTTTTGTTTTTTTCTTAGCGAGCTGTCTCATACTGGTCCTGGAACCGTTTCCTTATAGCTTTATACAAAAATATCAAACTGTAGGAATTTAATGAAATCTAAGACAAACACACACACACACAATGCAATGATGTGTTGTGTACATGTGATGGTTTCACCGCAGTGTGACTCCAGCTGCTACAGAGAGGGAAGTTAATACCCAGGGCAGGGGGACACAGGGGAGTGTGTGTGCATGTGTGTATGTGAGTATGAAGGGCACTACAGCTGCGGCCCCTGCAGATCGACAGAGTGGAGGTGAATGGCTCTCACTCAGAGAGAGAAAGAGAGAGAGAAGGGGGAGGGATCAAAAAGCCATACAATACTTCTCCGCTGTCAAAACTCAACAACAAAACAAATACAAAAAATAAAAGTCAATGTATTTATCCATTTTTGTACATCTAATGAATACATCATTAAAGTTGTAAGTAATCTTATTGTGGTTTCACTTGTATTGTATTTTTGTAAAATAATAATATGTGATAGAAACATGTGATAACATGTGATTTTTTTATTTAAGTCAATATTTACCAATCATATTACTTCATACAGAAAGTATTTTCTTTTCTTGAAGGATTGCTGTGATACTGATAACATATCAGTGCTTTTTACGGCTGAGTTCAGTCTAATCGGTTAGGGTCCATGTTGTCCATGTTTGCATTTTGATTGGATCCTCACCAACCCACTGTCAGCTCTGAACACGTGTCCCTCTCTTGTTTGGCACATTTGTCTTTCCTCTTAAAAAGCTTTAAATATTTACAGACTTGTGATCTCTCTTTTCAGATCTTAAGGTGTGACAAGTTGCTGGTCAGCAGCACTTGTACTTGTGAGAAAAGTGACTGAATAGAAGAGAAAAGACGCTAATAGATTTCATATTAATCCTAATAATATTTTGGTGTTGACAACCTGTATTATATGTCTGAACCAGCATGACAAGAGTTCAATGTAGACCATATGGACAAAAGTATTGGGACACACCTCTTAATCATCGAATTCAGGTGTTTCATTCAGTCCCATTACCATTGTTTGGACTTGGCCCCTTAGTTCCAGTGAAGGGAAATCTGAATGCTTCAGCTTACCAAGACATTTTGGACAATTCAATGCTTCCATCTTCCTGGGAACAGTTTGGGGGGAAGGCCCTTTTCTGTTCCAGCATGATTCTGCCCCAGTGTACAAAGCAAGGTCCATAAAGGCCCGGTAGAGTGAGTTTGGTGTGGAAGAACTTGACTGACCCGCACAGAGCCCTGACCTCAACCTCATCCAACACCTTTGGGATGAACTGAAGTGGAGATCGCGAGCCAGGCCCTCTCGTCCAACATCAGTGTGTGACCTCACACATGCTCCTCTGGATGAACGGGCAAACATTCCCACAGACTCACTCCATATTAATGCTTATGGATTTAGAACGGGATGTCATAAAAGTTCCTTTAGTTGTAACGTGTGTGTCCCAATACCTTTGTCCATACCTTTGCTGGATAGATCATCAGAGAACAAATTAAGTGTTTAAACACCTGGAGAAAACCAAAACTGTTAAACACGTTTGATAAAAAAGGAATATTAAAACACATTATCCTAAACTTAGACAAATACAGCAGATAGTATAAATAGCAAACATACCAATATTAATCATGACAATTAATCTTATTTCTTCACATATTAAATACACATAAAAGAGTGTTTTGTAGTCGTTATATATCAGGGGCATATGATTTACCATTTAACTCTCATATTTCATTTCCTCAGGACAGTTTCCACACATTTACAGGTGACAGATGTCACATAGTTAAAATGCTGAACAAAGTTGAAGTGGCAGTTAAAACACAACTCAAAGTAGTGGTTAAAATGAAACTGCACGAAGAAATCAAAGGTGCGGTTAAAAAGCAAAGGATGAGGTTTAAATGTCAAAATACATTGTGCCAGTGTCGGATGAAGCGAAGGCGTCAAGTGCACAGGGAGATTAAGTTCAAAGGAGCCTGTTTTCTCTTTACGTAATTATCCTGTAGCTTTAATGATGTTTGGGTTTGTTTTACAGCCTCGTGTGCATCAACATCTACATCAGCTTTTCATTTGTCAGTCAAATAAATTCTTCGTATGAAAAGAAATACATGGCAAAGTAAACACAAAGAGAGAATGAGATGAGAAAACAGTGTTTTTGTGTCTCGAGCTGGGTGGGCCGACAGGCTGTGAAGACTCGGTGTCATGTGATGTGTGACGGTGGCGGCTGGCTTCACAACGTGTGTTTGGCATTAGTCTGCCCGGGCACCACTGTAAATTAGACTCTGCTTGTCTTGGATTCAGTCCATCCAGATACACCACTATTCCCCAGTGCCAGCTCAGCCACAGACAGTAGAACATTTGTCAGAAGTTAGTCAACGAGAAGTACAAAAAAAAAAGCCAAGACGCTAAAAAACACTGCATCTTGGTTGTAGTTAAATAATCAAGTGGATCCCAGTGGTTGGTTTTAATAAGCTAGAGAGGAGGGTGTGGGTTACTGTGGATATAAGACAAGAAGTGAAAAAGGGAAAAAATACTCTTTTTGCTTTAAAGAAAATAAAGTGAATGTGAACAAAGATAAGGGAATAAGTTACAGATTTAGGTCAGAGGTGTCTTTTTTCTATGTGAACTTGTTGTACCAGTGTCCACACAGTGTGGTAGCACTTTATGTGGCAGCTGCGCAAGCCAAGCAGCAAACACTGCCCTGCTTTTCCACCATGTTTTGATACTAAAGTTTAATTTAACTGAGCATAACCTAATAATGTGGCCTCCTGAACACACATCCAAAGGCCCTTCCAACACTCACAGCACCAGTTTCATGTAGGACAGAGCCAAAGTTGAAAAACCAGACTGAAAGACTGTCTGTCATTCCACCACATGCAGCAGTACTGAAAGGTGGGGCTCTGTTTCACCTGTAACCTCTGTGTTGTCACGGAGGACCAATAAACACCAGATTAAACAGTTCCACATCCCCACTGATGCTATGGGTTGGTAATGCTAGAAAAGCTAGCAAGAGCAGGCACACCCCTTGTCAAAGCTACGCCCCCTAAATACATGAACGTGCACTGACCGACAAGTGTTAGAAGACAACATGTGGCTCGCTCGCTAACTTCTGGCTATCGTCTGGTCTGTTGGTAATGGACAGGTACGCCAAACAATCATCAATCAATCATCAATTCATCCCTGCCAAGGGCCACCTCCTCCTTCTTCTTTTAGACGACTGTATTTATCGACGGCTATCAGAAAAGTGTTTCAGAAACAACTTAGAAACCCTTCCTTTAAGTTCCGCCTCTCTGAATCTCCATCGTTACATATCCCTACAAAAGAAATGTATCTGTGCCAAGTGTGGATTAAATTGTGTGTCATACTTCACAACAATACCTAATGATTTGCACTGTGGCCATTTGACACTTTGATACCAAATGGATTCAATGTGGAGTCATTAGAAAACCTCCCTATCAGCAAAGAGAGAAATGTCCAAACAGATGCAGCCAAAGGTGCAGTTCCCAGCTCCAGACCCAGTGATCACTTTCTATTATTCTCAATAAAATCATCTGTAGTGCACTTCTGTAGTTTGGGTGGTCTGTATTAATACTTCTTTATTAGACCTGTTACTACCAACTCGTGAATGTTTTCGCAGCAACCACAATCTCAGTTTCTTCAATCTTTAAGGTCAATGTCAGATTTCAGATATTGCCTTTGTTGTCTGTTCTCCGCTCGCTCTGTGCCCCTAACCACTAACCCGCTCCAGACACGCTCTCTTTCGCTCTCTGCCTCAAACACACACATATACACACGGCGTGGGCGCTGACAGTCCCTTGAACTGTTGACAATAAGTTGATGGGCTAAAGCCTCCAGTAAACATCTCTGGTGCCACCTCTGCCCAGATGGAGCTGCTTAAGGAACACACAGACACTCGCTCACGCACACACACACACACACACACACACACTTTCCAGGCCTGAGTTTCATTAGTCAGTGTGTTTATGTCTGCGTTCATGTGGCCTGGCGGAGAAACTTCCCCGTTTCACTGCCCTCTTTGGTTGACGCTGTCGGGTTTTACCCTGAGCAGAAAGCACAGAGAGAGTGACCACAGTCACCGTTCCCTGTTTCATGTATGGACAGCTTGTGTGTGTGTGTGTGTGTATGTGTGTGTGTGTGAGTGTGTGATTGCACCCAGTCACCTTTGATGTTAAAACACATAGTACATGCTGTTCTCATTTGTGATCCCACCCTTCTTACCATGCTGACATCGCTGGCCAGCCGCCCCGGGGCAGATGGCACTAGGATCTGAGTGTGTGTATATATTTGCGTCTGTGTGTGTGTGACACGCGCACATGTGCGTTTCAGTAGAGCGAGGACAGAGATGACCTACAGGTCACCGGCCCTAGACAGGCTTAATTTTTTAACAATTAATCTCCTTCAGTCAGGAGGGGAATGAGTTTCAAAACTCTTTCACACACCATCCCTAACACACACACACACACACACACACACACACACACACACACACACACACACACACACACACACACACACACACACACACACACAGAGCGGTTTGATGCCTGTCATTATCATCTGCTGTGTGTGTGTGTGTGTGTGTGTGTGTGTGTGTTAATCTGAGATGTGAATATGAGGAGATTAGATGGACCCTGGGATTAAAATCTAGCCTTTACCTCAGAGGATCCGTTCCAGCAGGGACAGCCTGATGGACCCACAACCATCACACACACACATACACACACACACACACACACACACACACACACACACACACACACACACACACACACTAAGAAGGTCCACAAAAATGTTTGGAACTAAAACACATAAACAAGAAACTAAAGAGAGGACATTATAAGTATTTCTAACAAAGGAGAGAATGAAAGGCAGATGTAAGTGTAGAAATGATGGAGAGAGAAGAAAGACACACACACACACACAGAGAGAGAGAGAGAGAGAGAGAGTACAGAAACAGTAGTGTAGCAGTGTCAGGCATGCAGAGTGGAGAGGGTTCTCCTTCCCATTTAAAAACCTCACTGGGTCGGAAAATTAGCCCTGGCCCTCTGTTTATCGATGAAGAGGCACACACACACACACACACACACACACACACACACACACACACACACACACACACACTCACACACACACACGTCAACCTTCAAACACACACCCATGCGCTCGCACACACACACACACACACACACACACACACACACACACACACACACACACACACGTCAACCTTCAAACACACACCCATGCGCGCGCACGCACACACACATTGACACACAAACACACACAACAACTTTCAAACACACCCCAATATGTCACACAAATAGGCAATATGACCAATAGGCAGTGTATTAATATAAAACTCCAGCTGGAAATCCAAACATTCCTTTGTGCAATCAAATGTGATTTTACTATTTAATTGAACTACATATTTTTATATTTTATCATGAAAATAATAAGGCAGTGGAGATTTTTTTTTTAAATCATTCGTACATCAACATGTTCAACATTTATTTATTTTTATTTTTTTTGGTAAAGGTTGCATCCAAAATCTGAATTTGCCCTCATTGGTGTAACATTTCACTCCACTTAAATTGTTTTACTCATTGTGTCACTGGCTACTACATTATTACAGAGGTGACATTTTACCTTATTGCATTTGCAACTTTTGTCAAATAATTGCTTGATCACTTTCCTAATTACTCAGCAACAAAAGCAATGCATTACATTACTCACACGTTGCTTCTTTTGTGTTTAACACAGACAGAAACAGAAATGTGTTAACAATTTGGCCACTTCAGTCAGGACAAAACACAGCCCTCAATGTGACTGTAATGTCAGTGTTTCATTTCAAATTGTGATTTCTTACACACAAGTGGGGACATGACACAAACTTGTATAACTAGTGAAGTGCAAGGTTTTAAATTCTGTTCAAAATGGGTTGTTTGACCTGTGTTAATGCCTCGGAGCTACTTCAGCTGTATTCCTTGTCATTAGTGAGTCCACTTCAAACAGTTCTACAATGTTCTGTCACTTTTTATTGTTTGTATGCTGAACATTGTGTGCAGAACTTTTTATATACAGTCTATGCAGCGGAGTGAAGTTATAAAACGTTGCTTTCATCCTACCGGGTTTATCTGCAGTGAAGTCATGTGTCCATGATCAACTGGATTCTGTTTTTGAACTGATTTTATAGTCAATGATTTTTAGGTTTTCTTGATTGCTGTTTACAGTTCATTTATTTTCATACTTTAAAAAATAAAAGCATGTAAATCCAATATGGCGAAATAAAAAAAGACAAATGATCTGGCCACATTTTGGGCCAGTGGGCCATCAGTTGTTGTTGACAACTTATATATGTTATCTGAGGATGTAGAAGAAGACATGTTCATCTTGGTCCGAAGAGGCATTGTACAATGTTGGAACACTGTTTGTCCCTTTATTCAAGTTTTGCTTAATATTGAATGTGTTGCTTTTCCAAATTTGACACTGCACTTCTTTGGAAACTTAACAATACACATGCCAACTGTTAATTTGATAAGATGTGTTATCAAATTAACAGAGGTGTTCCACATACAAACAGACAGACACACAGATTGTAAAAATGATTACTAAAGACTATACAGCACACTATACTGAAATAATTAAATAATATAACTAAAGCTAAAACTGTCAAATGCCAATAAAAGACAAAACCTCTAAAGTAAAAAAGGTGTAGTTTGCAACAAACAACACTGACAGTACAACAATGAACAAATACTATATGTGCGCTAATGTGAGCACTTTTTTGTGCATGTGTGTGTGTCTGTGTGTGTCCACTCAGTGTTGTGCCGGGCTACATGAGGAGACAGGGAGCATGCTGGAGCTGACAAGGCCTGTAGGGTCAACATCAAGCCAAATCAACTGCACTGGGGATCAACCACTGCTCCAGCTCTGTCAAATTAGGGCACCGCGCCAACACACACACTGACACATGGACATGCACACAAACAGCTGTCAGGCACACACACACACGCACATACACTCGTGACTGCCCACTGCCCCGGAAACATCTGAGCACATCTCTGCCCTGAGGTGAGAATTGCAGTTTCTGTACATGTGTGTGTGTGTGTGTGTGTGTGTGTGTGTGTGTGTGTGTGTGTGTGTGTGTGTGTGTGTGTGTGTGTGTGTGTGTGTGTGTGGGTTGTGGGTGTGTGTGGGCAGTCACAGGGTCTGTGTGGTGATTGCTGGAACATACTGGCTGAGCAGCATGAGATTTGTGTTCGTCTGTGCATGTGTGTGTGAGTGAAGACATATTTTTGTGGAAATTATGTGTTTAGTGATGTTTGGACATGAGTGAGTCAGTGTTGTACTGTATGTGAGTGTTTGTGTGTTAGTCTGTAAGAATGTAAAGTGAAAGAGCCACAGCTGTTTATGAATGTGTGTGTGTGTGTGTGTGTGTGTGTGTGTGTGTGAGCATCTCCATGTGCTGTTATCAAAATATGGTTCAGGTGTATGTATGAATGTATGTGTGTCTATGTGTCTGTGTGTCTGTGTGTCTGTGTGCTTTCATTGTTTCTCTATCTGTGTATGAAATGTGTGTTTATATATCTTTATAAATCTGTGTGTGTGTGTGTGTGCGTGTGTGTGTGTCATGCCCCAGGGGTGTCATCAGCGGGGCAGTAAATGGGCATCTGTGCGTGGTCCAGTGGAGGCCAGCCGGCTAGCTGGCCTAACTGGGCTACCTTTGCCAGCCTCTGCCAGCTGTGCCACTGGATGCCTGCTCTGCACTTTATCAGCATCATCATTATTTCAGCTTCACAAACTCTGCCCAGACCGGCCACCATCATCCCCCCCTCCTCCACCCACTCGATCCTGTCTCCCTGTCAGATTGTCCTCACATCTGACAGTCTAATGTCCTCATGCTGCTAATTAATCCAGAAATCAGTTTGTTTGTACTTCAATGTACCTTGGTTATGTCACAGATGACTTCACCAACGGTCGCCCAAGCTTGATAGACACAATAAAGACCAGTCAATGAGGGTGATATGTGAGAGCTTTCGGTCTGATCATGACATTTCGCAGCAGAAGTTCACTAAAGATAGTTTATATTTTTTTTATCGAAATAACTATTCACTGTCGTTGAAACCCACACTGACTTGCATCTCTCGTGGATGGATGTGTGGACGGCCTGTTGAACAGTTGGTCCAATGTCATTTCCTTCTCTCTATTGGTGCATCTGACACTTATCTGACATCAGGCACTGATCATTAGGCTTTGGATGTCCATGGTGCCCACGGTGTTTACTTGTGATTCCGGTGAACTGTTACTCTGAGGTCAAATTTCCACTTGGAAACAAGAAATTTACAAGTATATTAGACTATATAATAAGGTGCAGACATGTATAAAATATATAGAGCATGCTCATGTTACCCAGACAAACCCTTTCCATTAGGGACATTCCATCAGCTTTTCTTTCACGCCAACCTCCAGTCAATGGGTCAACATTGGACGTAAAGATGTCTCATTAAAGACTCAGCATGCTGAAGATCTCTGCTGGTGCACCCTAAAGAGAGGACCTTTCAAAAAGACTCTTTCGGCGAAACACAAGAGACAAGAGTCAACACCAGTTACAGCAGTGACTGGGATGGAAACTAACCATCAATCTGCGGACGACCAGAGAGATCTCAAGGAGGATGTTCAAATGTCCAACGCCTAAGACCATCACAAATAGTTACCACCGCCATACTCATGTGATGACGACTAAGTCAACCCTAACCTCAAGCCGCTGATGTCGACCATGGGATTGTGGTTGAAACCTCTTTAAAAAGATGGTGGAAGAAGAAGTGGGCCGTGATTGTTTTAATTCAAACTTCTGTTTCCAAGATAAAGACATGACTTTATAGTTAAGATACTTTAGAATCTAATGCACATACTGGCATGACATTTATTAAACACAAATTGTACCATAGTCATGATATATACAACCTATCTGCAAAACTCCTAAGTGCCAACGATGAATAATAAACCAGGACTCGTGTAGTAGGTGTAGATTTGGGTCAGAGTTTAAAAATGCATGAAAGCAATGAAAGGACCTAACAAGCATAAACAAGCAAAGCAATCTATATTGATGTGTGCATTTTTGTAAGTTAACACTGATATAACAATGCATTTCACTGCCAAACTCATACTGGTCAGTTGGAGAGAAAGAGGTCAAAATCTCTGCAGCAGCAGAACCAGAGATGTTGTCTTTTTTATTCCACGTTTTATTTGTCCTTGTAAAAACCTGGTACCTACATTTCCTACAGAAAAACCACATAAGTCTGGTGAGCTCATTTCTACTACACTACACCCCCCCAGTTTTTTGCCAGTTCAAATTTGCAATCATTAGCCCCAACCGACTCTGACCCATTTGATATCAAATTAGTTAATTTTTTCTGATTTTGCTCATCTCCCTCTGAGGCCACGAAACACTTAATACGTATGCATCTTTTTTCAACTTTTTTTCACATATGTAGTACTACTCCCACAAGACTACCTAAAAAACTCTTTCATGTGTAAAATCTGTGGAGTTCCCCTTTGACTCAGCCACAAATGGGCATATTTGCAAGGTGAGGTGCCTGGGGACCCAACACATCCAGCGTTGGCTCCATCCTTCCTTTCCCTCTCCCTCTCTCTTCCTTCTCTCTTCCCTCTCTCTCTCTCTAAGGCTGGTGACAGCCAGGTCACTGTGAATGCTTGAGTTGTTCAGGGTCCAATCTTCAGGTCTCCAGAGGTGCTCCATGTATTCACTGAGGTGTTCATAATTCACCCGTTCGTATCACAATGCTAATTTCCCCTCTATTTGACTCCCACTCCGCCACTCGTACAACTGACCACAGAACATGGATCTATCTTCGTTTTTTTCACAGAGTCGTTTGACTAAGCTCTCACACACCATACCTCAGACAAGTTATTCACAAGAAATAAGTTAAACTACACATCTCCAGGCTGTTGTACCAGTTATTTTATGTTTGACCCACAGAGTCACTGATTTACACCAGCGTCAATTCAACCCAGCATGTTTTATTAGCTTCTTGACTGTTTAGACAAAGAAGAGGTTTTTAAATTAAACTGCAGCTCAAAGAAATGGGCGAAAAATACGAAAAAGTTCAACTTTATTCACATTTGTAAAACTTCAATTTGATCTGTATAAAAAGTGGATGATGATGGTGTGTTTTCTGTTGCCTTGTTTTGGAATGAAGGCATATCCATTGGGGCTGTTCCAATATTGAACCACATGCCAGAAAAATATATATGGTCCCTTCACATAAATACCAAATGAATGTTTTGCTATTCAAATGCCTAGTTCTCAAACATATATAACTGACAGGGGAAGGTAATAGATGCACTCCACCTTCTAATTACCATTTGTCCTTATTCTATATTTTACATTTAGATTTTTCTTCCATCTTTATTGACTTCGGCATTAACGTCTAACAACTATGACTCTAAATAGAATATATTGCTTGGGGTATGTGATTGACTTTTATCCTCTTGCGTGGTTTAAGGATTCTTAAACTTTTTTTAATTAAAGGTGCACGTATACATTTTGCAAAAAGACAGACTGACGGCCACTTGATGTAGATTTGTCAATTTGGGGTTCTTTTGTTCTTTTTTTTGTGTTGTTTTTTGTCTCTGTCAACCAATATCAGAGATCCTCATATATATTATCTACAACTACACACCTTCATTAAGAAAGTACAAATAATGTGAATTAATGTACATTTCCATTCACTGTTATGTGGATACTAGCAGTTGGGCCAATGGATAACAGTGGTGGGACTAATTCTTCAGTCAGGTACCATGAAATGTTTGCAGACACTTCACTCAATAGTACCGTAAACAAGAGTTTTAAATACAAAAACCATAAAGATTGAACTGTTTAGTCATAAAATAGTCTGTGTTGCAAAGTACATACTGTATTTTAGTAATATGTAATGAAGTCATTCTGATGCGGTGTGCAGTACGTCTAAATGCGTTAGCTAAAGCCAATCAAACCTGTGTGTGTGTGTTTGTGTGTGCGTGTCAATGTGTATAGAGTGGTGTGGAAGCCCGGGCCTCATGACAGATCAGGGCATTCAGGCCAGTGACATTCCTCCAGAGCCCCAGATGCATCATGGGCCAGCAGTGTGAAAAATGCCGGTCGGCCTGATCCACTCAGCCGCAGATGAATGGAGCGCTCGGTGCACTCACCCGTAGATGAATGGAGTGATCTGTCTTGTCAGCGGAGGTCGACGAAGAGGTTACAGTATCCAGCCAATACCTGTGTGTGTGTGTGTGTGTGTGTGTGTGTGTGTGTGTGTGTGCGCACATACAAGTTTATTTTTATATCAGCAAATGCCCTCACAATGATAGTAATCTGAGATAAAGACGATGAACACATACACATAACCATACAATTTAGGTATGGTTTTAATGGTCATCCCTCCAGAGCAGCTTGGGAATAGGTGTGTTCACGGCTTTTTTTTTTTCACCTGCTCAAGATAAATGTTTCTGGCATTAACTGGCAAATATACACACACGTATACATATATGAAAAAAATCATATCTGTAAAAGTTGTTTGCAGGTAACATTAGATTTTTTACCAACCATGACCACATCTATAGATATTTTATATTTCATGCATTATCTAGTCATATACTAGTCATGTCTAGTTAACTTCTTAATTGCTTCAAGCTAAAATATGATCATAAGAGTCATAAGAATAAACTCTGTTAGATACCTCATTAAGGAAAGTGGCTAACGACTTAGAGTTATTTTTGCTAGCTCAGAGACCTTTACTTTCCCTCTTTGATAAAGTTGTATTGAATGACATGGAACAAAAAAGCAGCCAGTAAACAAAACATTAGAAACAAAAGTCGCCCCGGAAGCAACTGTGTCTAACTAGAGCTAGCCTGGTCGGCTAACATGAATGGCTCTAGCCTTGTCAGTGTAGTTAATATCATCGCACGCCTAGGACCAAATATTAAGGACACAAGGATTAATTTAATTGTACCACCTCCTGGTGTGGCCAAGCCTTTAGTCTTTATTTCACTTAATAGTGCTGCTTACAGGCAAAAGCAGCATGAGTACTGTGCTTCCCCAGCAGTGGACTTAATGTTTCAACTCTCCGGGCTCATTTAGCTGTGCGGAAAAAGACAGAAACTAATCAAACTCCCCACTGGAATCTGAATGTGTCCGTCAGTGGTGGAAAAAAGGAATAATTAACCTCCAGCAGCTGGATGTGCATTGCCATTGATTAATACATGGTTATGAAAATGAAATTTAGCAAAGTACTCCTTCAAAATGTAAAAGATGGAAGTAAAGGTGGGGAGAGGACAAAGCCTGGGATAGGTACGAGTATGGGTGGCGTTTAGGTTAAGGAATAAGGTTATAAAAAGCTAAGACAAAAGCATGTTTGTGTGCTTTATACTTTATGCGATCATCAGTGTTGTCTTTATTTCTTAGTTTGTATGTGTTTGTGTGGTTGTAGTGTTTCAGGAGTCTCCCATACACATGCAAGCAAACACACCCGCACACATACACAGACACACACACACACACACACACACAAACAGGGCTCTCATCAAACACTGCTCTGGCATCCCAGAGTTTGTCACACACATGCACACACACACACTAACACACACACACACACACGCATGCACTCACACACGAACACACAAACGCATCTCCTCAGCCATCAGCCCAGGGCTCCGGCGCCCCGAGCAGTGGCTCTGACACGTCTATATGTTTTTCCACCTGACCTTTTGCCGTCCTTTCTGCCACAGCACGTAAACCATAAGCTGATATATGAAGGCAATTTTTAGCGGTGCCACTTGTATCTGAGTGATTGCGTATGCTTTACATTTGGGGCGCCTGCCACCTTGCCACCCCACCTCCTCCAGATCTCTCTATTCGGATAGTGTGGTGTGCGGTTGAGGAGGCAGAGAAAAGGAGGGGGACAGCGAGGATGAAAGGATGGGATGTCAAATGGACACATCTATCTACTCTGGGGGCAAGGAGTCTGCTGTGTGATAGCCCTTCACTTGGCCGGGCAGAACTTAAGAGGTTTTATGAGAAGACAGGTCTGACTACACTGACTACATTTTCCAAACATCCGTGCTTGACTAAGATTCCTTTTTTTTATTTTTATTTCATATTTTAAATCAATATGAATAGTCTTTGTTCAGCATTTTTCTTTGAGGGGGCCCTTTGCAGTCAAATGGAAACTGGAGGCTATTTGTTTACATTATATGTTTTTTTTCTGGGGATACATTAGACATTAAGTTATCTGACGACTATCTGAGGGTAGAAACGATGAATATATCTTACGTACATTTTCATTTGACAAAAAAAATGGCTCATATACATGAATGTATTTTGTGTGTTGCACAAGACTAGAAATATAATTGATAAGTTATACCCACACCATAAACAGTGGCCTGCTTCATTTATGGTTGAATGAGAGTACTGTGGTTGACACAAATGTCCTCTGGTCAACTATGCTCAATTCATAGAAAATTGTTTGAGTTCAAAGGGCACTTGTTCCATTTAATCGAAGGGGATAATATTCCTTTATGTTGTTCATATGATATGGTTTTTTTTTAGATATGATTTCAGCATCATGCACTGTTCAAATAGCCTGGTGCAGAATTCCATGTTTTACATATTTCAAGGTAATATTGAGCCTAATGGGATTTCCACAAGCCCTGTATTAACATTGTAGGATTGTGATTTAATTAAATTAAACAGTTTTCTATAAAATGGAAAAACAGCTACAAACAATTTGTGTTGGAGGGCTAGATTTGGCCTAGGGAACCCGAGGCCCTACTGGTCTCATGAACTGGTCTCGTTTACATGACAAATCTTTATATATGGCCAAACCTCCCATTGAAGAACCTCATTTTGACCCACAATGGCTCAGCATATGATATTGCTGATCTGATCTTCCATGGTGGTAATTAAAAACCCATGGCCAGAATATAAGGGGAAACTGAGTAAAATATTGAGTGAATGTGAAGCCCTGGGAAAAACATCAGCGTCTGAACATTTCATTCAATTTTGTAAGGACCACTAATTTGTCTAAGACGGCTTAACTGCTTAACTGATAGTATCAGAGACATCAACACTGAAGGAAGGAATGAATGCCTAAATTTAGTGATTTAACATAGAGCTACATTCATGGTTGTGGGCCACAGGTACAATTGCAAAATGTTTTGGATACATTTTGAGGGGCATGTGTCTTATCACATGTTTCCATTCTATGTTCCGAATGAATTCTAAGACTCTACAGTCCTATGGCCTGCTAGAAGTGTCATGAGGTGACAATGGCGATCAGTTCAAATGGGATATCTGCTCCATGTTACGACTGGTCTTGCAGAGTTGATTTCTGCAGACATCTGAAGACCCCTTGAAAGCATCCATCCTTGACAAATTAGTGCTTGTGTCATTATTACTGAGGACAAGTCTGTGCAGGTCTAACCTAACTTATAAAAGTTGTTTTATAAATGCCTTATTTTCTCCTTACATACACTTTACAAAGCTCAGTTTTGTCCATGAACTGTAACATGATTCAATTATAATACACCATTTTTAAATGTCTTCTTGATTTTTTCATACTGAATTTACAATACATTTATATTTTAGACTTTTAAAGCAGCTACTTTGTAAAATGTCAGCACCATATGGCCTTGAAAAGCCTCTGCTCCCTAGTCCTCAGTCCCTTTTAAGGCCGGTGATGAGGACTGTTTGATTAGCATTAGTTCATGTTCCAGTAATGGACTGAGGCATTAGCTCGTTAGCATTTCAACTCGTGTTTGAATAGGCGGGCAATGTCCCCCTTTAGGCCCTGATCGCATGCTCGCTTGTTAGCATGGACTTATGATATGGGAGCGATATGGCATTAGGCCATGTTACATTACCACAACGCAATGACACTTGTTAGCTTATTAGCATAACCCCCTATTAGATGGACAAGAGGGTGTGCAGTGCATTAGCCCGTGTTACAGTAGCCTAATGGAAAGCCTCTGTTAGCTTGTTAGCATGCTAAACAGGTAGGGGTCTGTGAGTGGCATTAAAGCCTGTTTAAGAGCACTGGAACAAGCAGTGCTCGCTAGTTATCATATTCTCAAGAAGCGTTTGTGTGTGTGTGCTGTGTGTATGTCTGCGTGTGTGTGTGTGTGTGTCTTTCCTTCAACACTTTTCAATTACAGCTGCTCATTGTCAGGTTGTAAAAGGCTGGGTCAGCTGGCTGGAGTTCTGCCTTTGAACATGGAGCTGACGTCCCTACAAAGGCATCATTAGAGAGGCTCGGCCCAGCAAGAGGCGCCCTCACTTCGCTATCATCCCCGAGGAAACAATTCAATAATGTGCCAAAGATGGAAAAAATTAACAATGTATTTTTTTTTTTTTAGAAAAACTTCCCCTACAAGAGGAAATAAAAAAAATTCAGTCTAATCCTCTCTTTTATTTCCCCTGCTCGGTTTTGTGCCCTTTCATAATCCCTCATTTGATTTTTTTTCTTTTTCTTTTATCATTAATTTTTAGACACATAAATATGTTGAAGCAAGTTTGAAAAGGCATTTCTCATTTTCTCTTGATCTAAATATTCAGTGACATCCCCGCCCGTACACCAAGAAAGAAAGAAAGGCTTTTTTTTTCTTAACGAGGTTAGAGGGAATACAAACACTACTGGTGTTGCTAATTACAATGGGAGATTGAGAAATGGAGAGAAAAAAAATACAAAGAACATTAATGCATTTTCAATGTGATTTGCATTTTGATTCCAAGTTGTATTTTATACAACACGTCTTTTTCTTCCCTTTTGCCATACCTTATTCTCTGGTTCTCTCTAATATCTTCCAGGATCAAAGGCTTCCACTGGGTTTCTCTCATCTCGCTTTCCTCCGAGCATTGTTTGCCTCCCAGGACCACAGCAGCACGAGTTTTGCACCAATGCCAAATTTGTACAGGAGGGAGAATTAGCTATTTCTGGACTCATTTGACATCAAAAAGGGGAAGATCCACAGAGGGCAGAGATAAAAAGAATGGCCTATTCTGACCGACAGTAACCTACAATATACTTTATTTCAAATTCCATATCACAAATAAAAGTTTGGACCCATTGAACTATTTTATCTTTACAATGAGATAGATTGACATTTTTAATTTTACTGACATTGCAGGGGTGTGATGGAGACTCTGTTATCCAAGAGTATAACCTACTTCAGCTGCTTTCAGACACGCATTGAACTCCGGAGATTCTCAGCACTTTCGCCAGAGGAGGTGCACGTGTAAACGCAAATGTCTGAGTGACAGCCTCTGGATTATCTGCAGACTTTTTCCACATGACCCCCTACTATAAAGTCTGCAGAAAGTCGGGAGAATCAGATGTGAGAACGTGTGAAGACATCAGCCTTCTCTAACAACACACCAACTTTCTCTGGTCTTCTGAAAATGATTTGTTGCTTTGTGGACATTTGATTATGTCTGAATAATAGTTTATGTTGTATTGGATGTTATTTCCAACACCTTCTTCTTAAGTTGCAATACATTATGGATCAGTGACATTACATCCACCAAAGTAACGAGGTCCCAGATGGTCTGGGCCCAGGGGGTGGATCAGGGAATTGTATTGTTTTTTCACTTCCTTCATTGCAAGAGGTCATTTTTTAAAATTTGTTTATTTATTTATTTAACACTTTCCTTTGTTTCTCAGAGAATAATCAACGGATCTTGATGAAAGATCAGGCATATGTAGGGGACTGATATTTATAAGTGTGTGCAATTTGATCCAGGAATTTAAATGTCGTTTCACAAGGTGACTGTTCGGCCTTGACAGAACTATATGCTCTCTCCTGAGTTAACATTTTGAACTAAATGTCTTGATGGCCCAGCCCCTGATGCCTGTGGTTTTCTGACGTAAACAGATGTGCCACTGCATGAGTGAAATTTGTTAACACCGTTCCCCTTTCCCTACAACTACCAGATAAACAATGATGATTTAATTGTAAAAGAAAAACTGAAAAATGAATAGCAGAGAAATGAAACTTCTCTTGGGTCTGAAAACCCTGCTTTGTCAGGCTCTGATTAAAAGTACACCTTTTCACAAGTTCACAATGCTCTTCTATTGCTAATGACTGGAGCGTAAGCATTACCTGTCTACAGTGGGAATATTAAATCTCTGTGGAGACAGATAGCATAATGCCGATGTCTTAATGAAAACTTCATTAAGATGGAGGATAATTACTGTGTCCTTAACGATGCACTCGCTGTGCTTTTAAATAATTGAGGTGCTCAACTTTTGATGTGTTTATACTGCAGTAATTTCATCATGCAGACTTCATCTGAGATAGACCAGCTTCAGTGCGTGATGCATTTGTGTGTGTGTGTGTATGTGCATAATCGAATACCTGTGAATCTGAGTGCTGTTTTCTAATTGTTACGTTGGAGCCATGCTAGCAACATAGCTTTGGAGATGGCAATGTTGGTCAGTTGGTCACATCAACACTTTGTTGCAAAGTATTCACAGACATTGTTGTTCACCAGAGGATGCAGTGTGCACTTGTCTTCATGATCCTCTGGCTTCATGTAGCTCCATCAACAGGCAGAAATTTCAGATCCACTGTTTTCCAATTTTTGACAATTTCTTTTAATGTCAAGATGGAAGGCATTTGCAATCAGCAGGTAATAATGTCCTGGCACTCTACACCTGTACGGCTGTGTCAGCCAATATGAGCGCAAATGCAGGGTTTTCCCTGTGATTCATGTTGTTTATGATGTAACACTGTATATACGCAAATATTTACACATTAATATGCTGAAAACTGAGACAAATAATTTAATTATAAATATGCCTGAGCGAGAATAATTAATAAATATATTATTATGTAGTACCTTGTAGTATACACTAAATATTTACTATTGAATGGCATTGAAGTATCTGCTATCATTTGCAAATGAATTGCCTGTAACATTCCCACCAGTCCCAGCATTGTTTCAACAGTCCCGCATCAGATTCCTCCCATTGACAGCATCACTGCAACACTAGACAGATGTTAAACACATGAACACACTGTGTGACTGTGTTGGACACTCTTTCTTTCACTTTGCTATACACTGCCGAGGAACTGTGGGTTAAATGATCTATAACTGGATTCACATCCAGGTAACTTCTGTGGTGTTTATGTTCATTCAGTCATGAATGATTGTATTGAGCGGAAGGTTTTGTCTTCACTGTGAACACCTGCCTCTCCACTGGCCTCAGAAACCTGCAGAGATTGCAAACAGCCAATCACTGTACCCCTGGTTCAGTGACATCACTATCAGCTACAGTCGTTAAACTATAACTAATGTGCAAATCAACCTACTTACAACAGCATTGTCCCTTTTTCCCATGAGAGAGAGAGAGAGAGAGAGAGAGAGAGAGAGAGAGAGAGAGAGTGTGTGCGTGTGTGTGTGTGTGTGTGTGTGTGTGTGTGTGTGTGTGCATGTGTGTGTGTGTGTAGGTATGGGGGTTGGGGGGGCAGATAGGTCACAGCTGTTGGAGATGGGCCAATGTCATGTGGATCTCAACTAGCCTTTAGGTTACTGTGCATCTCCCACTAATCAGGTCAAAGCTGGAAGCCTTCGCTCAAAGCCTTCACCTGGCTCCATACACACGAGCACATACAACCTACTCACACTTCAAGTCATACTTCCTTCCTCTCCCACTTTTCCAACTATTTATGTCTTACCTGCACTCTACCTTCTTCACTTGTCCTCTATAGAAACCCTTATAAATCAGCTGAAAGCCAAGATGGTGAACCTTCTCTCTTTCTCCGTCTCCCCCACACACACAAACACACAGACACACACGTCACACACACATGCCACAACATATTGTTCGTCGCCACCGTCAATATGCAAATCTGCCCGCTTCTCGACTCTGCACCGCACATTATTATTTTTTTATTTTGCATTGGCTTCATTAGAGAGCAAGCGGAACCTGGGTGACAACATTAATTACAGGTGTGCGCACACACAGTGGGAGCTATTTTCTCCTGACTCAACCTAATCATCATCATCATTAATATCTTCGTCATTGCGGCCGCCGTTCCACCCCCACGAGGCCGCCACGCTGGGAGCAGACGAGGTGCTTTGAACAACATGCATGTACGATTCAACACGCAGACAGATAGTACACTGAGAGGCGCTCCAAGGTGCAACTCTTCAAGATGTGAAATGGTTAAATTGAGGAAGGGTGAGGGGGCAAGGGAGTGGGTGATGCGGATGTGTGAGGAGGGTGTGAGTGTGTGTGTGTGTGTGTGTGTGTGTGTTTGGGGTAAGGGGGAGTAGGCGCGGGTGGGGGATAATTGCCTGGAGACGGTGCAGAAATAAGCCCTAATGGTCAGTAATCCAAGCCTGGAGAGGGCCTCTCCACAGTGCTCCACTGAATGCCGGTAATGGGCTTCCAGCTCTGTCACTTACATATGCATAGATCTTTCTCCATTAAAGCTGGTTTGAATGACAAATATGGGTGGGTGTGAAAAAAAAAATAAAAAAAAGAGGAAGAAGTGGAGCTGGGGGAAGATTTTCTCTTGGCTGGCAGTAATTTGGCAGGCGCTCAGGCCCCTATCCTTAAATCTCATTAGCTCATTGTTCACATGATGCCACCTGGGTGAAGCGCAGGGGCAAGTGGGCTGGATGGTGATTTGGTCCTGGCACTTCCTTTGTATCTCTGTGTGTGTGTGTGTGTGTGTGTGTGTGTGTGTGTGTGTGTGTGTGTGTGTGTGAGACAGCGATATTAATATTGATATTAATACTTCTCTCCATCTCTGAGCTTTGTCATCATTTCTAATCTCTGTAGGTTTTTGTTTTGAGTTTGAAACTCGTGCTCCCAAAGTGAACACTGTGTCGTGCTCAGCAGGTAATGAATGTAACCAGAAGTTACAATTATTTGGATTATTATGCAGGCTCCACTAAGTTGAAACCTAACTCTACCAGTCTCAGCACATTGTTGCTATTTCCCCTCGAACAAGGACCAGATTACATAGCCCACAAAAAAATATAGTAAATTACTCTTTGGATGTTCCCTTTGATTTTCCTCCCCTCAGACCGCCGTTGAAGATTGAGTTTCTGTAGGGAGAGTTCTTTATTCTTTTTGTTTTAGCCATTGCTGGGATCACTTTTCATGCAAACTGCACAGTTTTCTCCCAGTTTTTCAAAACACAAAGCATGAAAGACAAGGACCAGAGGACTTTCACCTGATAAAGACCCGCAGCAGAAAGAATCACTCGTCCCATATCAGTGGAAAGAGCTTTTTTTTATTATCCACAAAAATGCTTCAGACACTAAAAATGTTTCATTTTGTTTAATGGTTTCCAAAGACAGCAAGTATGTATATATATATATATATATATATATATATATATATATATACATATTTTATATATATATATATACAATGCAGAATTGTAAGGCATTGCAGTTGAAAAAACCTTGACTTCATCGTGTAAAATGTTTTTGTATATTTTGTCTGTATCCCGATGTATGGAGTTTTATTATTAATTTATTATTTGACAGTCAACCTTCAATTGATTTTGCTTTTAATATAAAATGTGTGAAAATTAGATTTAAATAAAGTAACAAAAACACATGTAAAATTGAAAAGAGCACTGCAGCACAAACCTTTCTAACAGTGAACTGTGTCAAATATTTTGTAGAAGGAAACGTTTTTTAATGCTCTGAGAAATGGATTACAAGCTAAAAAACAGTTCAAACAAATCTGCTTGTATAAAAAAAAAAGAAATCTGTATCTCCTATATATCAATTATTTATTTTGGCAGGTTTCTGTGTGTGTATTGTTAAATAAATTGCTAGTCTGTGCTCTGCTAGTAACTGTGCTATGAAGCCTGGGGTTGTAGAGGTTGTTGGGAGCCAAAGTCAAAGTTTTGACTGAGGCCAATTAAGATTTCATTAAACACTGTGAAGTTCACACTCTTGAACCCAACAACAAAAGCAGTTTTGGTCATGGACAGACAGGAGGTGATCCAATGCAGGCCATATGTGAGTGTGTATGTGTGTTTTTGTCTGGTTTGGAGTGTTGAGGAAGTGATACCGAGGTCTATTGGGGCCACAGAGGGATGGGTACTGGGGGCGGAGGAGCCATCATAATGGGAAGCAGCAGTCCCGCAAACGCCCCCCATCCCACCACCACCACCACCCCTGCCTAGCCTCCCCATCCTCCCGAGCAGCCAGATGGCATACACTCAAATCCCCAGTGGAGGAAGTAACGCGCGCGCACGCACACACACACACACACACACACACACAGGGGCGTATCTCAACACAAACACTGCGAGTCTCACAGTGCACAAGTGCTCATATTTAGAAGACGTCCCAATTCAGTTTAAAAAACGTGATCAGCTACAAATCACCTGCTTTGTGAAGCAAATTCAGACGCTTCTCCATTACAGACATCATTCTGCTTTAACGTGCTCTGCTGAATGTATGTTATGGCCGGCTATTTCATCCCTGATAACGCCAGGCCTCATGCTGTCATTGAAACGTGTCACCATATGGGTGCGGGGACACTTAGGGGATGCATCACTTTTGTGAGGTTTTTGTGACTTGATGTCTTAGGCCTGTTTCTAGACCAAACGCATCATTCTCCAAGACCATAAAAAGGGAATCTGCACCAAGCTCGGGTTTTGTGTGTGTGTGTGTCTGTGCCAAGTGCAGAAGTTCAAGGACATACACGCCCTGACATGCAGGAATAAATGTACCTGGATCGCAAGATAAAACGCTTCATATTTCACTATTGCTTCTCTAAGTGCTGGAACTCTAATAGGAAAGATGGTTTTATATGATATGAATATGTGAATATGAGTGGCATGACTTTGTTTTCCATTTGTGTATGTGTGTGTGTGTGTGTGCATTTGCATGTGAGTGTCTGTAGATGTGTGTCCTGATGCTCGTGACAGATTTGTTCATAAAGATATTTGTGTGCTACACACACACACACACACATGGAGAGAGAGAGAGAGAGAAAGAGAGAGAGAGAGAGAAGGCACCAGTAGTAATAGATATCCAATAGCTGGAAGCTGTGGAAGGGTCCTACTACATCTGTCAGCGCTGCCTGGCAAAGGCACGGCAAGTTCAGATGTTATCGCCACAAACGGCTGCATCAAAAGATTTAGTGTCCCCGCCATCCCTCCCTCCCACCCCAAGGTGGGCTGTGTGGCGCAGTCCGCCGGGCAAACACAACAACAAGGAGGGGACGCAGAAGAAAGACGGCAGGCGGGGGACAGATAAGACGGAAGCAACAGCAGTATCAGCCGGGAGGGGGTTTAGGTGGAGGACGAGGAGGGAACTGGAACGAGAAGGGGTGGAGGGAGCAAAGAATAAGAGGCACAGTGGCTCCCCTTCTTCACCTCTTCATGAGCCGCACTTGAGAGACTATGGGCTCAGGATGATGGGTTTTACAAATATCTGACTATTCAAGCTACTTGGGAAGTATATATGTACAACCATAACACAAATCCTAAAAAAAAAAAGTCTTTAGACCGTCTTCAGTACTAATTGTGATGTAGCTGAATTGTATCTGAGCACATTTAAGATAAAAGGCATATGTTAATGGCATGTTTAAATGCAGCCTTTGAGCTGCCAACCCAAATAAGTGAGCACTGACCTCTGTGTTGCCATTCATGCCTATTCATGAGTGTGAAAGAAGAGACAGCTCTTTCAGAGCAACCAAAGGCAGGAAGACGTCTGGAAAAAAAAAATCTTGCGGTGACCTGTTAGCTGAATGGTTAGAGCACATGTATGGCCTGTTTCACTCCTGCATGTCCAGAGTGTTTAATGCATGTCATTCCCCTTTGTTTCCTGTCTCTCTGCACTGTCTATGTCTGAAGCAGTTTTCAGACCCTATCTGCCTTTCACATATGAACAATGAAGCAGGAAAATCTCCAGATCGCTCAGGTGAGAAGTGGCACCTGGGCAGAGCAGGAGTAAATGTAACGTATAAACTCCGCTGTGGAGGTCACGTGTTTTTGTTTACAGCACATCAACGCCAGCCAATATCACCAAAAAACTTTAGAATCTTGTTGTCTTTCCAAGTCGACATCTTTGTCAGCTTCTTCACGTTGTATCGCCTCTCTATTTCAACTTGAAATATTTGTTCTTTTTGGTTTTTCAGTTGTGCATCTGTTGCAAGTTAGAAATGTCATCAACACGCGCACTCGGAATGTCCGGAGTTCAGTGCATGTCTGAAAGCAGCTTATTAAAGGGACAGTTCACCCAAAAAGTATCTACTCACCCCTGTGCCGATGGTGGGGTGGGTCCAAGTGTTTGAGTCCACAAAACACTTTTGGAGTTTCAGGGGTAAACAGTGTAGCTGATTAGTAACTTCATCTTCAGCGGACACTTATTACTGTTATATTTTTTTATTTTATTACGTCTGACGAAGGACTCACCATTGACTTCAATTGGATTGGATTCTGCTCTAACAAAGTTTACCCCGAGACTGCTGACGTGTTTTGTGGACTCAAACACTTCACCCACCCCACATCGGCATAGGGGTGGGTAGATAATGAGTGAATTTTCATTTTTGGATGAACTATTCCTTTAAAGAGCCATCAAAGTCCCTTTCAAATCATATCACCGCCTTTTTTATTGATCAAGACACAAACTCTAATGGTGCATTTTAGTCCACAAATTAGTTTTCTTCCTAAATGAAGCAGTCATAGATTTTGGTCTGATGTTCACCGACAGCTGATCTTTTTCACTCAGTTTCTTGACCAAGAGAAACCATATTTCTATATCCTGACCCATACATTTAAAATTCAAAAAAAGGATGATAAGTGTCTGAAACATAATTTTACTGCTCAGTAAACAATAATCTGTTGAGTGGTGATATGTTGGAAGAAATGAATGAGTGAATGATTCAGTCTGCTATGACAGGCAGGAAGGCAGCGTAGATGAAAAGAAGAACAGCTTCAGATGCTCTATTTTCCGTCAATGACACTGACTGGATTATCCTTGTGAAGTACAGTTAGTTAAATTGTTTAAGTGATTGGCTGTGTGTGTCCCAAAACCTGAGAACAAGTAGAGCTTAAAGAATTTCAAAGAAAGGGGGCATTGAATACCCGCCTGCGTTGCAGTCTGACATTGTTATTTAGGTTTGAACGTCCCTTTAAATTTACTTTAGCCTGGCATGAATCAGGGATGAGGGGAACCAAAGGAAGGGGAGGTGTGAGGAAGGGCTCTTATTTCTGTCCCTGTGGGTCAGCTGCTAATCACAACTCTCTGGAGACCCCCACTTCCCCACATCCTCACCCAAACACCCCCCCCCCCTTCCACCCACCCAAACCCACACACACACATCTGAGACACTGATTCCTCTGCTCTTGAATAACCTCACCGGGGGCGAGTGACAAGTCGTAGCGGGGGGGTGCTGGGGCAAAATCACCCACTTTATTGGGGGGGTTGTCTTTTGAAGCCTTCCTCGCTTAACTGCCACACAGCTACGGGGCTGTCGGCTTGCAGAGTATTTCTCCTGGATGTGTGTGTTAAAAGACCCTCCTGTGGAGAGAGAGAGAGAGAGAGAGCGAGGAGAGAGAGAGAGAGAGAGAGAGAGAGAGAGAGAGAGAGAGAGAGAGAGAGAGGGAGAGGGGGAGAGGGAGGAGGGAGAGCGGTAGCCCTGATTAAATGCTGGAGCTGTCATGCCTGCGAGCCAGCCAGGAGATTAATATCGGCGTAACCTGTTACTTAATTCATTATGGGGATACAGGCTAATTTGATTTGATATTATTTTAATAAAGTTCTGTGATATCCAAGATTGTTTCAGGCTATCAAAATAATTTTCCAGTTATTACAGTTCGTCAGGCAGGTCCCTTTGATAGCAGTGGTTGGCCAGGCCTGTCCTGAATACATTACAACCCCCCGTTCCCTCTCTCCACACACACACACACACACACACACACACACACACAGAAATTCACACACTTTTCCTGAATCTAATTCTCACGCGTACACACACACACGCGTACACACACCTACGCACGTACACACACACAAACACACACACACACACACACACACACACACACACACACAAACACACGCGTACACACACACACGCACGTACACACACACACACACACACACACACACACACACACACACACACACACACACACACACACACACATACACACACACAATTCCTCTTCTCTCCAAAATCTATCAATTCCTCATTTTTATTTTTTCCTTTTTCAGCTTCCTGATTCTCATCCATTTTCTCCACAGTTATCCTTAAAAAATAAAATTTGTAGAAGTGGACCAAATAATATTCCTAAAATAAACAAGAAGAGATAGCTGAAGTGGAGAATAACAAGAAAGTAAAAGAGGTGGAAGAAGTGCTGGCCTTAGGTTTACAGAGTCAAGCCTACTAACTCCCAGCTTTTACACGGGCGTATCAACATTGACAAACACTATTTTCTAATAGGTAAAATCGTATTTCATAGTAGATCTGCACACACCACATTGATACAGTCAGCCTCTCTCTCTTTCCATCTAGCGCCGACACACACGCACACATCGACAACAGACTCGTCTTTTTTTGCATACAGTGTGGGGAAGTGAGATCCAATCACCAGTGGTCACAAGAGACACATATTAATGTCAGAGGTGAACAGACCAACTTCACAAGTGGACACAACTTTCCACTGATCATATCTCTCAGGATGGATGTTACTCCCAGGTGTGAAGAGGACCAAGGTCCTTCGACTGGTTGCCAAAAGTTTAAAGACCCACATTCACTTTCATTTGGCTGGCAACCCCCACACCCCACATGTATTTATTTAGACAGAAATTAACCAAATTCAATTTGAAAACAATTTCTATTGAATGCTTGCAGGCGCTTACGGTCTACCATGCACATTGTATGAGTAAACTATCATTATCTAATTCAATTATGTTTAACATGTTTAAATACGTTTTTTTTCTCAGGATATTTGAGGGGGGCCGGGCCCCAGTGACCCATACTAACAGCGTATGGTTGACCAAGTCAGGCTGACCTGTTTTTACCACTTGGCTATACCATGACCTGGATGACTGAGAATCTCCTCAGACATATGATCACATGATCTCCGCAGTGGAGTTAATACAGCACTTCCTGCCCCTGTCTGCTGCGCCCGGCTGCTCCACCTCTCACCTGAATAACACAGAGGATTTGATGTTGTTGTGAACGTGTATGTGCCGAAAACCTCCAACTCAGTTGTGCATGTGTGAAAGGCAGACTGCGGTTAAAGTCCTTAGCCAATTCTCCAGATTTTACCAGGAGGTCATGTCTGAAAACAGCTTAAGATCCAGAAAGTCTACAGTTTACATTAAGATCATGTATCAGTCTCTCTGGCATGTTTTCACAAATCAAAGTAAACGCCACAGAAATAGCATCACACCGTTGTCAGTACAAAGTGTTCTAATGGGATTATGCGTTCGCACATGTTAAATTTGCTTCTTCGTTGCAAAACTTATCATATTTCATTATATTGCGGCAAAAGTTAGGCAAGGTTCAACTTTTCCGCTGGACGACAGGTCTTTTTTTTTTTGACAGAGCCCTTTGTGGTGGCACCCCGCTGTGTCTGACTGAGAAGGACTGTGATTGTCACACACTGTTGCTGACTGTCTGGCCTAACTACCTCCAGTGGATCCTGACTAGTTCTTGTGAGTGATCTCCCACAACGCCAACTACAGCGGGTTGCATTCCCACTGGCCTAACAAAATGATTTTCGTTGTATCTAAGGAAATAAATAACACCACGTCCGAGGCTCTGTCAGTGACTGTGAGAAGAAGTGGGTCCTGCCCGAGCCTTGGTGGATGTAAAGCCCAGCAGCCTCTCCTGACCATGGCAGGCTAGTGGGAGCAGGGCCGTGTGTCAGCTGCCATTACCGAGAACTATGAACCTACAGCTGTGCACTGTGGACGAGCATCCTCTTCCTTGTTTGTGCCATAAAACAATCTACCCTTGTGCCATAAAAAAACAAATCCGGTGCATTTACCACTAAATCTGTCGTCGTGCAACATGGTATATGATCGAGGTTGCCAACCTTACTAATGATAGTCTCTTCACGATGACACTACTAATGTCTCAGCATAAATATTGTAGAGTTTTATCGATGTTAAAATACGCCACGAAGCTCCTTTAATCAAAGCTTGCTCTGACTCTGTAGATCCGTTTTACTTTCTGCCTCTCTTTTCTCCCATCACCAGTGTCATCCATTCATTATTAAAGCTCCCCTCGCCCCATCTCTCCTGTGTTCTGCTCTATTAGAAACCCGTGTATCAGCTGCTCCAGGCCATAGAGGGACAGAGGAAAGGGGGGGATGAAATGAAGACATGTTCGGCTCTTCGCAGGGGGGCGTGTAAGTCGCCTGTCAGCCTGTAATCACTGTGTCCGCGACTCTGTATGCTAATGCATCCCTCCATACTGCTGACTAGGACATGCAATATAAATGAAGTTTGTTGGACTGCACAAGGACTGAGTTGAATAAAAGATCAGGGTCCTGAGGAGATTTGGGGCTGTTATTAGCCATGTGGAACCTCAGGACCACACTGCCAGAGACCTAATGTTGTAATGAAGGCCTTTTTACATGGAAATTGGCATCTTTATCCCTGTCAGAGAAGGATTAGTATGACTGTGGCAACATTGCACGTTAGTGAATCGGGTGAATGCGAGCTTAGGAGGCAATGCATTGAAAATGTGTCAGGTGGACGCTAAACAAGTGTCCGTTCATTTCTGTGTGATCACGTTCGAGTTAATATTGTGATTTCCATAAAGGAGAAGCTGTTGATTCATACAACTGAAAAAATTGTGAGTGTTTTGCATTCATTACCTCTCCCAACACTCTCCTATGGGGAATTGAATCATGGCAGTTTAAAGCCATCATAATGTGGAAGTTTGTGCATCACAGAGACGCAAGCCTTCCCACTTAGTGTTATGCTGTGAGTGATGTAAATGATGCTGAGATTTGCTGTACTCTTTTTGCAAGCTTCGAGAGACATTAAATTATTGAAACTAATGCAGTGCCCTTGGCCTGTGGTAATCAATGGCGGCTGGTTTAATACGTGGGCGCCAGGGTGCCGCCCCCCCTCCAACATCCTGAGACAAAAAAGCCTGTGTAAAAATGCTAAACATAATTTAATTACACAATAATGTAATACAATGTTTTTGGCCTAAATGTCCTCTGATATCTTCCTAAGAGGTGCACTCACGGACCGTCAGACGTGCTCATGTCCGCTAGCTTAGCCAATTCCGGTGGACTTTTAGTCTAAAAACATGGTGTAAATGACCTCGTTTCAGGTTGAACATGAATGTCGGGGCTTGTGGACACTTGGATGACACCACACGAGCAGCATGGAGGCATGTTATGTTTTTTCTGTTGATTTATTAACTCTGAAGAAAGACTCTGGATTCTGCTCTAACAAAGTTTACCCCTGAGACTCCAGAAGTGTTTTGTGGACTCAAACACTTCACCCACCCCTCCATCTGCACAGTGGTGAGTAGATAATGAGTGAATTAAATTTTTCGGTGAACTGTTCCTTTAAGCCCCCCAAAAAATGTTTCAATGAAACATTCAGCCTATTCCTTTGTGAAAACCACCCCAGTCTATGGGATGGTTCTGCCCTCATCTAAGCCAGCCCTAATTATAAGCTTTATCAAAGAAGAAAGTTTTACGTCCAACCATAACAGTCAAGAGGGTGTGTGCCCCTTAAACCAAGTGTGGGAGCTGGTGGCTGGGGCTCTAACCTTCAGTGACGGCAGACACAACAGTTCCTCTCTGCAGCAGCTGCTGATTAAATGCCTTTCTTATGTTCCAATCTCACTCAGTCACTTTATCACTTATATTTTTACTCTGTAAGGACTGAGACTTAATGTGTGGTTACAAGTACCCGATAGGAAACGGTTTAGGTGAAAGTTCAAGTACAAAAAATGGATATATGCGATTTATTACGTCCACCCGTGATCATGATACACACAGGCACTACAGTGTAAATGTATGATGCCATGGGGTGTGTTAAAGATTAGGTGTGATAAAAGAGACTTGGGGGTCAGTGGCCCTCTCTGTCCTGTTGGGCTCACTATGAAAACATACGTGCTCCTTTGTGGATATTTGGAAAATGTGGAAACATTTTGCTCGGCGCTGAGTTAGAGTTTCGAGGTTACGGCCTTCAGTCCCACAGGGGTTCTGAGAAGGGGCAGGTGTGAGTGTGAGTGTGTGTGTGTGTGTGTGTGTGTGTGCATGCATGTGTGTGTCTGTGCTCAATTATTTTAGTCCGTATTTTTCTTCGCATCTACTTGTCTAAATATGTTGCATGTGTTTGGTTTGTCTTCTTTATGTGATTGTTCCCTGCGCTCACTTTAATACGTAAACAGTGTGTGAATATGTGTCTGTGCTCTGAGGTCATGTGTATGTGTCCATACCTGTGGATGTGCACTGAATTTCTAATAAGTGAATATTACTAACAATATATTGACATATTTATATAGCCCTGTGTGTGCTTTGTGTAATGGTTGTTTGGTGAAATTTGAATTTGACTTCACCCTGAAAGTGAAATAAGCAGCAGCAGGTAAGTTTCAGTGTTTCTAAATGCTAAATATAATCCAGTGCGTTTATATGTAGGTCAATTTACTTGTTACCTTATTGATATAGAGATGATAAGTCTGATGATAATTTGTTTTTGTTAGAGCTATAACCAGTGGTCCCTGACCTTGTGTGCCTGTGAAAAGAAAACAAACACAGTCTGGTTGGGTCTCCATGTTTGGTTTCAGGTGTCAAGAAGTTGTTAGCAGTTCCACCTGTCACACATTTCCCCTCTTAACCTTTCACATGGTTCCATTTAAATGAAAGGGTCAAATTATCCACTGCTTCACAAAAAACAATGGAGGAAGATTAAAGTCCAAAAAAAGAATCACAATTTGTATATCAGAGCTCCCCCTCTCATTATTAAGTCACAACCCCTCAGATTGATCTCATGACCCTTTGGAGGTTTCTGATCACTAATTAACCTCTGGACATAACTAACAAAACAAATGGAAACTAAAATCCACTTTTAACAGCAGTAAAAACCTGATTAAATGTTTTTGAATCAGTATTAACATTTTATTAATCTGATTTATATAAGTCACAGGGGACATTTTACGGCATAACCAGCACTTTAACTTTAAAGGGCCTATATGTAAGTTCTTGCTTGTAATAAATAGTCAACAGAAGTAGCTGTTAAATTGGGTTCAGCATTAAACTTTATACCTTTACTTGCCAAGAGCTGTCTCCAGTGCTGGGAAATAATGTCACTGTCAACTCTTGTTTGTTTTTATTTCTATTGCTGATTTGCTTCGACCGTAGACTGTATATACAGATGGACATCACCAGTAAAGGTCATAAATTATCGGTCTCCTCCATGTTAGTTGATGGGATGTAGGCAAAACTAAAAATCTAAATACAAATAAAATACATTTTCTCAAAGATGGGGTTTCTATCATTTATGGTAGATGTTAGTATTCATAAGTTTGGTTTTAATTCGCTATATGATGCTGTAAATTCGGGTGAAAACAGCTGAGACTGACTCACTTGGCTGAGCGCTTGTATTGGTGGAACCTCGCTACTGCAGCTCCCTCCCCGATCACTGCTGTGTTTGTGATTCTTGCTCCCAATGTGCAAGATGGCAGCGTTATTTTGGCTTCATTTCTGGAGACACATTCATCTCTATGGACAGTCTTTGGCCTATACTGATGTTAGCAGGCTAACCGTCTTGAACTATGTAGTGCTGCTTAGAGAGTGTATTATAACCTCTTGTCTTCTAATTGCTCTAAACGTATTTCAACACTGCTGCCTGTAGTTTGGGTTATGGGTTAAGTTTAGAAAAAGGTTAAAATGGACCCGGAGGGACGCAACTTTTATTTCCGTTTTTTTGATGTGGCTACAGTTCATACAAAGGAATGAATCAACTACATGTTTCAAACCATGAGACACCTTTAACAAGTTGTCCCTGTGATATCAGTTTGGTCTGCCACTGTTTCTTTTCCCCATCTGTATCACCATATGTGTGTGAATCCCCCATCTTTTCTCCTTCTGTCTTTGCTTCTCTTTCTCACTGTGTTTTTTAGTTTTTCAGGGGCTCCAGTCTGAGGGTTACCAGAAGGTCAACAAATATAACAATTACTGGGGGTCAGATGTCACAGGTTTCTCTTATCCAATTTCTCAAACTCCCGCACTGAAGAGGGGGCCTCTGTTAAGCCGCTGAAGATACGATATAAACCCAATTGTTTTTACAGCCTGGCACATAATAATTATTACGGTCAAGTTATCTACGTTGCTGGAATTACGGCTATTTTTGTGGTTTTAGTGATGCTTTGTTATCAACCTATTTAAACTTACATTCAATGTTACTGTACGTAAAGGACAGAAGCAAACAATGCTTATTCTAGAAAACAAAATATGAACACTACAATGATTGAAAAGTGTTTTTGCTCTCCAGATAAAAATTCAAAGCTTGCGCTGATTTGTGAGAGCATGAAGTGATGAGAAGAAAAATCCTAATTTGCATAACGTGATGAAGGATTAAGAAAAGCACTAACAATTTTGTTTTTCAGTGGCTCTCATTATTTATACCATCATAACAAAAAGAGTCACTTTTGGTAAAGCGTGATTTTTGTTTGAATTGCAGTTAAATCAAGGTGCTCTGATCTTTTAAAAATATGTATATTCATGAAGACACTGACACTCATGGCAAACAAACATGGCAGATTTAGAGCAATTTTCAGAGAACAAACAGATGTTCAGATCCACTTAAGTACGCTGGGCTCTAACTGTACTTGAAACATCAAAACTTGCCTGCATCTCTGTAAAAAAAAATATAAAAACTTTGAATGCTTGGTGGAAAATATTTTTCTTATCCCCATCTGTGCTTGAAATGATAGACTCTAAACCTGTGTTATATGAGGCTGTAAAGTCGTGCCTGCCCTTTTTTCAGGGTCTGCGAAAACTACTGGCAGTTTTTATGCATTATTGTACTTTTTTGCATTTGTATTGTTGTTTCTTTTTATTCCCTCAGTGTGTGTGACAGGGCGAGGCTGGGGAGAATAAGAATGGCACAGCAATAAGCATTGAGATGGAGTTGTAAAATACATTGACAGTGTGGCTCTGGGGAGCTACTTCCTTCTCTGTGAATGACTCTCTGTCTCTGTGGTAGAAAAAAAGAACACAGCGATTTTTACCGGTGGGCTCAGTCTCCCTCTGCTCTTAAATAACTTCCCCTTTTTTTACTTTCAGAGATTACGTTCAAACCACACATCAGTGTTTTAAAATATTGATGTGGGATTTGAACACTAGAGAGGGGGAAGGGAATTATTATTGGAGTGAAATATTAACTTCCCTCTGTTCATCGTTGAACATTAGTTATTTGTCAATTTTTTTTACTGAGGATTTGTTGCTTATCTTAAATTATATTGGTTGGGTTGTATACTGTATATAAATACATGTGTATATTTGTATTTTGTTTGTATATATGTTTCAAAATAAAGTCCTACACTAAAGACTAGTATTTCTCTATTAAAATGCTGGTGGAACTAAGCAACAGTATTTATACTGTCGCCTTGATCAGTAGTGTTTCTTTCTTCCAAACCACATTTTTATTTTAGAAGATAGGACAAGATGGTGAATATATGTTTGAAGTTCTTCCGCACAAATTAAGTTACCAAATACCAGTAGATGTAAAGAGGTGTTAGCTGCCACCAGCAGATGTTAGGGACTTAACTTCAGTTGTGCACCTTAGTGTCATTAGGTGTTTTGGTCTTGTAATTGACGATACAGGCCGAACTTGAGGGTTCGCTGAGGCTAAAGGTAAATCTGACTGGCTACTGGCTCGTATGTATGAGTGATGCATAAGAGAAAAGTCAGCGATTGTGTTTATTTTACAAGTTGTGGAAGATAACATATCAATCTTAATTTCAGCGGTGCTAACTTACTTCACGGTCCTCTTTATGACAACCAAAGGTTTGTTTTGCTGAACTGTAAACAGTAAACATTGCTCTTCTTTTGAGTCTTTTCATGTTTCATGCCCACAGTGGTACAAAATATTTACATACAAACCAAATACACCCACACTGCTTATTTGTGATCAGTTATCACAACTAAGTAGGACTAAAATATTTTTGTCATATCACTACTACACAGATGACATCCAACTATACCTGACATTCCTGACAGATCCATGGTGTTGGTGTAAATCTCAGCTTTACTCTAAGACAAATCCACATGGATGGAGGATTGCCACCTTTGGCTAAACTTCTGCTAAACAGAACTCGAATGTTGCATTCGCACCGGCCGCATAATTTGTGTTTATTTGCATTACTCACGTGAGTATTCGCCTGCTCTCCTCCGGAAAGAGGAGAGGAGGACTAGTGACTGCTGCTGTGTACCCGCTGTGGAAACACAGAAGGAAGCCAGCAGAAGAGAGAAGAGGAGAAGTACTGGCTGAAGCAACCACAACTGCTGCAGTGTACATATTGTGAAAACGCCGGAAAAGGCCAGCGCCATTTTTTCTACTTGCGTCTCGTCAGAAAAAAATGGATGTCAAGCTCTGAGTAAATGCAGCATTACTCATTCAGGCCAATTCATAATTTGATCACAACATCAAAGTGCCCAGTTCCTCTCTCGTCTTGAGAAACCTGGGTATCATGATCCAATGCTGTGACCCTTTTTTTGCTGACCATTAAGTATCAAATTCAAATCACAATACTTGCCTACAGAGCGACATATGGGTCTGCACCTATCGACGGAATCATTAGGACTCAGGATGTTTCTTCTCAGCCATTGCGTCAGTCCAAGGAGTGTTGTCAGGTATTTCCCTTTCACTAAACTTCTGTATGAAGTGGACTTTATGCATGAGTAAGAGAGGCTGTTGTTCTGCCTCAGATGCAGGACTGCTGAGTGAGTCCCCCCCTTGTCATACAGTAGCATGCATCAAACTAGCTAAGCTGAGCCAACCAGGTCACACCAGGGTTGAACGTCTCAGTAGCTCAGTGCTAGGCTAAGCTCCTTTAACACCCCTAAGACCCTAACATGCTTCTGTATCTGATCTCCTGCGCTTTCTTATTGAACAGATTTAGCCCTTAGGACTTACTTTAAGGTTTTCTACTGTACTGCTTTGTATAAAAAACGTGACAAGTAGTAAATATAAATATAAAGCGTTGTCATCAAAACATTGACCTGTCACTCTTTAAGTTGATATGGTGAACTGGTTTGTTAGTATTTGTTTAGGAACATATTAAGCAGTAACAGACCAGCATTTTCATTTCTGTGGAATCGTGTTTCTTTTCGACTTTGTGAATGGCTGTCCAGTAACACCCCTTCATGTGGCTCTTTAGCTGCTAAATTCTCCACTATGTTCACCATCTAGTCGCTAATTTTGTCTTCCTGTCATCTGGTGCTGGCATCTATGGGGTTTTTGAGCTTTTCCCCTTAAAGCAGCTTCCTGCTGCAGCTGAAAAAAGACCATGACAGCAGTGAGAATTAGCTGGACAGCAGAGCAATTATCTGAAACCCACCACAAAGCTGAGTGGAGCTGCAGATTCAGATGATAACGCTCTGTAGGGTCACTATAATGACTGACTTTAAGCCAATGACCAAGTGACAAAGCTCTACCAATAATAATACTAAAATAGGAAAGCTTATTCAAACCCAATGTATATACATAATGTAATATTATCTTTAAGACAATTAAACAGATCTAAAACAAATAAAATATTGAATCTTCCAAGCGCTTGTCTTCTTTTGTTGTGGCATTACTGTTGATGCAAACTTGTCTGTGGCTCCATCTGTAAAATTCCATCTGACTGAAACATCTTTTCCCAAAGCCACAGGGGGTTTTGAGCAAAGTTCTCTCCAAAGCTGCCACGTTCACATTATGAGTTCAGGCTTCTATGAAAGAATCATCAGACATTGGCAAGTCGTGCCCTCAATCGATAATTATGCAAGCACAGGCCTAATCAATATGTGAAATATAAAATAAGGACAAATGATAATATGGAGATTGAGCACATCTCATTTCTTCGGCAGTCAGATGAATATGTTTGAATAGCAAACATTAGAATAGCAAAGCATCCATTTGGCTTTTATGTGATGGGACCTTGCATTTTACTTGGCACACGGTTCAATATTTGAACAGTATTTACAGCCAGAGAAATAGAGAGAAAAAAGTGTTTTAACTCCAAAATTATATTGCTCGGAGTGATAGTGGTAGTAATAAAGAAGTTATTGACCAAATGATATTGATCGACAGCTCCTCAGGCAAAACGAGCCGACCTTGGTCTCCCTTGTGCCTTGCCCTCCCTCCTCCTGCCTCCCCTCTAGTCTCCTCCCCCGGAATTCAATAATATATTATTTTACACAGTTTAAAGCTGGACAACAAATTGCTGCACAGGAGAAGGTGAAGAATGGCTGGTAAATTTTTCATGGCTATTTGCCTGTAGGAATTTGGCAAGGGAGTATGTGAGGGTGATTAAAATCAAGACTCCAGTCAAGACTTGATTAGGGGTTGCCATTTAACAGAAGGCATGGCAGAGGAAGAATGAGAGGGAGAGACAGGGAAAGAAAAAGGTTAGACATAAGAAACGAAAAACCAGAGGCTATGTGCTCCTTCCTCTGCTCGGCATAAATCAGATAATGACCTTGAAGTCTTTACAGGAGAGAGGCAGCGGTAACTACATCCAAGCTCTGTCCCCTGGTTTATTCACAAGGTCAAAGGAGGGAAACAATGGCCATTGATTTGGCCCTGAAGAGGCGGGGAGAAGAGGCCGAGCTGACTGTCACATTACACTCTTAAAAATACACTTCAGCACCAGAAGGTTTGCAGTAAGTAACAGTTCTTTAAAAATGGCCACGGCTTGGCCATATGGAGTTTGGTAGCTGTTTAATTGGATAATTCCTCAATATAAGTGTTATATACTGCAATCATCCTTTATTTGGGAAAAAAGACAAGGAAAAGTGGCATGTTATAAGTGGTGTTATTGCAGTCACTGCTCTACAGCTAACATGGATTGCAGCTTTAACTTTAACAACGCCATTCTATGTGTCCATTTTGTGTCAGGTTTCAGCACACTCGACGTGCCTGGACGTGGATCAATACACCATGTATTATTTCAACATATATTTTTAAGAGTGTAAAGACCAATGGCTTGAAGCTTTGTTCAGGAGACATGGCTGATCTAAACATACAGCTGGGGGGGGAACCAAGCAGATTGACTATCTCTTGACAGCTGCATGCCAGAAAACAATGGTCACCTTTGGCTATTCACCTGTATTCACGTGAACTATGGATCTAAGACATTGAAAAGACTTAGATGTATAAAGGAACATTGTATTGATACAAATTGAATCCATTATTGACCTATAGGGATGCAGGTCCACTTACTTAAAGCTTTCAACTATATCCCATGGCATTTGTCTGTGAATTAACCTTCAAGTCATCACTTGACCTAAGTGCCAAATTTCAGTCATAATGCCATATACTGGGGAGTGGATTGTCAGCCATCTTTACAATCCACTACTGTTACTTCTAGTGACAGCAGCAGTAATGCATATTTACATTACGCATATATTGCATGTATACTGGATAACTGCATACTTGTATTTAAGGGTGATTGCAGGCAGTACATTGTTATATGCACCAAATGCATGGCAAGGTCAAGTGTGGCTACTGAGCATGGTATGCTTGTCATGGCAGCACACACAGGGAAGGGCAGTAGACACCATGGAATTCTGCCTGCCTGCAGAGGACAGTCAAAATGTTGGATGCTTTTGACAGACCAATGACATGGCGAGAGGAAGAGAACGAGCAATGAGTGAAACACCACAACACACGACACTAGAACAGTAAATATGGAGGAGATTTGAGCTTAAATTGTTGATTGGGAAATAGAAAACCTGCATATTCAAATGACCCAAAACTCTGGAATTCAAATAAAGATTTTATGAGCTATTGCATTTGACCTGCTGAAATAAAAGGCTGAAGCACTTGACCAATCGGGCGCTTTCACGGCTGCACGTCCCACCAGAGTGAATGAGTGAGAAATCAAAGAAATGGGGTGCAGGGGAGGGGCATCAGTTCATCAGTAGAGTGCTATCACCCTCACCTCACTTATCCTGCGTGAGCGCGATCATCTTGTTCGTTTGCATGTCAGAGATGCTCATGGAGAAAGAGATGGCGGTTATGCGCGGTAAAATATTCATTCTGCTTGCAGGCCAGTCAAGTGAAACATCCAGCTACTTGGCAGACATGGCAACTGAAAACTGCATCCATTATTGAAGTGCCGGGATGTTATCAATTCATACAAGGCCATTATGGAAGATTTCAATTTGTCACTGTGTCAAGACGAAGATTTCACCTTGTTGGGCTCCGACTCCCTTTCTCTCTTCCTTTCTGGTTTTCTTGCTCCATCACTGTTTTTATTGTGTGCGCACAACTCTGTGTCACACCGTGCGTTACATAGTCTTGGTTTTGTCCGTAACTGTACTGCACAGAGTTCTGAAGCTTGGGTGCATGATGATATCAGATATGACCTTACCTCTGTCGACTTAAAATTCAGCCCACAAGTTCCCGTGCAACACACACACGCACACGCACACACACACACACACACACACACACACACACACACACACACACACACACAGGGACAGATTTGCACAGTGTTTGCCGTGGGAGAGCTCCTCATTTACATCAATTATGGATAGTCAACTTCCATCCTTGTGGCCTGGCGCTGCATATTTCATGGAGAGGGGGGTATTTTATGAGTTAATGTGTCCAGTTGACATGCCTCTGAAAGCACTGGCCTGTCCCTTACACCGTGTGCTGGGCTGGGGAGAGCACGCAAACACATATCTTGTGAGCCTGTGCGTGTGTGTGTGGACCCACTGAACCTCTTCCCTAGCCACATCATGCAGCCAGCACAAATGTGTCTTGCAGTCAGTTTCTGCTACAGGGAGTGAGCACACACTGTGCAGAGTGCCTACACCGTTTTGGAAGCAACTCTCAAGAATAGCTGTGTGTGTGTGTAAGTTGGGGAAATCATGAAAAGACAAATAGGTATGGAGCCATGGAATAGGAAACGCGGTGGCACCATCACCGAACATCCAGCGCAACTTTGCAACCCTGGCCTGTAAACAAAGCCAATAACGCCGCTCATTATTCCTGCTCTTCCCTCCACCGCTCTCACTCTTTCTCAATTTTTCATCACTCCCCACCCTCCAACCCACCCATCCATGACCCACCACCACCACCACTTTTTCTCTCCTCGCGCTCTCGCCAGCCTGTTGGGGAGGTGTTACCAGCAGCTGGTGCCTTTGCATAATGTGCGAGGTGTTTATTTGCGTTTTTCATCTTTTTTCATCACAGACACACAGAGAGAGAATGTGGGAAAGTACGGAGGCTGTTCTCCGACGGTACAAATTGCTTTTTTGACCCCGTAATTAGTGGCAGAAGACAGTCTGAAGGAGCCGGTGATGAAGCTCCTGTGGCCGTATTTCAACATGGGTGCATAAATTATCATTTATGGAGCACTAATGGCCTGTTGAGTTGTCCTCTCAGACCTCGCTCTGCTACGTCGGCTCTGTGATCGTCCACAGCCGAGCCTGGTCATCTTTTATGTGTTATCTCCGTGGCATGGACACGAAATATGACATGAAAGAACACCAGCTCTCCTCCCATCCCCTCTGCCTTCTCCTTTCCTCTCCTCTTCTGTCATCTGCGTCCCTTTTCCTCTCCTCTTCCCTTGTGTATTGTCCTCTTCTCTCCTGTCCTCTCCACTCCTCTCTTTTGTATTTCCCGCCTGCTCCTTTTCTCCCCTCCTCTCCTCTGTCTTAATTTATTGCCCTTAACTCCTTTGACCTTTCCTGTTTTTTTTTTTTATCTTCCTCACTACTGTCCCCTTATATACTTTTTTCTCATCTTCATTTTATTTCCGGTGTTCTTTGCCTTTTTCATCCCTTTCCTCTCACTTTTTTTTATTCCTCCTCTCCCTACTAAATTAAACTTCTCTCCATTGTTACCCCCTGACTCTGCTTAGATTGACTAGATGGGCCAGGTCTGGTATTCCCATGCAAACTTGAGTCGAAGAAAAGAAGAGATAAAAGCAGAACAAGACCATTGGTGTTGGTTTCCACTGGCGGAGAGAGCTCTTGTTGAGAAAGGGAATGAAGTGTGATTCCAAAGTCACAACTTTTCTGCTAGACTGGAAGGTAGACAGCTGCTAATGCTAACATTGGCTGTAAAACTTACATATAGCCCTTTTAACTAGAGATAAATTGTGTATGTGTGTGTGTGTGTGCGTCTGAGCTATATTCAATATATGCGTGTATGTTTCTTGAATGCTGTTCAGTGTTTGACACTCACAGTGGGTGAAGTGTGCCCTTAAAACAGCTGTCATTACAGAACAGAGTAGAGAGGAATGCAATTAGGCACGTCGGCTCTGTGATCCATCACTGGCTATTATGGCTTCCACAAGGTGAGGAAAGGAGAGGATGGCCCATAGATACTGTAAGAAACACACACACAAACACACACACACACACGCATACACACATAGATGGGGCCTGTCCGACAGCTTTGTGACCAAAAATAAAAACACAGATGTGCTCATAAGCAAGGAAACGAGAAAGCAAATGTGCGTATACTCTTTTTCCAATAACCCAACACAGCCTGTCCTCTGAAATGGCGTCCCGACCGGCTACTATGGTGCCAGTGGACGAGGCAGGTGTTTCGATGAAGGACAAAGATTCGGTTGGATTCAAAATCAAATGAAAGCTAAACCATCCTGTGGGGAAACAACAATATAGTAGGTTAAAGTTGAAGCAAGACTCTATCAAGTCAATTAGAAGTTTTGATAGTTTGGGAGTTCATCCAAATAGATACATCTTCATGCTTATATAAAAAACTGAAATTCACTCTTTGGTTGAACTGACTATCCAACCTGGGGTCACAATCTGAAAAACTGTGAACCATTGGTTAACCGTGTTTTAAACTGGAATGTCCGTTTGCTTATAATTGCAAAGTCCTCCTCTGTGAGGTACTTGGGGTGCAGTCAGCACAGCTAATGCTGGACTTGATGTAAGAAGTTGAAGGCAGTCATCAGCATAGGTTCTGATTTTTTACTGTCTGGAGTTACCCATTGATATCATCTCTGCAACGGTGACAGGTGCATTGTACCAGAGCATTTTTGAATAGAAAGCTATTCCACACAATTGCGAAGTTTAAGTTGTAATCATCAAAAACAAGGTGAACCGTGGAGATGGCCGTAATTTGCTATAACAATGTCTTTTAAGAGGATTGTAGGCATTGCAGTAGACTAAAATATGGACTCAAAATGAGTGGTATGAAACGTTTGACATCTCTGGAGACCATTGTGGCTAATGAAGCTGACCCTTCTCCATGAAGATGGGACTCTTGGAGGCTGTCATATCAGTAAACCTGGGACTGTACAGTCCTAGAAGCCACAGATCTTGGCCCTAAATTGACCCAATCATTTGAACAGTTGGCCATGGCTCCAAATGGTAAGAAAAGAAGAAAGAATGGAAAAATAAGACGCACAGGGGGTTCAGAGAGGCTTAATAGAGGGCTCCAGTACCTCCTGGACTGTTTTAAACCGTCAGTTAGCGGAGCCCACCACATCTTCAAACACACTGCCTTAGTGAGTTCCCTGAAGAGGTCTGCGGCTACTCTGCCTTGAAAGCACCCAGATTTTTGCCGGTGTGTGCACTTTTAATTGCACTCCCATCACTTGCCCCCCAGCCCCACAAATCTCTCCCTCTCACACATACTGCCCCTCACTCACCCTTTCTCCACAAGGCCCCCGACTGTTCACTCCTCCCCCTTGTCTCTTTCTTACTCTGTCATTTTAGCCCTTTCTCTCTATCTGTCCATTCTTCAAAGGGTAACTTCATTCACTTTATTTTAATTTCATAGACTAACCCTGAGGGGAGGAATGAGAGATGGCACTGTGAGAGGGAGGGAGAACTAAGAAACTCTGCTTTATTTTAGTGATGGCTCTGTGGTATTGGGGCAAAGCCTTTGATGGTTGGGTGGTAGCCAGCCATGGGCATTGCCTAATAAACAAATGAATAATCCCTAACAGAATGGTGTTACGAGCTACTGTGCTGACACACAGTTAAAAGGATAACCTTAATTTCTTGCATCTTGGGTCTCATTTTCATACTTCGGGCCTCGTTTCAATTTGCTCTGATAACATTATACTTACCAAAGCAATTCCTGACATCTGGTAACATGGTGACTTTGCAATAAAAAGTCAGATGGAACAAGGAAATATCAGGAATATAGTCAGAAAGCTTGGAAACTGGCCAACTGTTTAGCAAGCTCAGCTCAACCATTTTAATGGGAGGTAAAACTGAATGTGAGCCACCCTTAAATGTTGGTACCTGCTGAAATGATATAATGCTATATCATTATATATATATATATGTAGTACATATAGGCATTGGAATTAAAATGTTCAATAACAATGTATTTGTAAAGCGCAAAATCATAATATACATTATCTAAAGGCACTTTACATGAAAGGATATAGAATATATATATAATATAAATATGAAAATTAACTCATTAACTGAAAGGAACCTCTGGTCGAACCAGACTCAATGTGGGCGGCCATCTGCCTTGACCGGTTGGGGTGAGCGGAGAAAAATGGGTCAGAGAGAAAAGGTGGGTTGAAAAGAGGGAGAGAAGAGAGAGAGAGTTAAGGGGGAGGAGGAGGAGGAGAGGGGGAGACAGAGACCAGGAACAGATATTTTTAGATGTAAAGATGTTATTAATGATAGCAGCAACAGATAATAACAATAATAATAATAATAATAACAATCACAATAATAATAACAATAATAATAATTGTTTTTATCTGGAGTCAGAAACACCTGCAGGGGGTTCATGGTTTTCTGGATTAAATGTATCATTATATAAATAGGTCATGAGAAAGTGATAAAGGGGATGAATGCTTCATGTTTTTTGAGGTAGGAATTTATCAGCAGTCTCAAAGATCGGTATTGGGGCAGATCCCCTCGTATTTTTATGGATCAATATCAGCTGAAATAAAACAGACCAAAGATCCAATCCTTTGTCTTGTCCACAGCAGATTATGATCAGATCAATAACCCTTTGTACGTTTTCATTCAGGACTTTGAATATTTGGATGCAAGTTGCAAAAGTAAAATAATATGAACCTGTTATTTCAATGTCAGATACATGTTACTTCAACATTTAGGTAATTGGATCGAACTCGGTATAGGCAGATACCCGACAGGACTCAGAGCAGGGAGAAAAAGAAGTTGATTGGGACATCCCCTGTGGTGAGTATCAGGGTAAAGCACCTAGTTCCGATGGGTTGTGAGCTTAGAGTGTCTTTCTCCAGCCTGTGAATGTCCTTGGCATTTAGGCTTACTGCAGATGGGAAGAAGCTTATGCTGAACCTGCTGTGATGGCTTGAGATGTGATGCGTTGTGAGACTTGTGCGTGGCAATCACAGTGAATTAAAGCTGCATGACGCCCATGTGTTTGAAAAAACGAGAACATTTCATGAAATAGATGCTTTTTTTATTTTGTATTTTTTCTTCCAAATAAGTTTAGCATTCTTCATTTTGGTGGGGTTTCTGTTCCAAATGGTAATAAACTGAAATGATCATTCAAACAGCAATACAGCATGCTAGCTTTGGTCTGTTTGCTAAGGCAGGTATCAGCATGTGTGCAGCTCGATTTCACTGGTTACAACCTCATATTTCCAAAAGGTCAACTTTTTCGGGATGTACAAAACTGTTTTGCTTTGAGCTCGTCCTCCATGTCTTTTTGAGCTTATCCAACATAGTTTGAAAGGTTCCCATAAGCCTAAAGGGTCGTAGATTTCTCCCAGCCCATGTACCCTCTTTGTGAGCTTTTTGCACACGTCAACAGCTGTACGTGTGCATGGCAAACGCATGTTGCTGTCTGTGCGCATTGTGTGTGTTTTTGTTGTGTGTGTCAGCATGCAGGTGTACAGACTGTGTGAAAGATGAGACCTGACGACGGGCCGTCCACCTTGCCCTTTGGCTATTTCTGTACCGTGCCTTCCCCTGCATTGGTTGCGTAATGATCTGGGAGACAGAGATCACTCTTTGTTTGTTGTCTCTATCAGCCATAACTGGGCCTCGGTGCCAGAAGGTCAAGTGTACAGAATAAGAACAGGCTTACACAACAGAGGGAACAGAGACACACCTTTGATGTGAAACAGGGGATGTGTGCATGTCTCTCAGATTGAGGGCGGTGATTGATTTCAGACAAGAGAGATCTAGCTGTGCACAAGCAGACCTGCAGTGCAACATTTTAATAGCAAATGCTATGTGTAGGTTGCTGAACTCCAGAATCAAGCTCCAGATAAAAAAAAAAACTTGCAATAAAAAGCAATGTATTTTATTTAAAAATGAATTTTATTAAAAAGTAGTTCTTAGAAACCTGCCGGTGCAGAGTGAGTATTTCAACCTATCATCGAAGATTTCTAGAAATGAATATGGAACCAATAGAGTTAGACTGGCTACTGTTCCAGAATTTCGAATAATAAAACTTTATTGTCGAAAACACTTTGAGATAATAAGAGAGCTTTCAACCACATCTCATGGTCATCTCCAGCAGATGGAGTTTAGACTCTGCTGATAAAGAAGGTGAGATGCATTTGATAGTTTCCCAACAAGCGGAGACGGTGTCAAGTGTCCCTTTCATTGTGAGACTAGAAAGTAAGTAGTATAAGTGCGCAGGTCACAGGTTGTGGCAATCATGGCCAATCACATTCATTACTTCCCTCCCTTTAAACATCCCTCATTCCGTAATGATGCACTGATAGTTTGAGCATCCGGTGGAGGAGACGTGTTGTCCTGGACGTGCAGGACAACACCACATTGAATTCGGCAGCACAAATATACTTCCAAAAGTATGCAGTGATTTCTTTTAAGTTGAACTAATACTTTTGGACATGTTGAACATCCTACAGTCATCATGTTTTCAATCTGTATCGTATGTAACATAGGCTGCAAACTGTTGGATTACACCGCTCTCATTAATCTGGAATTGATCTCGTAAAGGGAATACACCTTTTGTTTTCTGTGTTATCACATGACACGTTGAGAATGACGGACATGTGATCACCATGAAAGCAGTAAGACAAAGGAAATGTGATCATTTGGTTTGTGTGATATTAAGGCAGTTAATATGGGTGGGTCCTAACCAAATGAAGTGACCTAAATATAGTGTGAAAGTGTATTGAGCTGTTGATTTGCTCGGAGCATGCGGGTGGTGGACAGCTGCGTTCATTCTTGGCACAGAGATTGCACTGCACTGCTAGATTAGCATCACTATAACTCTACCATGCCCTTCCTCCCACGGGGGTGCACAGCAAGTCACCAAACCAGCGCAGTGGAGGAAATAACTGCAGTGTGACCCAGCAAAACACTAGTTCACATTAATCCAGCTAGAGTAACTTCAAGTACAAGGGTTAAAAATCTGCACAGTTTAAAGGATGAAGCTCTGATGACGAAGACCTTTGTGATTTGTTTTGTCTTTAAGTCACTTATAATGATAAAGCCTTGTAGAATGAATCGTTGTCTAATTCCACAGTGACAATACATCTTATAGATAATTTTTAACAATCTTTATTGTTTTGGTTTTATGTTAAACAGCAGACAGACACATTAATCTCCTTAACAAATCCCTTAGAACTTGATAAGCACCAAAAAAAGATCTATTTTAAACGGTGACTATCTACTAACCAATCAACTTAAAAGGTTGTTAATATGAAAATATGACGTTTTTAATTATTCATTCATTCAATAGATTTTAGGAATCATAATTATTCAGAACATTTATTAAAGTATTTTTAAAAGTATATATTCCATTTGGTGTATTAGTATTCACACCTGTTTGGAAGTTTGACAGAGGAACATGTTTGGCAGTTAAAGCAGAAGAAAGAACAAACCTGCGTGAGGTCTTGGGTAGAATGCTGCGGGGATAGAGAGAAGACACAAATAAACATCAAATGAAAACGAGATTTATCTGCTTGATCATTAGCTTCCTCCGAAGTCTTACCTTCGAACAAGGATCGGCGCAGGAGAGAGAGAGAGGAGGAAGAGGGAGAGACAGAGAGGGGAACAAGAGCAAGAGGAATGAGAGCTGAAGGCAGAGTGTCCGCGAGGAATACAAGCAGTGCCTTGCCAAATACAAAAACAGGCCTCTCTCTCTCGTCTTTCTTTATGCTCCTATTTTATTCCCTTTGTTAGAGGAACTTGGCGTACAGGACTTCAGAAGAGGCTGCAATGAGCACATCAAAGCCCGCCGACAGATTGTGGCCCAACGGACACACTCGAAATGGGCATTAATTTCTTTGTTGAAAATGTAGAAACGGCACACACAAAGTGGGGAAATGAAAGCAGCTTCTTTTCTTGTGTTATTTTTGCCTCCTTCCACTTGTTCAGCTGTTGTTTCAGAGTGTTTTTTATTTTCTCTCTCTCTCTCTCGCCGACTTTCCACATGTCAAAGGCGGTGAGTCCGGTCAGGCCGGCACCTTGTTTCTGTCAGATGCTCGTTTGGCGAGGTTTCCGTCCTCCGTTCTGCCTCTCTTTGCTACTTTCGTTCGCTCTCTCACTCTCCCCTCTCTCTGACTCTTCTGACAAGCTCTCTTTGAGTTCAGCCCACATGGCTCTGGGCGAAAATCAATGCCCATATGTGTCTTCAGCTGCTCCACGCTGGACTGATGAAGGTTAGAGAGAGAAAGGCAGATGAGCAAAATCCTGAGACGAGTGAGTCCATGGATTACAGACAAAATATTTATCAAACCGTGCATCTGCTTACCGAAATAATGGAAGAATAATTAAATGAGAAATGTTCTATTGATGTTTTGTTATTCATTCCTGTCTGCCCCAGGTGCCGTTTTCTTGGCCAGTGATGGATGGGGCCAGGGCAAACTAATTGCTGAAAGTGTTGGTGCAGGAATTAAAGATTATTACCAGAGGATTCAGCCAGGGATTCATTCAGACCAGCATTCAGTGACCATTAGCCTACACAGTGTGCTGCTAAGTTCACTGACCTCGAGTGGTGAATCGCAGACTCGCTATTGATTGCCATCAAAGTGATTCATTGTTTTGGTGTCATGGCTAAGGCTACTCACATGTTTAATTGTTTCGCGTTGAATTATAAGGTAGTGTGTGGGAGGCAATTGAAATAGGTTTTTGAACAGTTTGCACCTCAACAAAACAATTTAAGAAGAGGCCAAGGCAAAGGGACACAATCTTACTTCATCTCCACTTCTTCGTTACACTTTGCATAGCAACCGTAACAAAGCATTAGTGAATAATGGGGCCAAGTGTGAACCCTCAACCATGACTGAAACATGGCTTCCAAAAAGAAACAAACCCATTCAAACGTGATTTTCCAGTGTTGTTCCCTCTGACCCGAAGTTCAAGATTCAGGAATTCAACAGGCATCTGAAAACATTTCAAGCAAGATATCTTTCAGACCATCCCCACCATCACAGGAACTGCGTGCCATTGGGCCTGGCATAGCCCCTCAGGGCGATGTTTCAGCCTGTTCTTCCTCTGGAGTAGCGGCATTTGGAGCAGCATACAGTGCTCTTCCTGGTTTTGATGCCTTTTTAGCTCACTGTTCTGACCCTTTTAGAAATTCTGCAGAAACCACAGATACTTCCTTGGACTATAGATGCTCCCCAGATCTTTCGCTTCACGTCGACCTTTTGGCCTCCTCTCTCCGGTTTTGATCTCCCCTCCCTTGCTCCTCAGCCCCTGGAGGGTGTCAGCGCTGGCTGAAGGGGCTTCCAGGGTGCTTCAAGGGGCCTTTCAATCCTTCATCCAGGTCTTAGTGTTCAAAGACCTTGGCCAGTCATCCAGCTGCACACACACACTTACACACTTGCACTCCCAGCTCGCACTCACACACATCATTGTGGAAATGCACAGAAGCAGCACAGATAATATAAAGAAAGAAGGGAAAACAGAAAAAGAGCTATGAGAAGCGGAAAGAGGTTGTGAAGAGAAAGAGTACGAGCTGCTCTGAATGTCAGGGTAAGATCAAAACGAACTCCTATGAGATATTGCCTTAGCTCCATGAAAATGAGATTAAAAATGTCAATGTACAGTATGCGAGTAGAATATAGTCGATATTCTTCCTCCTACAAACAGAAATAAAGAGACACACAGATTCATTCACATTCTGTGCCCACCACTCTTTCTCTCTTCCTCTGCAAGGTCCCGGGGTCAAGTCACAGCCAGATTATAGCTGGTTCGTAACATTGTATAAAGCCACACTGTTCTCTAATTTAACACGGCCTTCTGGGACCCTAATGGCTGGAGAACTAGATGGAGAAAGCAGATGTGCCTTCCACGAGAGGAAATAGTCACTGGCCAATCGGGCGTAAAATGCCACAGCTTACTGAACAAATTTCATTGCCAAAGTGATGGGCAGGGCAGGAGGAGTTGCAGCAGTTGCTTCTCTGAGAGCAATCAGAAATATGCATCTAGTCCTGTGGACTGCTGGGAGGGTGATTTAGGAGCCTCGACAGAGAAAAAAAAAGGTGGGGGTGTACGTGTGTGTAAATGTGCATGTGCTGTGTGTTTGTAGTTCATGTGGCTGCACAGTATTGTTTGCTGACTATGACGTTTTGTGTGTGTGTGTGTGTGTGGTCTCCTTATTACTCATGTTGCGAGGACCTAAATCTGTTTACACAGTTACATTATGGGGACAGTTAAATTATGAATGTAAGTCAATGTAATGCCCTCTGAAGTCGTGACTGAGTGTGTGTGTGTGTGTGTGTGTGTGTGTGTGTGTGTGTGTCTGTGTGTGTGTGTGTGGTTCAGTGGGATAACTGTGCGCACAAGCCTCCAAGGCCTTATCTAGATGTCCTAGTTATCAACTGGGCAACATGGCAGATAAGAAAGGATGAGTACCCCCTTCCGCCCTTCCACAGCGCCCCTTAACCTCCCAGCAAGCAGCCCTCCTCCCTCTGCCCTGTGTGATACACATGAGGTGATTTAAAGCACTTCACTGCAGCCGGTTTGTCCAACCTCATTTCCACAACGACAGCAGATTGTACATTTCGGAGCAAATTCAGCCCTGATACTGTGGTGGAGGTTTGACATGAGTCTTCTTTCTCTCCCAACATTTAAGGCTGTACACTCTCAAAATTACACTTGACGCAACATCTGTAGTTTAAGCTTTTAACATGATGCTTCATTGTTCCACATTTTCATACAGACATAATGAAAACTGTGTTCGTCAATCTTTCCAATCTTCTCTAATGCTTAATATTGTGCACTATTGAAGAACGGACAGTTAAATGATAATTACTCTTTTGTTTTATTTGGGCAAATTGATGGTGAACATATTAATGTGTTTTGGGTTCTAATGTTGGTTCACCTCTTTGATTGAGATAGTAGATAGTGAAATGTCTCAACATTGGATAAACACATTTTTGTGAGGTTATAATTTGATAAGATAAGAAATTTCAAAATATATTTTGGTCCAATCCATTGCATTGCATTTTCACGTCCATATTAAAGTATGTAGTTTCAACCTTAAACTATTGCATATAAGCACGAGTCCTCCTGACCAGTGAACAGTCAATATGGTTTCAATAAGGCCCCCCCCCCTCCCTTTATACAGTATTTAGACCACCCATGTCTGTCAGATCAGAGCAGCACTCTGTATGACAGTCCCTCAGCATCTTTTTGAACCCCAGCTGAGTGTCAGTTTATGTTGTGCGTGTGAAACAAAGTCTCAGTCCTGTTTGTGACTAAGGGTATCACAAATAATAACGAAGCAGCGTGCCTGTATCTCCTTCATGCAGTGTGGCCAGCAGCAGTGGAGCTCTGTGTAAATACATAATGACAGAGTGGAGAGAGACTATACTGGCAGAATATGAAAGATGACGACGTTAGCAGCACCTTGTGTCCCCGTTCAGATAGTATCCAGGCAAAGTGATAGAATACTTCCATCTGCTGTGAAAATGTGGTCGCACTGGGAGTCAAGGGACACAGCAGGACGAGGAGTCCCACTGCCACACACCGGTATCGCGTTTCTTTTGTCTGAACAGCTTAACGTGGAAAAGTTGCCGATAATTCCATGCGGTCCAGATGCATCTTTAAGTTTACATACAGGGAAAGGTTATACAATATGTCTTATATGCAGGGTGTATATTGCTTTTGACTGAAGATGTTAGAGCTGAGAGTTGGTGAAGCCATAAGTTACTGAGTGAACACGCAGGGCAGAGGGAGAGTATGGAGTAAGCAGAGAGAAAAGGCAGAGCACGGGCTGGATCATTGCCAAAGCGACTTTTGAGATTGACAGACTTCCCAGTGGCAGAGAAAATGTAAATGTTAGAGTTCATTTCAAGTCCTGAATGTGAGGTTTAAAGAGCAAATCACTGGGGAAAAAGAGAGGAGCGATGGGTTGGCAGCAGTGGACTGTAGGAAATAATGTGACTGATAAAAATGCACAATAACTGAGAACAGACAGTTAATAAGAGGGTTTGGGGAGTGCTTCGTTACCTGTGTTGTTAACATATGACTCTGACAATGACACACTTCAGTAAAAAGAGTATTTGAGTTCAGCATTTGCGCGACCAGATAGAACTTTATCATCCCTGCACATATCTCTTTTTATATTTAACCAAGGGTAAAATAATTATGTGTAATGTGAACGGGTTTGCTTAAAGTGATGGATCCACAAAACATAGTTCAAACTCTGCAAATCTCCTCAACTGTACAGAGCTTTTCATCGTACTTGAGCTTATTGTCTTGGTTGTCTGGCCTCTTCAACTCTGCTTCGTTGACCTTGCACCTGTTTCCAGCCACAGAGCTCTGATAAACTCTCTAAGAGCAGACAGATACAAATGGTGGATGGCTGGTGACCACTGTGTATTGGACTGACTGTAAATTTGCCAGAAACACAACTCCAAATGGACATGTCAGTAGGCAGCACTTTCACATGTTCACTATATCGACTTTAGATGGAGTTAGTATGCTATGATATAGTACGCTGACAGTTTATAATATTGTCCCCAATTGCCAAAAAGAGAATCCATCCATTAACTATCCTTTGAGTGTCGCTTGGGGAGCTGGAGCCAATCCCAGCTGACATTCTGTGAGAAGGGGACGGGTCGCCAGCGTATAACGGTGCCAACATACAGAGACAAACAACCATTCACACTTACGATCAATTTAGTTTCTCAAATTCACCTAACCCCAATCTGCAGGACCCAGAGAAAACCCAGGCAAACACAGGGAGAAGGGCCAGGAACCCTCTTGCTGTGAGGCGACAGTGATAATCACTGTACCGCCGTGCCACCCTTAACAAAAGAGAGAGGAAAAAATGCAATTTTGAACATGTTAATCATTTATAACCAAAGTCCATTGCTCATAATGCGTAACTACCTGCTGATTGAAGTCTTTGGTATGAGGTTAAATTTGAAATGTAGAAAATAGAAAGAAGCTAAACCACAAAGAAGGACGGCGACAGAAGCCGTTTTCAGACATGGTCTCCCTTGAATCTCCGCACACTTGGGTCAGGACTTTCTCTGGAGTTGGCCTCTCCCATAATCACAACGCTAACTTCATCTTGAGAAAGCTACAATATCATTAGTACAGAGTGGACAAGCTTTATAAAATATAAAAATTACATATTTCATGATCACATTTTATCTTGTGCACTAAATGTAATTTATTCTGTCATCATGCACTTCACAACTTCCTACCTTCATGGTCACTGTGTGCAAAGTGTCTTTCCAAATACTCATGAGGGAGATAGTGATTTCTTTTCCTTGCACTACATCCCTTAATACAGTTTTCTCAGAGGGATCAACAAATCTTTATTGGAAATTCAGAAAATGTTTCTTCTACCAGAATCAATTCCTGTGTCTGTTCTGTGGGCAGTTCCACTTTGGCGGGTTCAAAAGGTCACAAGATGACTTTGATTAATTCAGCCATCTCACACACGTCACATTTATTTATTAATTCTATTATTACATTCGTTTTCATTTTTCACGCCTGCTCGGGCTCATAAAGGAAAACCTGTTTGTGTTGTGTAGCCTCATGCTTGACTTCACCCTCCTCCTCCTCCTTCTTCTCACTAACTGCTGTCTTGTTGCTTCTGCCCGAGTGGCTCCCTCTGAAAACGCCTCTTGGTTGAACAATTAATTATTCTAATGATAGGCCGGCACTCAGTGGTGCTTTAAACAGGGACATGGAGAACGACAGAGAGAGAGAGAGAGAGAGAGAGAGAGAGAGAGACAGAGAAAGTGGCACAGATAAAGGACTGGTACAATCCTTTGGCGTCTTAAAGTAGGTGAGCTGCAGTGAGCGTCCATGTGAACCACATTTTATTGGTGTTTATGGATGGATGAATGGATAGATAGATAGATAGATAGATAGATAGATAGATAGATAGATAGATAGATAGATAGATAGATAGATAGATAGATAGATAGTTCCTCCATGTTACAGTGCAGTGATGATGGTTTGTCAGTCAATAGCCCAGAGCAAAATCGACTCTGCAGAGGCCTTGACCACTTGACCAGACATCAGCTCCTCTACACTGCCCCCAGGCCTCACTCACACCCACACACACACACACACACACACACTTTTGTGCACGCTGCACACTCCAAACAACCACCATTCAGCACATTTCCTTGGTCCATGCAACCCCTTCAACTCCTTCATCTCCAGTCTCTCTGCCCCACACACATCTCACCTGCTCAGCTTGCCCTCCAGCTCCATGTGAACAAGACTAGTGTAACACTTTGAACACAACTACCTCCGCAATGCTCTTTTTTTTGGCAGCTACAGTTCGAAATGGCCACATGAGCCTCTCCACTTCCCATTTTCTCTTTATCCTTTCCCACAATGCTTTTGTTGTCGAGAACTTTGACAACTCATGTAAGTCCCTATAAAAAATGGATGCCCACTCTCCTCCTCTCCCTCCATCGCCTCCTCCTGCCTTCTGCCATTGCTTCATTTTTATTAAAAGAGGGACTAATCTGCAATCCCTCTATTTCTCCCCTTTCGTCTTCGCCCTTCCTTGCTGACTGTTGTGCTACGAGTGCCAACCCTCGCCTTGAATCCCTATCGCGGGCGAGAGGGGAGGAGGCAAAAAGGAAGACAAGGGGAGGAGGAGGAGGGAGGGATGAGATGTAGAGGAGAAAGAGAAGGATAGAAACAAAGGACAAAGGAGGAAAGGTGGGGAAAGACCAGAAATAGGAAGAAAAAAGTGTGTTGACATTGTCATGGCAGTGTCAGTGTGCCAGGTGGGCAGCAGGCAGTCAGTCAGTCAGTCAGTTCCCTTGGCTTCAGTGAGATAGATGCCCAGGGTTTGATTTGCATATGCTATTCAGGGCATGGCCACACCATCTCTCTCTCTCTCCCTCTCTCTCTCTCTCTCTCTCTCTCTCTTTTATTGTTTTTAATCAGAGGCGAATGTCAACAGAATAAATGAAGTTGCGCGGCAAAGTGAAATTTTTATCACATCAGTGGTGGTTGGGTAGGTGTGGAGGGAGGGAGGGCATGATGATGATGCCTCCACACATACCTCACACTCCACACCCCTTCACACACACACACACACACACACACACACACACACACACACACACACACACACACCCACCACATACCCTCCACCTCCATTCATCACAGGCCATATTGAGGGAGTGAAATTCAGTGGCGGTGCCGGTAATCAATGGAAGGGCTCCATATGGCGGGGATCAAAGGTGTCACATAGTGTGTGGTTCTGCTTTATTGCCAGCCAGCACTGTTAATTGGACAACAAGATCTGAGGCAATATTAAAATCCAATTAAATTGATATGAACAGATTGCCAAGTGATGTACACTAATGTATAATTGAGTATCAAGCAAATGCGAGTGGCCCGTCTCGAGCGCTGAGCTGCTGAATAAATGATGGGCGAGCCGTAGAGGACGGAAACAAGTTTGCACATTAGCTCCCCCTCCCCTCCTCCTCCCCCCTTCTCCTTCCCCTTCCCTCCCTCGCTCTCTGGGCCCTCATATGTGGAGGGACACAGGATTTTATTTTCTGTGCCTTCTTTTTTGGGGAACTGGCAACTGACATTCTTGGAGGGACATTTTTGTCCTGAATAATAAGGACAGTGGAGTTTAGGGGGTTTCTGTGTGTGTGTGTGTGTGTGTGTGTGTGTGTGTGTGTGTGTGTGTGTGTGTGCACTCGAGGAGGGCAGTGGAGGATGAGAAGGTGTAAGCTCGTGTGGGTGTGTGCGTATCCAAAGGCAGGGGCGGGGCTGACGTGTAACATTTTAAATGGCGTAATTCCACCACACGTGCACAGCTTTAATTTGGGTTTAATAAAATCTAAATGATTTATTGCCTTTTTTTGCTGGAGCAAAAGCAAGAGCATGTTGTGGTGCTCTGGCTAATCAGGCATAAACATGGACAGCCCCCGTCTCGGCGGAGAGGCTGGGCGATATGGAGTGCTCTTTATGAAAGAAAGAAATAAATAAGCAGATAAAGAAGGATGCTCTGACACTATTTAACAGACCAGCGAGGCCTAGTCCAAGGTGACATTCCCCGATAAGGTACACTTGGACTGTAGCCCAAAATAATCAAAAGTTCATCACCACTCATTCATTTATTAATTGAATATTTTTAACCTTGATTTAATGCGTCGAGCTGTAGTGCTAATTTGTGACATTGGGAGGCTGATAAGGAGATTTACATTTCAAATTTTAATGATATTTTGGCTCTAGCGATCACTCCCTTTTTTGGGGGCTAATTATTTATTTCTGTTGTTTTGGTTGCAGTCCAGCATATGCTGCATTTCTCTATGTGTGTGTGTGTGTGTGTGTGTGTCCCCCCGCCCCCCTCTTTCTTGCATTAAACTGGTTTCCTTAATTAAGCGGGCACGGGGCTCATTAGCTGCCAGGGCGATGAGGTGGCATGATGTGCCCGTCTCAGTCCCCGCTGGCGATGCCCGGACAAAGTGCCTGGGGAGCAGGTGCTGACAAGGTCGCGGTGGCAGCGTGCCATCTGGACCGAGGCGCGGGCCCCATGGCCGCCTGGCTCTTTGTAGCTATAGCGGTGGCTAATGCCATCCACCAATAACCCTGCCTCAAAGACATCAAAACAGCACCCCGGCTCTTAGGAGATCTGTGGACTTAACAACCGCTAAAACAAAGGCGCAATAATTGGTTTTGGCGCAATCTGTCCTTAGTTTTTCCACTCAAGGAGCTTTTGTGGTTATTAAGTGAGCGTCGAACAGAAGGCACATTGAAGGTTTTCTTCATTTAGGCGTGATGCTCCTCCATTTGCATAACATAGATGTCCATGGCAAACACTGTGCCCATACATTTATGCATAGATTCCAACAATACACAGCTTCCCTGAATAATGAACATCACTTAGGGGCCGTATGAAAATTGTGTGGCAATTTCGCAGAGATTCTTGGAACAACCTGCCTGCCGAGTACCTTGAAAAGCTGTGCAGGAGTGTGCTGAGGTGGAATGGTTCAATATTGGTCACAACAAATATGTTTTTGATTTAGATTTTTTTACTGCATGTTTTTAGTGGGTTAATTGATTGATTAAATACTATTCATGCCATTATTTTTTAAAGCATCCTAACTAGACTGTACTATAAATGTAACTATTTATTCTGAAAGTCTGAAGAAGTTTCCATCATAGTATCAGTCATCTGACCCTCAGTATCATTACAGATAGCAGAATGAGTTGGAAATGTATTTTAAAGCATATTTAACAATCCAAATCCTGCGGGTAAAATCCGGAGAATTGTCTACAGAGTTTGCCTTTCACACGTGCACAACGCAGCGGGAGGTTTTCTGCACAGGGGCAACAGATCCTCCGAATTATTCAGGCGAGAGGTGGAGCAGCCGGGTGCAGCAGGCAGAGACAGGAAGTGACGTATTGACAGACACCTGTGTTGGCTCTTATCGCCACAAGCAGGGATCCTCCACTGTGTTCTCACATCGAATCCTCGTGAATTTCTACGGACTTAATACTAAGAGGCCAGGCGGAGAAAGTCCACAGAAACTGCACAGCCTCTCACTCAGACATTTGGGTTCACACATGCACCTCCTCCAGAGAAAATAATAGTATCTGCGGAGGTCAGTGCATGACTGAAAGGTAATTTACTTATTTTCTAATGCTGTGCGATTTTGACCATTTTATTTAGGTGATACATACGTTTTAGCCAATCCTCCATACCAGAAAGATTTCTGTACGGTCCCCTGTAGCTTTAATGTGTGTAAATGTGAAATCCCATATGATGCCTAATCCAAAAGCCAGAATTACAAGCACCACTGTACCAGCTGGTTGGGTCCGTGCATTCGTGGTTTATAAATCGTATGGTCCAGCTTTTGCATCAAGGCTGCGTTGTTTAGTTTTTTAATGTATATTATTGAGTAGAGTAAATGAAAGCTAACATTAATCTGGATACCCACAAAGTGTGCTTTTTCCCCGGGTAAAACAAACATTGAGGTAACTGGTTTGTAAATGCCACAAAAGATTGTCTAACCTCTGACACCAACACTAATCACAGAATGCCACTCAGAAATGTTTCCTAAAATTAAGTGAACGTCAGAGGGCCAATGTTTACCGCAGTCAGAGGAACAGCTTGCAATTTGTCATTTGCTCGAACCTGCCGTAGGATTTGTCACGAAGCCGCTGGTCAGCGTGGTTTAGAAATACTGAAGACGATTTGCGTCTCCTCCCTGACAACGGTGTGGCATCACCTCCCTTCCCACCGCGCGGCAGATTGTCACACGGTTCTCAGGCTTTGACTTATGAAGCTGCCTGTCGCACTCTCTTTGAGGTGACCGTTTCACTCCGGGGCTCGCTGATCACAAGGCCTGCACACACTTAAAGACATGTATAACCCATAAGTAGAGCCATTTTTAAGCACTGGTCATTCCCTTCTCCCTCTCTCCCCACATTATTTTACAACCTCTGTGGCCTCTTTGCCAGAGGCCTTGGCTGTCATTATGCGGTCCAGTGTTTGGGTTTGCAAGCCTTCACCCTCTGATTTGGTGAACGGATGCTTTCTTTAAAAGAAAAAAGAGCTTCGGCACTTTAAGTTATAATCCTCTTTGCCTAAACATAAGATGTGAGGGTCATTAAGGGTCTTGGACGTTTCAGTGAAACACCGGCACCACATATGGATGCTGAGACATGCTCAAAGAGAACGCAGATGTTTATCTTTGAGATTTCTCGGAGGCTGTTTTGTGGTCAGCCATGTGGTGTGAGGCCTTACATGAAAGGAAACGTTGGACTTGGACGAAGGAGCTCTAACAGGCCCCTCGCACACAAGCTCGCTGCGGAGATGGGAAAATGCATTTATACTGCGAAGGCCTGACACATTGCACGGAGGGAAGTGCAAAAATGATACAAGTCACGATGCTGCGACTGTGTGCCCCCTTTTTTTAAAGGTTCAGTGTGTAAGATTTAGGTGAAAGGGATCTATTGGCATAAATTGTATATAAGATAACCCTTGTGATGTTTTCACTAGTGTGTTTCATCTAAATTGTACGAAATGTTGTTTCTTCACCCTAGAATTGGCCTTTTATATTTAAATACTTTATATTTAGATCGGGAGCGGGTCGTCTCTGCTGAGGCCGCCATGTTGTTTACAGTAGTCCAGACCAGACAAACTAAACACCTTTTTGAGATTTTATGACAACTGAAGGCTACCACAGGTTCTCTTTCATGTTTGGAAGGGGAGGGGAAGGTGAGGGGTATTCAAGCTACAGTGTGGAACTCCAAGACTAGATGTCACTTAAATTCTACACACTGAACCTTTAAGCAAAAGACATGGAGGATCCAAGGGAGCAATTAGTTTTTTGTCTTGTTTTTTTCATGCATTTCCTCCTACAATTTTAGGGTTGATCCGCCCCATTGGTAAGCATTACAAATTAACTCAATACGCTATCAACATATTTGCATTTCATGGAGATTTCTTCATTTCCTCCACTACATTCCAGACATGGACATGCTAGTTTGGGACCAAATAAATCAATATTTCTCCTGAAATTCATTAATTTTCTGTCAGTCTGCCAACTTGAACCAGCAGAATGAATACATTGTAATGAGAGCCCAGAGAGGATGCTTTACTTTTAATTTAGTTAAAAAGAAAATAGTATGGTAATTATACAGGAATCAAGACACAGACGTTTCCCTTTTTCTCTTCTTTCTTTACAATGTCATTTGATCAAAATGACCTCAGTGGTAATTAAAAGTATGTAAGCACTGAATGTACTGATACACACGACAGTCTTTATGACTAAGTTAAACTGCTGTTTGCCTTTACGGGGATAAACAGAGCGGCGTCTGAGGGATTTTCTTGAAGTTCCCTAATTTAATCCTCCAGCCCCTAATCTGGTGTGAAACCCTAAACCCTTCTGCACACAAAAGCTGACCGACATAATCCCTGGTGTAAAGAAATGGCCACTCATTCCCTCACTCTTAGGACCGCAAACTGAGAAAACCAGTGCTGCGTTACTACACACACATTTTACATATTTGTCATCCTCTCTTTCCTGTCCGCTTGTCAGTCATCCCTCCATCTTCCCACTGCTACAAACATGCCTCAATATGTGAAGAGACGGATTTAAGAGCCACAAGACTTAAGTCATGTGGAAAAGAGTGTAAACCTAGCAAATCAATGATAAACTGCAAGAAAATAGAGATAGCCCTGCGCTCTGCGGTGGTGCAGTACCATCGAGACATGTACTTTCCTGTCACATCATCCCCCTGCAGCACATACAGTAAGAATTAGCGGCGGAGATGGACAGCCTTGACGAGCGTGACTCCTACCCAAGCCATTACTAAAATAAACCACATTATTTGGAGAAAATCCATGATTAGGACCAAAGGAAAAGAAGGCCCCTTGGTCGGGGGGCGACGAATGGGTGGAAGAATGAGTGGTGGAGGGAGGGAAGGCTGGTGGGTGGAGATGGACAGGTGGGGTGTGGGGGGCCCAGTAGGGGGCTAATTCTCCCCATGCCCTGCTGCAGCTGTGCCCCTGAAACTGACTGACAGATCCCAATGCGTAGGGGGGTTTCTGCATATGTCAGAACAGTGAGGGGCCTGCCAACTTCCTGCTACAGTTTTTCACACTTTATATAGCAGTCTATCTTAAACTTTCTCTCCAGGGAGCAGGGCTGGCACAAGCATTTTTCCCCGTGGCCAAAAGGTCATTTTGATGCAGGCTATTTCTGGGCCTGGAGGTAAGAAAGGTTGAAAAGTGAAGGAAATAGGAGCAATAATGATCCTACATCTATTATTTTTCCATTAAAAAATGTTTGGACACAACTGTGGATTCTGCATCTGAGTGGGTGTTTCCCATGACTTCATTTGAATGACAACTGATACTGGTAACTTCCATTGTAACACCTGGCGGCAAACTGTATTCATTTCAACCAGCCTCTGTTCCACTTGTTCAAAACAAGATCACATTAACTTGTGTCAGGACGCCAACCACAGACTGCAACTGCTGGCATTTCTCTACTATTCCTGTCTAATAAGGTATAACATGTGCAATAGGAAAAAAATAGAATTAGCTGTCACACATTACTGAGTGAAGGTACACGCCACCTGTCCTTTTGCAACAATCCACATTTGGGACGACCCATTTTCCTGTTAAGTAAATGAACCTGGGGTTGTGGTGTCTTTTTCCAATCAAGGGCCCGTTTAGTTTTTACAACATCCTCAGCGCAGCACACATCGCACTCACCTCTACAATATGATGTCTGGAACTGCTTCTCTTTGGTGTGGTGTCTGATGGTAGTGATGATGATGATAGTAATGATGGTACTAGTCACAGCAGGCTCTAGCCAAAACAACTTGCTCAAACAAATTCTCACCCTCGGTGGTGCATGGGTAGCAAAGACAATCATTCCTCCCTCCTATCAAACTCTGCCTTAATCCCATGCACAAAAATGGCTTGTTGCGCTGTGCTTGTTATGCCTGTTGTTTTATCACGGAACAAAGAAAAGCTGAAAATGTCTTCTGTTATTCTTCACTGTTTTTTCAGTGTCAGTATTGTGTCAAAGTGATCTGCTCTGCAATGGTTCTTTGAGATGAACTTACACTCAGGTACAATTGGACTTTGGTTCTTGCAGCTCTGCAGCAGCAACGAGGCTCCTTCACAAATTCTCTCCCTCCTGAAGGAGGTTTCAGCTCCTTAGCTATCAGCTCATTCACAAAGACCTGCCTGCATGGCATGTCTCTGTAAAATGGGATCCTATGAAAGTTGCTTGATGAAAACTCTGACAATTAACTTTATCCAACTCAGAACTTATTCAGTTTAGCTGCACGTTTCCAACTGCTCTGACCCTCGACACTGCCCTTTTCATCCCACAAACTAGGCGCACTGGATTGTCTTTTACTTCAACAAAAAAATAATGTGTTTGTCCATTTCCTTTGGAAAGCGCAGCATTCTGTATCTACTTTTCTACAACGGCTTTGTGTGTTTTCTTCACCTTGACTTTGACCTAACAGGCATACAGCCAGAAGGGAACCACCCCAAAGGACGTGTTAGTCTGCTATTTAAGTTATTTTCTTTTATTGTAAAAAAAACAAAAATGAGAAAAAGGTTTTTTTGTATCCTCATGAAACATTCTCAGAAAAAAAACTATTATTATTCCGAGCTTACATGTTGACCAAAGTGATTTTAAGGCAATCACTTAAAAGATATATCAATTTGTAATTTATTCATATACTGCTGTAAAGACATTTATTCATAATGGCTGAGGTACAGACATAAAAATCATAATTTGTGGCACAGTATTGATCTGATTGAGACCCACCTCACACATGGACTTTCAGAAACTGTAAAAAAAAACACTTCTTCGTGGCTGCTAACCACGAAACGACTCCACTGCTAATGATGTGCTCATATTGTTTTCTTCTTTTCTCTCTAACCTTCCAAATAAACTTGCATGGAATCTTCCAAAATTGCACCATTAGCAGCAAGCCACGGAGAAAATACCAAAACATTGTAATTGTGTCTGGCGAAAAACATGAGGGAGAAAATGCTGACTCTGAACAGAAAAAGAATAGTAGGGTGACCTTGATCAGAACCTGCTACTTATAAAGGCACCCAGGGCCAAACTGTTGAGGAATATTGGGCATTTAAAATAGGAAGACATGAAACACTTTGAGCAGCCACCCCTCCTGTGGCAGGACCCTAAGCGCAGTAACCTTATATCAAAGCTTGGCGTGTAGCAGAGCAGCCAGAGAGAAGGACATTAATTATTGAGGAGCATACGGTAACAAGCTGTGAGTGCCAGTGACGGCGTATTGTAAGGAAGACCAGCACCCCATGTCCGATTATCTATTGTTAACCTCCCTTTTCCCCGTCTCCACGAGCTCGCTGGCTACGAGAGGGCGAGAGCCGTCCACTGTCATTCTCTCTCTCCTAACATATACAAACACACACACGTCAGGGTACGATGGGAAGAGGATATTTTCTTTGGCTTTCTATTATTTTATTACACAAACACAATATCCAACACACTCTCATACACACTCACACACACACATACACACTCACAGTCTGATGGCTCAAAGGGCAAGTTATTGGCTCAAACAGCAGAATAACATGTCAGCCTCGGGGGATTTTGACCGAGGTACCTGCTAGTGCAAAAAGGCTGTTTGCAACCATTCTCTGTGTGCCTCTGTACTTCACTTTAGCTTCCTCTTTGAACGCTGACATGCTGCTGGCTGCTCTTCACTCCCCCCACTGAGGATCTGAGGGCCAGGAGAGGGTGAGAGCACAGCCTCAGACCAACACCTTATATGGATGATCTGCTGGTCAGTAAATTATGTTAGTTATCTCGTTGGTCAACGGAATATTTTTCCTATTAAGGCACAGCATGTTTATTTCCACACTGGTCAGTCGCTGTCTCTTCTCATTTGCTCCTTTTTTTGTCTTTTTGCTGAACTTTTAGGTGGATTGCACAGAAGAGAAGTTGAGGCTTTGTCTTTGCCTGTGTATTAGTCATTTCATTTCAGATTTAGTGTTGAGATCAGTATTTCACATTACTTTTAATGACCAGAAATGTGTTTTGTATTTGTTTAAATATATAAATTAGTTTTGGTCAAGAGTTTATTCGGACTAAACTCAGGTTTAAATCCACTTGACTTATTGTACTATTGCAATGAATTTAGTTCAATTGAAAATAATTAAAATGTGCCATAATCATATACTTTTTAAATGTAACAAAAATCTAAGGAAGAAAAAACACACAAAACACTTAAAACATCCTCAGAATCATGCATGAAGCTATTGTGAAAAAAAGCAAGGCGAAATATATTTGATCCCCATCCTGAGAGTTGAAATGATGTCAAATATATTTCTGGTGAGTTTAGGAGCCAACTTGCTCAGCCAAGCTCCTGAGCTCCCGAGGCCGGGGGGGCTTGGTTAGCAACAGGCTCCAGCACTGTTGATTCTGCACTGCAAGTACGCTTCAGGGAAGATGACCGGGCTAATACTGAACAACAATCACATTTTGACATGGTTGTTTACAAAAAGGTCTCTCTCTTTTTGTGTTCCATATCTTTGTTCATCAAAACTTGTTCACAGATTTAAACATTTCATTTTTTTTGTCAACTCTTTCAGCGCCGCTCATTTGCTCTGCCAAAAATTCATCTTCTCAAGGGTTAGAAAAAGAGGTTGACAAAAGTATTTTATAACAATTTTCATGAACTAAGCTAGTTGTAGCATATATTGCCTTAAAGGCCTGACACTCCCCTTAAATTCAGCCAAGCTGCACCAAATTTCACTGACTGATGAATATCAGTCACCAAATATACAAAAAAAAAAAAAAATTGTCAGGATCAATGAATTATTCCCGGAAATCTGTGAAAAATTAGAAAGATTTTCTATCTCACTATTGTGGAAATATGTGAAAAGATTAATCCTGGATCCGCCCCATAAACTCCAGCAAAACTGAATGGGTTCTTGTCAGACCCATCCTCATGCTTCCAAGTTTTATTACTATCGATTATTTGTATCTATCTATCTATCTATTGGTTTTCTGAAACACACCAACAAAGAAACAGACAGGGGTGAGAACGTAACCTCCTTGGTATAGTTGATTAATTCAGTTATATCGTACCATTTGTGCATGCCATCAACTTCTACTCCTCTGTATCCACACTGGCCTCCAACCTTTGTGAATGGACCCACTAATAACTGCTATCTTTGTGTCCTCTCATCACATAAACTGTCCATCAATGCCATCACAGTCAGATAAGGTCCAAGGCAAGAAAGCTTCTGGTGCATATTCGACGTCCAAGTGATGAGAGAGGAGGCTGGATGTAGAGCAGAGACGCATCTACACGACAATAACACGTTTCCATCAAGGCTGAGAAGTAAGTCGCTGCTGAAAATAGAACTTTGCTGGTGCTAACGAGAATTTCAAACGTTCACTCTCCGTGCTCAGTGTTCATGGTCAAACGGAATGAGCCCTTTGCATTATCACTGCTCAGCAATGGCCTTCTTCAAAATGTAGCTTTTTTTTCTCCTCGCAAGACAATCGTGCCACAGTGGCTCCGCAGACACAGCATTGAGATACAGCGAGGACAACAACGTGTGGATCAAACTGAGTGAGAGCGAGAAGCTCCAATAGATGGTATTATTCTCTAACATTAATATTTAACTGTAATTTATTATCATTTCCCGTAATTAATAATGATAAGTTAGAGCTCGATGTGGAGTTCGCGAAAGGATACACAGCAAGTGTTAAAAAAAAGAGAAAAAGTGGAGGAATTAAACACAGGAGAGGGTTTAATGGACAGTCAAAGGGTCGGGCTGTAAACCTACTCTGAACACACACACGCACAGGCACACACACACACACACACACACACACACACACACACACACGCTGAGTTGAGCTTGTAAAAGTGAATGAACTCAGAGGGGCTGACCAGTGTTGGTGCCCTTTGATGGCAGGGCGGTTTGTTTCCACAGGTCCGCGACTCTCTGACCCCTGCTGTGGAAAGGTCGAGTGCCTCTTTAGCTCAGTGCTAATGATCCATTTAACACCCTTTTGCTGTGTGAGTGTGTGGCATGCGTGTGAGACAGGCAGCGCTGTTGTTAAGTACCTCAACCAACACTTCAACAACATGTAACCTCAGACTTAACAGCGCAGAATGACAGCTGACACGGGCCGAGCTCTGACTTTTATGAATTTTTCAGAGTCGCGTTTGACAGCTGCAGAACGCGAACATGACAAGTATCGTGGGGAGTCACACACGTCTCTGATAATGTCGTGTTGGCCCTGTCGCACGCCTCACACGCGGAAAAGGAAGAAGAAAAAAACCTGACAAACCACAACTTTTCCAAGGCGTCCAACTTTGCACGAACCAATTTATGTATCCTCTGCCACCCTGCCTCCTTTTTTATTTTTAATACCACATTAAAGGGGATTTTATTAATTACACAGAAGAGTGCCACACACACAGCCTCAGCTTCCATTTGATGTGATTTCTGTTAAAAAAGAAGCAGTCCCACATGTAGCAAATCCCCACTGCCACTCTGCCAAAAAAACAAACGGCAAACAACAAAACAACAAAAACAGCGACTGAGTCAAAGTGGATCCCTCTCAGTAGGGGCCGGGGCCAAAGTCCCCTTTCAAGTACAGTTGCAACAATTATCTTCAAAGCCGAGCCGAGCGGGAACCTTTGTTTTCCTCCCAATCCACATGGCTTGAACCTGACCCTGTTTCTTCAAGCCTGGTGGAGGATAACATGTTCCTACAGTTTGATAGCAAGAGTACATTTTCTTATGACTTATTCATCTTTTTTTCCCTTTCTCCCTCTCCTTAATTTATAATTCATTTGATCTAAAATTTCATTAATTTTCTAAAATGTTCCAATTGGGGCCTTTCTGTGCCCAAGCGAAGGGTTTTTTTTTCTTTGTCCAACCCTCTTTTGTAGTCGACTATTATTCTTTTATGTAGCTGCCTTGTAGAGGTTATCGTCTTCTGAGGGCAAACAGCGCTCGCTGGAAAAGTTTTAATCAGCTTTAATGAGTGGGGTCAGCGCTGGAACCAGAGAGGGAGAGAGACACACAGCGACGCTGGAAGTGAGAGGGAAAGCAAACCGGCCTCTGAAATGCACGGACATTTTTATCTTTTCTACATTTTCGGTCTCTCTCATTTGCACTTTTCACTTTCTTTTTCTTTTTTTTTTGCACGTCCTTCTTCTGATAGTCAGATTTAACTCAAATTGCACTGGCATCTTAGACATGGGAACAGATTATAGATAATGAAGGATTCATTTTGGGGCCGCTATCTTCAAAGTATCATTCCAGCTACAAGACTGCAATTAGAGGGTGAAAGTTAATTTTTAAAGTCGTCCGTCAGTGGCCATCAAAATATTTCCAACATGGCTGTGAAGAGGGACAGTCGTGTGTGAAATGCTCAGCCTCATCTGCCTTAAATTCCTCCACAATGATAAAGCTAGTTTTGTCTTTCTACTCTGACAATCCCTGGCTTTTTATCATTCCCTGAAATCCTCAGATATATCTCTTTTACCTTCTCCTCTTTAAGTTACCTTGCCTTCCTCCGCTCGCCCGCTATCAAATGCTAGCGGCCTTTCTCCTGGCTTTAGCCTTGGACTCTAATCTTCTTCTCTGCGATAGTCTAAGCCATTCCATTATTAGCATTTTAGAGCCAAGGCCAGCTCACTCAATGTGACTTTTAGGCCACACAGCGAAGATATGGCATACTTTGTTTATAAGTGAGGTCACCGCAAAAGATTTACTGTTTCAAAGAGAATTTTACCATTTGCAAAAAGATACGACCTCAGGAAAGTTGGGATTCTCAGCGTACTAAGCATTGACATGATTTCTGCAAGAAAGTGATTTTAAACCCCCTCTATGTCTCCATGTCGTAGCATGTGCTTGTTTTATGCTGTTTAAGGATGTGATGGGGAAAACTGAAATGATTAGTGTCATAATGTCGGCCAGTCAGTCTAACACCATGCAATTTCCCACAGACATTAAAAGGATGAGTCTTACTGACTGGTGATCCTCTATCTTATCATTCAGTGGCACCAGAACATTGAAGTTTTCTCTCATCTGGTGAAACATCTCTTCTTTCCCTCTTGTAATGCCAGAAATCTTGTACAGATATCCCTAGTGTCCAGTCTAATGACTTTTTTGGAGCTGGGTTGTAGTTTAAGATGGATTTTCACAGTGTCAAGTATTTATTTCTAGTCATTGTGTAATTTATGCCTAGCTCACTCTTCACTATTTTTAGCCCGATTTTCCAGTTGCTGACGAGTTTTGGAACTCGCCGTCAAAAGGCCCGGATTGGAGGAAAATCTGTGTTTGATCTGCAGTTGCCGATCGCAACGTATAAACTCTTCAAAGATGCGATTTGACGAGCGGTTGGTTTTCCCTCGTGCTTGGACAGGTTGGGAGAGAGAAGAACGTCCCGAGCCACTCTCTATTCTTCACAACTGAGATGTCCACTGACCCGTTTAACCTCCTCCAGCCTAATTTGTCAACCTGTAGCAGGATGACATGGAGGAGCGGGAGCATCATTCAGACTTTCCGTGTCTTTCCTCGCATGTGTTCTCGTGATGAAATGTTGTGACCAGACAAACTAGTCCAGGGTTTCTCCTGGTGAAAGATTGTGTAGTGTGTGACTCCCTGTCGCCAGCAGTCACTTGTGTAGTATGAACTCACAACAACTGTGAGACTCCCAATCACACGTCACGAAGCCGTGTGGTGCGAACTGCACAGCAATCCGCCAACTTTGAAAGTCATGTAGTGTGAACTTGGCTTTGGCATTGTGTCATTAATGTAGTGATTTTCTCAAAACGAGTCAGAGTTGACATCATGGCCATCTTCATATTGTTTTGAATTATACCTAATCAAAGAGCCATCTGAACTAAAGCTGTATTTGGAGAGGAAGCAGGAGTTTGAGTCCCCACAACAGGGGAATGTTTTCTATGTCTGCTGAATCTGAGTTGCAGAGTGAAGCGCTGGTCAATTCTCAACAATAGATGTTAGATCCCAATATGAAATTCCACCTTCCTCAGCTCACCTCTTTCACACCATGAGGCCACAAAGCTCCATTGATCTTCCTCCTGCAAGCATTACTATGTTTTCCTCCCTTGTATGCCAAGGGAAAAGGTTAGTGTGTGTAAGTGTGTGTGCGTGCTTGTGTGAATGCATGTGTGTGCGTGCTTGTGTGTATGCATGCATGCATGTGTGTGTGCGTGTGTGTGTGTGTGTGTGCGAGTGTGTGAATATGCTTGTACCCATATCTCCATCACCCTATTATCTCTTTCCCCACATATCCAAATGTCACTACATCTTTCTTGCAAATGTCTTCTTGTGATTTGTGGATGCATGTGTGTCTGCTTTACATGCAGATGTGTACGTCTGCGCGTGCCTTACATTTTTGTGTATGTCTGTATTACTTGCACTGAATTCTCCACAAGTTGTGCGCCGCGTGTGTGTGTGTGTATGTGTGACCAGATCATGCAGGCCAGCCTCACCACGCTCCCAGTGGTGCCAGAGCAGAAGCTCAGAGGCCCGGCGCTTAGCCCTGTGTCGATAAGCGGCCGCTCTTCAAAGAGTGCTGAGGAAAAACGTCTCGGCCCTGTCAAAGTCGGACAAATTCCCTGCTAACACCCTGAGCCTTGCTGCTCGAACAGTTCAAAGAGCAGAAGAGAGGAAGGAAAAGGAATGGAAGGGAAAAGGGGCGGGTGGGTTTATATACCTGCGTGTGTGTGTGTGTGTGTGTGTGTGTGTCTTTTCGAGGTGGAATCCTCTTGATGGACATGATGCACTCGAGCCACAAAGCACAGTAGTAATTCTTATCAAGTTGTGTTCATGGTCCTCAAACATGTAAAAAGCTGTATTCAATAGCACATCTGACAGAACTACATTTTATAAAAAGGATGTGATGTAATTGAGTATGTGACAGTGGAAAAGCTCACATTCGGTGGGTCTGAGATTATTTGAAAACCAAACGCAGCACATTTCAGAAAATGTAATCTGATGAGTCTGTAGTAGCTACTGTGAACAGCCAGTTATGCTCAACCTTACCTGAGCATTAGGTTTGCATTAAGAGTTGAACAGTAAAGCATCAAAGAGTGAGAGTGTTGAAGCCGCACCATTGGTCAGGGGAACGCCACTTTGGTCAGTGTTTGACTTTCCCCGTTGGCCTTTGACAGACAGAACAACCGACCAACAGACAGACGGAAGAACGGACAGACAGACAGACAGATAGATAGATAGATAAATAGCAGCGGTATTTATATGTAATGTCCTACGAGCAAGCTGCAGCACCCCTAGCCTGAAGACTTTTCTGTTGTTGTGAAGGCATTTGACCGGAGAATCTCCTTCCACGTTCATATGTGAAAGACAAATCAAATCACAATCTGATTAATTCATAAAAAAAATAGGCTGTAATGAAACTTGAGAAGATCTATGTAGGTGGCGCTGCAGTAAATCTTTCTTGCATCAGGCAGGCCCAAACTGACATCCAGTACATTCTTAGTAGCAGCACTATCACTTTACAGTGCTCCCAGTGGTGTGTGAAGGGGCTGCCAGTCTGCAGCCCATCTGCCTCCAGGAGACGACATCCTGCACAAACACAGCAAAATGACCGGCAAAGCTTCGCCTGTTGGAACAAAGAAACATATGATGTGCAAAAAAGAAAAAGGAGAGGGGGTTAAAAAGCATGGCCTCAGCAACTCCACTTTCTTGTCGTTGGCATTAATTCGTTCTCGAGAACAACAAACGGTTCTCACATGCTCTTGAGAGATTTTTTTCTTCTATCGGCCTCTCAGATATTAATTATATATTTATATATAGAATATGCAAAAAGAGCTGAGGAATGTTGGGAAAGGCAAATGATTAAAAATTAAACAATGCAGAAAATCACTCTGTTACCTAAAGGGATCCTACAGTACATCTCTCTAGTTTTTTTTTTATCTTTATCTTTACTCCCTCTCTCCCTTGCCGCTTTCATTTTTTTCCTCCTTTTTTTTTTTTGGTTGAAGATTTCTTTAAAGCTGTCTGCTCCGCAGGCACGCATGCTTCCCAGCCCACAGACAGCGGCAGAGTGTGTGTTCTGCATATGTCTGTCCTCCCTGTGTGTGTGTGTGTGTGTGTGTGTGTGTGTGTGTGTGTGTGTGTGTGTGTGTGTCTGCGCGCAGCAGCAGCATCCAGGCTATTTGTCATGGCGTAGGCTGTTTGCTGGGTCAGTCCAGATAAACTAATGTGTCAGTGCAACGGGGCTCTGCCGCTGACCAGAGCGCCTGCAATATGCAAAGACTTTGAATTATTTCTCTGCCCCGTGGCTCCCCCGCCGAACACCATGCAAAAAGTAGAGGGAAGAAGATGAGGGCGCAGGAAGGGAGGGAGGGGATGAGAGAATACGTTTGGGAATATGGAGGGACAAAAAGAAAAAAAGAGTGAGCTATTGGAGGGCAGTGCAGAGGATTTGGGAATTGTTTGTAAGAAGGGAGTTGCCCACAAGCAGTGGAGAAGAGGAGTAAAAGAAACACAGGGAAAGAGATAAAGTGAAGGAAAAACCCACAAGAAAAAATGGCGACACGGGCCAGTTTGTGCCACTGTTTGCCCTCAGGGAAAGAATTAGCCAGCCTTTGAAAAAAGACAGAGAGGCCTAAGACTAACACTCACAAGGTCACAGGTTCACTGGTCACACTGATTGCTTTGAACACACTGATTGCTTTGTATGAGTGTGTGTGATCATGGGCAAATGTGCCTGTGAACGTATTGATGACCTAAAGCACTTACTATTACATCAAAGTCAAGAAAACACGCAGCCACAAGGTGCATTTTTCGACTGATTCTCAGAAATGATCATTTGTTTTTACTTTTTGGGGTCAGAAATCTGGATTTGCAAAAAGGTGCACTGAACTGTGAGCAAACGCTTCACCATCAACCACTGTCATCCAAAATGGTGCACACTAGTGGATTTTCAAATATTGTTATTTGTACACAGATGGAGTGAAACTTCATTGTGAAAAAACTCATTTTAATTCATTCTCTGAATTGGGAACTAACCCCCATTGTTATGATGAGTAAATCAAAAGTAAAATCTGCCCAGTTACCCCACCTGACATCAACATGAACTGTGGCCTAGTTTGTCACAGGAGGACAGTCTCTTGGAATGAGAACCACAACCACAACATGGCTTTTCAGAATAAAAGTCTCTGTTACTCTGAAAAATGCACAGAACACACTGTCAACAGTTTTAATGGAGACTACTTTCCTCAGAAGAGACTAGAGGGCAGTGATTTTACAATTTGCATAGCCTGACCCTTTGATATAGGTTTTAAGAGATGGTTTTAGGTTTTTCACCCTAAGAGGAAAATCATGGGAAACTACTGAATACTTCAATTTTGTTGTCATGAAGTAGTCTAAAGATAGTGGACATTCTGTAATAGGACAGAATATCAGCTTCAACCCAAAAAAGTGTCAGTACCAGCCTTCAAAAAGCCACATTAGTCAAAGAAAACTGGCAATTTACCCCAAAGTTACTGTGACTTTGTAATCAGAATGACCTTGAAGGCACATATTTGTGTGAACACGCCTATACCCCCACCACTCCATCAAAACATACACA